>NC_067165.1:7945719-8255719 GCF_903995435.1 Acomys russatus
GGCCCCATTCCTTTTTCCCTTCCTTCCTCCCTCCCTTCCTTCCTTGCTCCCGCCTTCCCTCCCCCCTCCTCTTTCCCTTTCTCCCTCCCTTCCTTCTTTTCCTTCTGTGGTGCTGAGGATTGTACCAAGGGGTTTGAACATGCTAGGCAAACATTCTCCTATTAGGCTTTATCTGCAGCCCTTTAAAACATTAAAATTACATTTATTTATTAGTGTTGAGCAGATGTGTAGGTCGCAGGAGTTGTTTCTTTCCTTCTAACTTGAGTTTTGCATACTGAATTCAGACCATCTGATTGGTGGCAAGAGATTTTACCTATTGTGCTATCCAGACAGCACCTTTTAAGGTTTTGTTTGTTTGTTTTGTTTTGTTTTTTAGAAACAGGGTTTCTCTGTGTAGCCTTGGCTGTCCTGGACTCACTTTGTAGACCAGGTTGACCTCAAACTCACAGAGATCTACCTGCCTCTGCCTCCCAGACTGCTGGGATTACAGGTGTGGGCCACTGCACTCAACCCCTTTTAAGTTTTTTAGTTAATTTGTTGTTTTGAGACAGGATTTCTCTGTAGCCCAGGCTAGCCTCAAACTTGTGGTAATTCCCCTGCCTCCTTCACCTGACTGCTGGGATTGCAAGCAAGCACCACTATGCTTGGGCTGTTATTTTGCATACATTTTTTGAGGCAGGGTCTCACTAAGTTGCCAATGCTGTCTTTGAACTCGCCCCATAACCCAGGCAGGCTTTGAAACTACAATCCTCCTGCCTCAGCCTTTTTAGTAGCTTGTTCTGAACTACCAGGCCACTTTTTAAAATATTTATTTATTTTTTATTTTGGTTTTTTGGTTTTTCAAGACAGGGTTTCTCTGTGTAGCCTTGGTTTCCTGGACTTGCTTTCTAGACCAGGCTGGCCTCAAACTCACAGAGATCGACCTGCCTCTGCCTTCCAAGTGCTGGGATTAAAGGTGCGCACCACCATGCTCGGCTCCTTTGGTTTTTTGGAGACAGGGTTTCTCTGGTGTTCTGGCTGTGCTGGAACTTGCTTTGTAGAGCAGGCTAGCATCGAAACACACAGAGATTCACCTGCCTCTGCCTCCCAAGAACTGGGATTAAAGGCGTGGGCCACTTTTCAAATTTTATTTTAGTTTTTTGAGACAGGGTTGGATATCCTGGAATTGCTTTATTTTGTTAGGTTTCAAGACAGGTTTCTCTGTGTATCCTTGGCTGTCCTGGACTCAATTTGTAGACCAGGCTGGCCTCGAACTCACAGAGATCCACCTGCCTCTGCCTCCCAAGTGATGGGTTTCAAAGCAAAAGCCACCAAGCCCAGCTTAAAATACATTTTATTTTAAAATGTGTGTGTGTGTGTGTGTGTGTGTGTGTGTGTGTGTGTGTGTGTGTGTGTGTGTGAGCCCAGGTGCCCTCAGAGGTCAAAGGCATTGGGATCCCCGCAGCTGGAGTTACAGGTGCTTGTGAGCCCCCTGACATGGTGGTGGGAACTGAACTTGGGTCCACAGAGAAGCAGTAAGTGCTCTTAGCCACTGAGAATCTCTCCAAACCCATCAGACCCCTTTTATTTATTTTTTTCTTGTTTGAAACTGGCTCTCACTGTCTAGTCTTGGCTGTCTTGGGACTTACTATGTAGACCAGGCTATCTTTGAACTCACAGATACCTAAGTGCTTCTGCTTCCAAAGTACAGAGATTAAAGGTGTGCTGGCCAACATACCCAGACACCAGGCCCGTTGTTAAAATTCTCTTTTTGATTAGGAGGTACATGGGAAACCTATACTGTAATATATTTTAAATGACTTTGTCACATTTGTTATGTTTATTTATTTGTGTATGTGTGTGAGTGTGTGTGCTGCAAGTGCCTTTACCAACTGAGCCATCTCACTAGCCTCTTGGTATATCATTTGTACTTTTTTGGGCAGTTAAGAGGAAATGCAGAATGTCCCCTTCACAGCACCCCTTTGTCAGCTTTGTGGCTACATAAGGAACGCAGGCCTAGGAGTCTGGAGAAGTGCTTTGTCCTAAAGATTCAGAGCCAAGGGAAGAGTTTAAGGAGGTTGAACAAAGGGTGTGTTTTGGCTTTGAGAACAAATACTCTTTCTTTACGGTACTGGGGGTTGAGCATATGGCTTCATATGTGCTAGGCACATGCCTACCCTTCAGACCCATCCCCAATTCAAAGGATAAGTATGAAATGACCCTTCATCAATAAACATTTTTATTGCTTGGAAGAAATTTAATTCATTTACTGCTCATCACTCTGGTTGGGAGTATGAACCTGGGAGGTCAGGCCTAAGAAACAAAACAAGAAACCGAGGCAGAGTAAAGTCTCATGCAATCGCTGACTTTATTCAGAGCATCAGACAATTTACACTCTGACAGTGAAGAAGCATCACCTGAGGGAAATGCACAGCCACAAGGGCAAGCTGCACATGAAAAAACAAGCTTTTCCATAGAGGCACATGAATAACAGCAGCTGAAGTAAACTTACTCCTCCCTGCTACGCCTGCGGAGGGCACAGAAACACTCCAAGAACAAGTGTGTGGCTTTGAAGACACTGAGGTCACAAGACTCTTGTGATCTAAGAGTATTGTCACAAGCGCTCAGAGTTCTCCTTACACAGTTCCATTCCTGGACTGTGTTTATTTACTAACAATTTGCTAACTAGAGACAAATGGCTGGGCATGATGGTGGCGCACTCCTATAATCCCAGCACTCGGGAGGCAGAGGCAGGCGGATCTCTGTGAGTTCGAGGCCAGCCTGGTCTACAAAGCGAGTCCAGGACAGCCAAGGCTACACAGAGAAACTCTGTCTTGAAAAACCAAAAACCAGCCAAACAAACAAACAAACAAACAAACAAACAAAACCATTTCTAGCCTGGGGATGGTGGACAGGCCTTTAATTCTAGCACAGGGGGTAGGATATGTGAAGGTGGGGCGAGGTAGTCGGATCTCTGTGAGTTGGAGGCAGGCCAGCCTGGTCTACAAAAAACCAACCAACCAACAACAAAAGGCAAACAGAAAGGTAACCATGCCATAACCTGTCTTAACTATTTATTTATTTTTAACAGAGAAGTTCATACTCTGTAGTCTGGGCTGACCTGGAACTCATCATATACCCCTGACTGGCCTCAGACCAATGTTAATCCTCCTGCTTCAACTTCTGGGTTACAGGTATGCGCATACCTAGCTATGATTTTCTTGAAAAAACAGAACACAAAAAAGAACGGCTGTGAAGATCCAAAGAAACGCTTCTGTGGACTGTCAAATGACAGCTGTTTTGCTGCTGCGTTGCCAACAGAGGGAGCCCTTGCTACAAACCTAAGGTTGTCCCTACAGACTCCAACATGGTGGACTGCCAGTGGGATAAAGAGCAGAAAAGTAGGTTGGCTTTACATTGTGTTGAGAATCAAGTATCTTATTTCTTTTTCTTCAATTTTATTTTATTTTTTTCCAGTTATGATTTATTTATGTGTCTGGGTATTTCCTTTTTTTTCTCTTTTTCCCAACACAGGGTTTCTCTGTGTAGCCTTGGCTGTCCTGGACTCGCTTTGTAGACAAGGCTGATCTTGAACTCAGAGTGACTCACCTGCCTCTGCCTCCTGAGTGCTGGGATTAAAGGCATGCACCACCACCACCTGGCTTTTTCTTTCTTTCTTTCTTTCTTTCTTTCTTTCTTTCTTTCTTTCTTTCTTTCATTCATGTGTATGAGTGGGTTTGTGTGTGTGTGTGTGTTCCTGCAGCAAATGTGTGCTTGGTTCCCCTTAGAGGCCAGAAGAGGATGTGAGATCCCCTGGGGCCAAAGTTACAGACAATTGTAAGACACCATGTAGGTGGCTGGGAACTGAACCTAGGTACCCAGGAAGAATAGCCAGTGTTCTTAACCCCTGAGCCATCTCTTCAGCCCTGGGATCTATTTCTTGAATGATAATGTTAGTTACAAAGGGATGATATTAAGTTACAGGTATTTTGAAATCGTGTGTGTATGTGTATATGTATTACTTATGTAAGGTATATACATATGTAACATATAATAGTGTCCGTGTGTGTGAATATATACTATATATGCATCTATTAGTATGCCAATTATAGTTTTTGAAAAGCTCTTACAAACAACGTGGTAATAAGAAGCCTTATGTGCTGCTGGCACAGTGATCTCCTCCTCCTCTCCTCTCCCTCCCTTCCTGTTCTTCCTCTGGGCATGCGCTGATCAGACAGTCAAAAATCAACACCAGGGCACGCACGCTGGTGTAGACCTATGCTACCTGAAACAGAGCTCTTCTTTGTGTGTCTCTCGCCACTCAGCTGGAGCTATGTTCCATATCTGCATAGAAACTTGAGTTGAATTCCCTGATAATGCTAACATTTGAGCACATTATGGGCTACTGGTTCCTAAAGTTGTTTTTTTTGTCTGTTTCTAGACAAGGTTTCTCTGTGTATCCCTGGCTGTCCTGGAACTAGTTCTGTAGACCAAGGTGGCTTTGAACTCAGAGATCTACCTGCCTCTGCCTCTCTGAGTGCTGGGATTAAAGGTGTGTGCGCCACCACATCTGGCTTGGAGTTTGGACTTAATGTGACCCATTTCCACTTTCTTTGTATGTATGTCTCAACACAACATACACACATACATTCTGTGTGTATACATATATGTATATGTGTGTGTATATAGCCTGGGCCCAATCTCTAGTACTCAAGGGGGAGGGGGGACAAAGAGGAAGAGGGAGGGAGGGAGGGAAGAAAGGAAAAATCATCTATATCTATATCTATATGTGTGTGTGTATACACATATATATTTGTGTGTGTATGTGTGTGCTTCTGTGTCATGTATCTCCAAGTATGGTGGAATACCTTTATAATCCTAGCACCCAGGAAGTGCAGGCCCGAATATCAGGAGTTTAAAACCAATCTGGGATACAAAGCAGTTTTTTGTTTGTTTTACGAAGGCTGTAGAACAGCAATTCTCAACCTCTGAGTGGACACCCCTTTGGGGGTCGAATGACCCTTTCCTAGGAGTCACCCAAGACCACCAGAAAATGCAGATATTTACCTTACAGTGCATAACAGTAGCAAAATTACAGCTATGAAGTATCAACAAAAACAACTTTATGGTTGGGGTTCTCCAGGACACAAGAGACTGTATTAAAGGGCTTCAGCATTAGGAAGGTTGAGAGCCCCTTCTCTTCAGGGGTTGGGAGGCAGCTCATTGTTAGAGAACTAACCTCAGGTGCCCAAAGCTCTAGGTTTGATTCCTAAGACTGGGGGAGGGGAAGGAAGCCCCAGAAAGTTCTCTTGAGTCTTTAGCTACATGCAAATACAAATGTAAATGCAAATGCAAATGCAAAAAAAAACCCCCAAAAAAAACCCCAGCTCTCTCCCTCCCTCCCCCTCCCTCCTCCCTCTCCCTCTTCCCCCATCCCCCCATCTCTGTGTTTTTTCCTCTCTCTCCCTCCCTCCCTCTCTCTCTCCTTCCCTCCTTTCCTTTTATTATTCTCCTCTGCCCCCTTCTTGGTAGTACTGGAGATTGAATTCAGGGTCTCATAGATACTAAATGCGTATGTACTGTGCTTTGAACTAATGTATACCCCCAAACCTAAGAAAACAACCTTCTGTAAACCAGGAAGCATATCCTCACTGGCACCTTCTGCCAGTGCCCTGGGAGAAGAAAGTTTATAAGTCACATGGTCTATGTTATTTTGTTATAGAAACCTGAATGGACTAAGACAGTATCTTTAAGTATTTAAGGTCAGCGTTGGCTTATGGATTCTTATTTCTTTTTATTCTTTATTTTTTGTGAGACAGGGTCTCAATATGTAGGTCACCTGGCCTGTGCTTCCTATGTAGACCAGGCTGGCCTTGAACTAAAGATATCTGCCTGTCTCCCCCTTCTGAGTGCTGGGGTTAAAGTTGTGCACCACCAGGCCCAGATCGGACTTGCTTCCCTCTTCTTTAAAAAAAATTTTTTTTTTTAGCTGGGCAGTGGTGGTGCACTCCTTTAATCCCAGCACTTGGGAGGCAGAGGCAGGTGGATCACTGTGAGTTCAAGGCCAGCCTGGTCTTCAAAGGGAGTCCAGGACAGCCAAGGCTACATAGAGAAACCCTGTCTCAAAAAAAAAAAACAAAAAAAAAAAAAACAAAATTATTTTTGGTGTGTGTGTGTTGTATGTGTGTATGTGTTTGAGACAGAGTTTCTCTGTGTAGCCTTGGTTGTCCTAGAACTCACTCTGTAGACCAGGCTGGCCTCCAACTCAGAGATCTACCTGCCTCTGTCTCCTGAGTGCTGGGATTAAAGGTGTTACCACAGCCCTGCTTTTTGAATTTTTCTTTTTTTGAGATTTCTGTTTTGTTTTTTGTTTTTGTTTTGTTTTGTTTGTTCTGGTTTTGTTTTTCGAGACAGGGTTTTTTGGTGTAGCCTTGGCTGTTCTGGACTCGCTTTGTAGACCAGGCTGGTCTTGAACTCACAGCGATCCATCTGCCTCTGCCTCCTGAGTGCCGGGATTACAGGCATGGGCGATCATGCCCGGCTCTTTTTTGAGATTTTTAAATTTTGTGTATATGTGTGTGTGGTAGAAGGGCTGAAGCTGGAGATACAGGATGAAATTATCAGCATACCAGGTACACTATGACTATGTAGGTTTCAGTATTATTTGAGCCACAGGATGTAGGTACTGAACCAAATGGGTCCTCCGAAGGATAGGAGTTAACTGTTGAGCCATTTTTCTAGCCCTGCATGGATTCTTTGTAATTCAATATATGGTTGTATTACAAGATACTATAGTGTGCATAATAAACATAACCATTAATTTTTTTTTTTTTTTTTTCTGAAACAGGGTTTCTTTGTGTAACAGCCCTTGTCCTGGAACTTGCTTTGTAGACCAGGCTAGCCTTGAACTCACAGAGACCCGCCTGCCTCTGCTAAAATTTTTATTTCATATATCCCCTAATTTGAACAAAGGAATCTTTCATAGTGGCTCAGATGTCCTTTTGGCTTGGTACCAGCAACTTATAAGCATTTTATTCAAAAGGAAATGCACTGAGACCGTTCTCTGCTTTTTTTGATCTGGCTATGTGAACAGCCGTTTCTCAGCAGAACGTTGTAGAGAAGAGTAGTTTTCACCAAGATCTGGTATTAACTGTGTTCATGGTCACTGGCGTGAGTTATCAGTATAGCAGATACAGTGTGAATACACAAAAGACATTAAACAGTGAACAAACATATGCATAACACACACGTGTACATCCTGCTACCGCTGACGCCAATCCAGCACCACAACACTCAGAGTCCTCTTTCCATTCCACTCTGTACACAGCCCAAATCTCTTCTAGAAACTGGTACTTGAAATAATATTTAAGAGCCAGCCATGCAAAAAAAAAAAAAAAAAAAAAATCTAGAAACAGATGTCTAGAGTCAGAAGGAAGAGCAAGTACACAGCCCCCAGGCTGAAATAAACACTGAGAAGCAGACCAGGCAGTGTGGCTGGACTGTGTTGACTTCCCAAAGAGGACGGGCTGGAGTGAAGTCAACCCATCCAGAAGGAAACATTGTATCTGAAACTTATAAGATATAAGAAGCATGTAGGCCTGTTTTAGTAAACCTTGAGGATGGTGGGAGATTTTTAAAAGGAGGCTTAAAAAGACAAAGGAGCCTTAAAAGGAGACAAAAGGTGACTCTTTTGTCTCAAAAGAGTTCTGGCTGTTTGGCTATTGCATCAAGAGTGAACTTAAAGAAGCAGCAGGAGAGTTCGTGATAACTTAAGCAAGATGGATGACATGCACGAGGGTATCAGCAGATGACATAGAAGGAAAAGGACAAATTGGTGTGCCTGAACTGAGAGATGTACCAATTCTGAATCCTCAGGTGAGTTATGGATGTCTATGTCTATTGCATGCTGTCGTTGTGTAAATTAAGTTCTGAAGTTAAAACATTAAAAAAAGAAGATATGAGGGGGCTGGAGAGATGGCTCAGCGGTTAAGAGCACTGGCTGCTCTTCAGAGGCCCTGGGTTCAATTCCCAGCAACCACACAGTGACTCACAACTGTTTGCAACTCCAGCTCCAGGGAGGGATCTGACACCCTCACACAGACATACATGCAAGCAAAACACCAATGCACATAAAATGAAAGTAATCATTTAAAAATGAATAAATAAAACCCAGTAAGGGCCGGAACCACTTTATGATTAAAAAAAAAAAATCAAGAAAAGAAATATTAGTACGGACATGGTAAGAGACTCAGAAGTTCATAATTCAGTTTTAAGTTTACCTGATTTCATTCTATACAAGGTTTCAAAAGAAAAATAGTCATTCAGTATCATATTGAAGGTTATGTTTGGCAACCTCCATGTTTCTCTGTGAAAACACTTCCTTAATGTCGTCCTCCTTTTGGTCACTACAACACAGCACAACCATTGTGTCTCTAGACCATTCTTCTAATGAAATGACTGCCAAGTGTGAGAGCAGCTTTTCTGCTAAAGGGTCCCCAAGTAAAGGCTGTGGGGGATTCTTGTCTTCTCGACAGTCACCAGGAAAGCAGTCATCATCAGATGCTTCTAAGTTTTGGCTGCAGGAAGAATTAGAGACTGATGTTGCTGAGTTCGGTGCCATACTGCTGCTATTTGCGACTGAGGCCATCTCAGGAGACTCAAGGCTGACAGGATCCAGAGAGGAGAATTCATCTTTAGACTGACCATTGGCTGCTGTTAAAAAAAAAAAAAATGGACAAGTTAAGTCTTTTGGGGGGTGGAGGATTCAAGACAGGGTTTCTTACACAGCTCTGGTTGTGTGCTGGGATTAAAAGTGTATGCCACCACCACCCAGTTTTGTTTTGTTTTGTTGTTTCTGAGATAGTGTTTCTCTGTGTAGCTCTCTCTGTAGACCAGGCTAGCCTCAAACTCAGAGATCCACCTGCCACTGTTTCTGGAATGTTGGGATTATAGGTATGTGCCACCATGCTCAGCTGACAAGTTAAATCTTAGTTAAGACTCTTTTTAGGGCCGGGCATGGTGATGCATGCCTTTAATCCCAGCACCAGGAGGCAGAGGCATGCAGATCTCTGAGTTCAAGGCCAGCCTGGTCTACAAAGTAAGTCCAGGACAGCCAAGGCTACACAGAGAAACCCTGTCTTGAAAAAACAAAACAACACTTTTTAGGGGGCCAGACGTGGTGGGGCATGCCTTAATCCCAGCACTCAGGAGGCAGAGGCAGGTGGATAGCTGTGAGTTTGAGGCCAACCTGGTCTACAAAGTGAGTCCAGCATAGCCAAGACTACACAGAGAAACCCTGTCTCAACAAACAAACAAACAACCCCCAAACTCTTTTTAGGGCTGTCATATCTAGTATAAAATAATGCTAGAAGGGAAAATACTGAGTCATCATCATCTGTTCAATATTAAATATATGATATTTAAATATTCTAATCCAGGAAAATATTCTAATTAGGTTGAAAACCTCATTTCTACAATGTGCCTTTAAAAAGCTTCTTGGACTCCTATAGAAAACCACAACCAATGAAAACACAGAGCTGTGGAGCCCAGTCCCAATGAATACAGCTACAAAGCATTCCCACACCTAAGGCTCAGGGAACACTGCAGAAGAGGGGGCAAAGTCTGTAAGATCCAGAGGATCAGAGAGTTTGCCGTGAGCCTTTGTCTCCTGCAATGTCTGAAGCTACACCCATAAAGTCTCACCAACATGGCTGCCCAACTGTGAGCTGAGCATGGATGACACCAACAGACATGCCAAAGTGGACCGGGGAAAGCCAATGAGGCCTCAACCTTACACAAGGAACTATAGGCAACTGAGGAAAGCTGGGAGTGGGAGGGGTGGTCTTCCTCAGCAAACAGCACACTAATTAGTTGTTCAGTAACAAATGGTTAGCCCTGAAAACATACATACAAGTAACATAGACTGGACAGGTCATATATATGTGTATGTGTACATACACACATATATGCAATAGCAAAAAGGAGGTCTAAATTTGAAGGAAATTGGGGAAGGTTATGTGGGAGAATTTGGAGGGAGGCAAGGGATTGGGGAAATGTAATTATAATAATAAAAAGAAAGATTTCTTGGGGCTGGAGAAACGGCTCAGCGGTTAAGACCATACATTGCTCTTGTGGAAGATCTACATTTGTTTCACCGAATTCATGTCATGTGGCTTAAATCTGCCTGTAACTCTGGCTCTTGTGGATCTGACACCCTCTCTGGACTCCCTGAACTCTTGCTACCTCCCTTCTCCTAATTAAAAAATGTTATTGTTGCTGTTTTGAGACCTTGTCGCTTTGTGTAGTTTTAGGTGGATCAGTCTGGCCTGTAACTCAGGGTGGCATTATCTCCTTCCAAGTGCTAGGATTAAAAGCATATACCACCATGCCTGAATTAAAACTTTTTTAAAGCCAAAAAATGTTTCTTAATGATTTATAGTTGGAAGAAAAAAAAAAAAGAAAAAGAAAGTGATTTTGCTGTGAAATCGTGTCTGGGGCTTCATCCATAAAGTCTCCCCAACGTGACTGCCCAACTGTGAACTGAACACGGATGACACCAATACATGCCAAAGTGGGCAGAGAACAGTCCACAAGACTTCAACCTACCCAGAGCACGACAGGAAACAGGACCAGGCTGGCCTCGAACTCACGGAAACTGGCCTGCCTCTGCCTCCTGAGTACTGGGACTAAAGGCGTGCACCATCATGCCTGGAAAATGCTGATTTAGTTACCCTACTATCTGGTTTCAATCCGGACATTGCATTGTGATGTTTAGTCTAAGTATCTCCTGTCTCAAGTTTGTGTAAACATGTCACCATTTGTTCTCTGTATTGCCAGTAAAAGCCAACTAGCCAATGCTGAGCAACAACAGAGTTTAGGATGGGATGTCCTGGTCCAGTGAGGGGAAAGAGAAGGAATGAGGGATACACATGGAGAGATGAGGTAGTACCAGGATGAATGAGCTGGATCAAGAATATAAGTTAAAACCAAGTATAGCTGGGTGGGTGGTGCCAGTGCACATCTTTAATCCCAGCACTAGGGAGACATAGGGAGACAGAGGCAGGTGGATCTCTGAGTTTAAGGCCAGTCTGGTCTACAAAGCCAGTCCAGGACAGCAAGGACTACACAGAGAAACCATGTCTTGAAAAACAAACAAACAAACAAACAAACAGTGCAGTATAATGTGAGAAATCTAAATAGGAGGAAGCTATACTGGCTTGGAGGTTTAGGATGGAGTGATTATTGCACAGCATTGTGCTCTAGGCTAATTAAATAGACCCTAGTCTCTCTGTGTGGTTATTTGGGTGTATAGATGGTTAAGGAGTAACTGCAGATTTTATAAACACTGTAAATCAGGCTGGGGAGATGGCTCAGTGGTTAAGAGCACCGTCTGTTTTTCTAGAGATCCTGAGTCCAATTCCCAGCAACCACATGGTGGCCCACAACCATCTATAATGAGATCTAGTGTCCTCTTCTGCAGATAAAGCACTCATATACAGGGGCTAGAGAGATGGCTCAGTGGTGAAGAGTACTCGCTGTTCTTCCAAAGGTCCTGAGTTCAATTCCCAGCACCCACATGGTGGCTCACAACCATCTGTAATGTGATCTGATGCCCTCTTCTGGTGTGCAAGCATCCATGCAGGCAGAACACTTGTATATGTAATAAATAAACAAGTCTTTAAAAAAAAAAAAAAAAAAGCACTCATATACAATAAATAAAATAAACAAATCTTAAAAAAACAAAACCAAAAAACTATAAATCAATATTAAATACTAATTATCATTCAACAAGTCAGCCCTGAAAACATACATACAAGTAACATTATATGAACCGAACAGGTTGTATTTAGCAATATATGTATATACATGTAAATATAAGCATATTATTTATTGAGAGTATGCAGAGTCTCTTTACATACTATGGTTGTCCTGGAACTCATTATGTAGACCAAGCTGGCCTCTGCCTCCTGAGTCCTGGGATTAAAGGTGTATGACACTACAACTGGCTTTGAATAATAAAAAAGAAAAGATTTATGTTGTTTTATGTGTTTGAGGACTGGTATTCTTGGAGGCCAGAAGAGGGTGATGGGTCTCCTGGGGCTGGAGTTATGGAGCACTGCGAGCCACCATGTAGGCGTTAAGAATCAAACCCTGGTCCTCTGATAGAGAAGTCAGTGCCCTAGCACGCTAAGCCACCTGTCCAGCCCCAGTGGGCATTTCTTTTGATCCCTCTGGTCTACAATGCACTTCATCACGCTTCCAGATACCATTTATTATTCCAGCAAAAATTTTCAGGAGACACAGGTGGCCCACGCCTTTAATCCCGGCACTCGGGAGGCAGACACAGGCAAATCTCCGTGAGTTCAAGGCCAGTCTGGTCTACAGAGCAAGTCCAGGACAGCCAGGCCTATACAGAGAAACCCTGTCTCAAAAAACAAACAAATAACAATCTCATGCTTTTCATATTGTTTAGATTAGACAGTGGATACTTTGAGATGTTGTTTGCAGCCTGATGTGTTGGTACAAGCTGCAATCCCTGCACTTGGGAGGCCATGACAAAACAGAGCTTGAGGCACAGCTAGGACTCCATCTAAAAAAAAAAAAAAACCCAAACAAATCCAAAAGGAAAAACAAAATAACAGCCAAATAAAACCCACCAGAAAACAAGTGTTAACTTTTAGAAAATATCATACAATTTCCTAAACTGTATTTTATAATGCTTTACATGTTACCTTTCCTATTTTATACATTGAAATTGTTTAAATATATTTTATAATCATTATATATTTTATAATCATTTCTGAAATTATGTAGAATGAGTTTTGAGATATAAAGACATGGCATAAACATCTAAATGGCTACAAAAACCTTGAGGTTTTTTTTTTTTTTTTTTGTCCCATACTCTGACTCATTTCAACTTTTAGGCACTACTACATGATTACCTTTTTTTTTTGTTTTTTTTTTTTGTTGTTGTTGTTTGTTGGTTTGTTTGAGACAGGGTTTCTTTTTCTTTTCTTTTCTTTTCTTTTTTTTCTTTTTTTTTTTTTTGAGAAAGGGTTTTTCTGTGTAGCCTTGGCTGTCCTGGACTCACTTTCACATTTTAAGACAGGTACTACATTTTTTTTCTTTAAAAAAATATGCCAACTGACACGTGAGTAAGTTGATATTTCTTTTGAATTTTCATGAAAATAAAATAACATTTAGGATAGTCTGTTGATTTTTACTTTTTGTTTCTTTTTTCGAGGCAGGGTTTCTCTGTGTAGCAGCTGTAGCTGTCCTGGAACTCTCTCTCTGTAGACCAGGCTGGTCTCGAACTCACAGAGATCCTCCTGCCTCTGCCTCTGCCTTCCAAGTGCTGGGATTAAAGGCATGAGCCACCACTGCCCAGGTTTATTTTTGTTTTTCCAGACAGGGTTTTTCTGTGTAGCCTTGGCTGTCCTGGACTTGCTTTGTAGACCAGGCTGGCCTTGAACTCACAGAGATCCACCTGCCTCTGCCTCCTGAGTCCTGGAATTCTTTAAGACCTGGACTCAAAGACTTAAGGAAATATTTGCTACACAGTTAAGACTTCTAACAGTTTATTGAAAAAAAAAAGTACCTTTTATTTGTGCTGCTTCTCTTTCTCTTTGCTCCACCTACATTAAAAAAGTCATTTGCATTTTTAAAAAGTGAAGGAAATTTATATATTTATATTTCTATAATATATTTACTCTATATATTTATGTTAGTAAAAATGTTATTACAAGTTTTTGATGAAAACGTTTTATGTCTTTTTTTTCTTTTGCCAAAATATATTAACAGAAAAACCAGTTATTTGACCATCTGAGGATTGGAGAGATGCTTGGTAGCTAAGTGCTCAGACAGCTCAAGGGTTCCTTTTCCACACCTGATCCACTCTGTGAGACTGCATCGTCCACTCATGAGGGTGTCACTCTGGTGGGGGCTTCTCCTCCTAAAGCCCACCTCAGTGCTGTCTCCTGAGCACCAGCCTTCCAGCCTTCGGGAGAAGCCACTGAACTGCATCTCAATAAAACTGCTCTGTGCAAAACAGAAGTGCTCTGAAAATAAAGCCTTTCAAAGAGAAAGAAGATGTATGCTTTGTGATCTATTTTTACAATGAATTCTGAAACATTTCATTAACAGTATGAAAAAACAGAAATTATACTTAGTCAATACTGAAAATGTTTATGAAATTCTGTTAACAGTGTAAAACACTCAGCAAATGAGGTTTAAAAATAGAAAACCAGGCTGTGCACAGTGGCGCGCGATTGTAATCCTCACACTTGGGGAGGCAGAGGCAGGAGGATCTCTGTCTGGTTTACAAAGTGAGCCCAGGACAGCCAAAACTAAACAGAGAAACCCTTTCTCAAAAAACCACACAAAACAAAACAAAACAAAGCAAAACACCAAACAAACAGAAAAACCAGGCCAGGCATTGTGTGGACTTTTAATCTCAGCATTCTGGAGACAGAGGCAGGAGGATCGATGTGAGTTCAAGGCCAACCTGGTCTACAAAGCGAGTCTAGGACAGCCAAGACTACACAAACCCTGTCTCAAAAAACAAAAACAAAAACAACAACAACAACAAAAAACAAAACAAAAAAAAAAAACCCAAAGAATTTTAGGGTCAATCTCAAACCTTGTTGTTACTCTGTCATCTAAGTTTATGTAATATTCTGAATTTTTTCTTGTGCTTTCTACAATGTTCCTACCATTTCTCTTTACCTTTCTTTCTTTCTGTTTTGTTTAGTTTTTCGAGACAGGGTTTCTCTGTCTAGCACTGGCTGCCCTGGACTAGGCTGGCCTCGAACTCACAGCGATCCTCCTGCCTCTGCCTCCTGAGTGCTGGGATTACAGGCTTGCGCCACCACTGCCCAGCGTTCCTAGCATTTTAATCAAGAGTAATTACCATACCAAGAAACCACTTTGGAAAGATTCTGGCTTAGATGGGAGACTAGATGCTGCCTCAAATCAAAAAAGGGGGGGGGGGGCGGTGAAAGAAGCGTTCATAAGTCCCTGGGAGGTGAACGGGCATGGCTGCGCAGTGCAGACAAACAGGAGGAGGAGCCGTCCACAAGAAGGCCGAGCCCAGCACAGCTCCAGCCTCGAGGCTCCCAGCCGAGGGAAGGAAGCAGAAGCCTCTTCCAGAGGGCCACCCAGGGGTCCTTGTGAAGAGAGACCGCCAGTGCTTGTTCCTCACAGGCCTCAAAACCAGTGACATCGACCCACTGTGGGATGGGTTGGCAGTGGGAAGGAATAGCCCTGGCTCAGGGGGCTGAGGCTGGCTGTCATCTTACAGTGGGCGAAACAAACTATCAGGGCTGGAGAGATGGCTCAGAGGTTAAGAGCACTGTCTGCTCTTCCAGAGGTCCTGAGTTCAATTCCAAGCAACTACATGGTGGCTCACAACCATCTAAAATGAGACCTGGTGCCCTCTTCTGGTGTGCAGGCATACATACATGTAGGCAGAACACTGTAAATGTAATAAATAAATAATAAATCTTAAAAAAACCAAAACAAAACTGAGCTACCCTGGGGTCCTGACCCCAGCCTGAGAGATGGCTCTAGGAGGCAGCTGTAAAGTGCTGGAGGGACAAATACTAAGAAGCCCCAAAGTGCAGGCAGCAGGTAGCTCCACCATTGATGCCTGGGAGCAGATGTCATCAATATAATTTTGAATTCAGCAGGTGAATCAACTTCCGGAGCCACTTAACTGCTATGAGGTTAAGTGCTGTAGAGTCTGGACCATTTGAAACTCCAGCTACAGCTTTTCTGGAGGACGCAGGTTCCCAAGTCAGGAGACTCAATCAACTCCAGCTCCAGGGAATTTGAATCCTCTGGCTAAGACCACACACACATTCATGTGCGGTCACACACACACACACACACACACACACACACAGAGTGTGTGTGCACACATTCACACACACACACGGTTCTCTCTCACACACACTCTGTTACGCACATGTACACTCTCACACACAACAATTAAAAATAAACGTGTACGTGTGCAGTACTCTCAGAGGCCAAGAGGAGGCATTGGGTCCCTGGTCCCTCTGCAGTAACAGCGTGTGCTCTGAGCCACAGACCTGAATAACGAGGAAAAGGAGCGCTGGAGCAGTGGGACCGTATCTCTTAAAGTCATTTAGGTGTCAGCCATGGGTACCTCTCATATACTTCTCAAAAATGAATAGAGCCAAGCATGGTAGCTGAGCCAGTCTGGTCTCCACGAATCTGAACCAGCTTGGTCTACGTAGTGTGAGAAGCACAGTAAGATAGAAAGGCCTATCTCACTAACACACACACACACACACACACACACACACACACACACACACGTGTGAATATAATTTTATTTCCTTGGAATAGCATGTCATTAAATAGCTGCAGCTGGACTGTAGTTCACCATGTATGGTTTAACGCACTATATCTATGGAAGCTTCTGACATACTTTCTGGCATTTCATCCTGTACAATTGGCTCATCAATCAAGGAATGACAGTGTCCCACAGAGGAGGGGATGTCCAAGCCATTTGCCTTATATTTACTTGTGTTTAAAAGGAACTGGGAATGGGAGAAAATATATTGTTTGCATTCCAAGGCTGTTTTCCTCCATCCAATCATTCTATGAAATCGATATTAATCTTTTCTTGAACTCTTTGCATTCTGGGAACATTTTAATGAGTTTGTTTGTAAATTGAGATGTTTGTACATTTTATTTTAATGCTAAGACTCCAATGTCAAAGCTTGAACAATTCCTATTAAATAGCTGTCAGTGACAAAAAAAGAAAAGAAAAGAAAAGAAAATGAAGACAGTCTTGCCTGTCTCAGTGCTCAGCGCTGCGGATGCGTTCCCTGCCTCAGATGAAACAGGCCAAAAGAAACTACTCAGCTCAAATATTCAGTAGTCCAGAGGGTATTAGCTGGGAAGTCTTGGGAAGACACTGCCCAGCTCACAGACTGAAAAAGCTAAGTGTGACCTGTGATACACAATGAAGAAAAACTACTAATGTGGGCTGGAGAGATGGCCGAGAGGTTAAGAGCACTGGGTGCTCTTCCAGACGTCCTGAGTTCAATTCCCAGCACCCACATGGTGGCTCACAACCATCCATAATGGGATCTAATGCCCTCTTCTGGCCTGCAGGCAGAGCACTGTATACATAATAAATAAATAAATTAATTAAAAAAGCCTACTAATGTGTACACAGCCCTGGATGACATCAGACATTTGTATTTCACAGGCTTCTCAATACTAACATAAATCATGGTACACAGATCGGAGGCCACAGTTTAACCAGCCCCAGCCCTAGACATAGACTCAACATCACATGTCCTCAGAGAGCTGTGACTACAAGTGACCAGTTACACTGCATCCCGTATAATGGTAAATGCTGAATATATGGACAACAGCCAGTGCTGAGGAGGATGTGGGGCAAAACTGTACTAAATCCTCCACATGGGTGTTATAGCAGCTTTGTTCATGATTGGCCAAACTTTGAAGCAGTCAAGATGTCCTTCTGAGGGTGAGGGGACAAACTGAGGTTGATAGTTTTGTTTCCTTCCATCTTGACTGTAGCCTATCCAGGTCTGTCTGGGCTTATCTCCTTTTTGTGAATACTCAGTGGCAAGTTAGTGTTGCCAGATGCTTTCCCGGCAGGAGATTGCTGGGTTCAGCTTGAATTCAAGGCAAAGGATGCGTACCCCAAGCCTTGTCACCCTATCTGCCATCAGTCTATCTACGAATGCAGTGTGACTATAGCTTGCAGTGTCTACTAGTCTACCATGTCCTTGTGACACTGTTTTGACACACATAACATCATTCATTGTGGTTTGTTCTTCTTATCAGTACCATGCAAGCACTTTGAAAGTAGGGGTGATATCTTACTCTCCCCAAGAGAGAAGGGGCAAGACCTTCAAATATAATGTGGATTAATAGGCCTTTGCCAAGTTGAATTAAATTACACTTGGGCCGGGTGTGGTGGCGCACGCCTTTAATCCCAGCACTCGGGAGGCAGAGGCAGGCGGATCACTGTGAGTTCGAGGCCAGCCTGGTCTACAAAGTGAGTCCAGGATGGCCAAGGCTACACAGAGAGACCCTGTCTCGAAAAACCAAAAAAAAAAAAAAAAAAATTACACTTGGTTTGGTCAGGGTATCTGGTTTTCTGAACATTTCTTATCTCTGAATTTCTTTTTTTTTCTTTCTTGTAGTCCTGAGACTTTCGCATGCACTACCCTCAACATACCGTTATCTTCACCCTCTTACAAGCCTAACACGGAGAAAGAGAATGTAGAGGGTTTTTAAAATTTTTTGTTCTTTATTTTTTGTGTTTGTTTTTGGCTGAAAGGTATATAAAAGCAACTGGAGACAGTATATTTGTTATTTGTATTTAAATATTCTGGTTTTTTTTTTCTTTTAAACTTTACTACCTCCCAAAAGTGTAAAAGAAAACTTCAGTTTTCCTATTGTATGAACTTTTGGTTTGGATAATTTAAATTCTGGCTCCAGCCGAGCGTGGTGGCACACACCTTTAATCTCAGCGCTCAGGAGGCAGAGGCAGGCTGATTGCTATGAGCTTGAGGCCAGCCTGGTCTACAAAGCAAGTCTAGGACAGCCAAGGCTACACAGAGAAAACTTATTTCAAAAAACAAAAAACAAAGCAAAAAACCCAAAATGGCTCCATGCTTTTGTATCTTAAAGTAAAACACAACAGTGGATATGTTAGCCTTCCAATTAAAAGATGACATGCTAGAGACAGAGTCTCGAGATCTCGAAGGAGACAGCTTTAAAACATGACACTCTACCTGTGGTGGGAATCGCCAAGTGTGAAAGTTTCGACCAATGGAAACAAACTGAGAATGAGATTTAACCCTCTGTTGGAACAGTCCTTGCTTCAGGTTTTCATCAACTTTGGGACCTGGAAATATTTCTCTGGAAAACATTGTACAGAAAATAAATTAAACAGGAATCAGATTATACGATTATATGTGCCAACTGAGATAATTATCTCTAACATTTACACATAGGGGTTTAGAATCAGCATAAATTGTAAGACGTTTGAAAGATGCAATCAGTTTATATACTCTAACAAATATTTGACTTCATTATGTCTACTTTTCATAAAATGTAAGCTAGTTTACTTCGAGAAGGTTAGTATTTACAGTCCGAGAATTACTAAGTTACTCATACACTTGTTTTTGGTTATAACTTCACTGGTAGTCTTCTCATAAATCTCTCCCTAAAGAAATAGCACAGACTCATTGGTCCCTTTTGGCACCAAAGAGGAAGGAAACTACACTGAAAATAATGGCACGATGGGAGAGGACCTGTGATCTTTTACTATCCACACAGTAACAAGCAAATTGGGGAGGGTTAGAAAACAAAAAACAAAAACAAAAACAAAAAAAAACACCACATGGTTCTAAGGAAAACAGCAGCCCATCGAGTCAGAGAGAAGTATAAAGAGATAAAGGTTTCTTTATAAAGTTAAATATTTGTGATGGCTATTCTTGGTTGGCAACTTAGCTTCACCTAGAAATTTCTCGATTAAATCTCTAAATTTGTTTTGTTTTGTTTTTGTTTTTCGAGAGAGGATTTCCCTGTGTAACAGCTCTAGCTGTCCTGGAACTCGCTCTGTAGACTGGGCTGGCCTCGAACTCACAGAGATCTGCCTACCCATACCCTCCAAGTGCTGGGATCAATGGCCTGCACCACCACTGCTCGGCTTGACTAAGTTATTTTAAAGTAGGAAATCCCACCTTAAACCCAGATCTTTTGTAAATCTAGGCTACACTTTCAGCTGGCAGCTTATATAAAGGACATGGAAGAAGGGTGCTTTTCTTTTTGTTTGTTTGTTTGTTTGCCTCTTGCTCTCACTATTGCTTGCAAGCTCATTTTTTCAGTGGTGTTAGATGGGGTTCTGATGGACCCTTGTAGCAGCTGAGGCATCCAGCCTTGTGGACTGAAGAACTACTCGATTCTTAGACTTTCCATCGGGAGACAGTCATTGTTGGGGAATAGTCAGACCATAAATTGTGAACTACTCTAATAAATTCTCTCTATAAACATCTACCCTCCCTCTCTCTCTCAGTTCTGTTTCTATACAGGACTCTGACTAATACAATGTTTTTTGCAAAGGGATGGCAGGCAATGGAATATTACTCAGTGATACAAAGAAAGAAGATATCAAGTCACAAAAAGACACGGAGAAGAGCTGGGCGTAGTTACTCACACCTGTAAGCCAGAGCCTGGGAGCCGAGGCAGGAAGATTGTCATGAGGTTAAGGTCAATCTGTGCCACCTAGTGAGTTTTAGGCCTGTTAGGCTACATAGTTAAGCCCTGTCTAAGAAAAAGTCTAAGGCGGCTACATTCTGTATGATTTGACATCTGATTTCAGCTCTGTGACATCGCTCTGGAAAGGCAGACCCACTGAGGCTAGGGGGAGGGCGGGATGGTTATGTGACGTACAGAGGACTCCAGGCAATGGCAATATTCTGGCTGACTCTGTAATTGTATGCACAAGTCATTATGCGTTTGTGAAAACCTGGAATGTATACAAAGTGTGGATCTCAATGTGAAATAAATGAACAACATGTTGACATAACGGTAGCTGTTTATTGTTCCAGAGGTACTAGGAAATTTTCAAGTGAATTCAAGAGGCCATCATAGTAGATTCCTTCATAAGATATGGCCGACTAAGATCCAGTCACTCACTGAATTCAATTCATTCAACAAATGTTTAACTTATAGGTCAGAAATGCTGGGTGTTGAATATTTAAGAGTGTGTTGGGGGGTAGGGCCCATAACTACCATGTGCATGACCTGTTACATAGCTTATATACTAGTAAGGAAGACATATTACAAGATGATGAAAAATTATGACTATGGAAAGTGCCATGGACACCATGTGTGAATTGGTCCAAAGGGAGCTAACCTGGCTAGAGAGGTCAGTGAAGGGTTTCCTGTGGAAAAGGTGATTGAATCAGGCTGCTGAAGAAATAAGATGATTAGGCAAAATTTGGTGAAAGGGGGAGATGTGGAGCTGTTATTCTGGGCAGAGGGAGCATCAAACACGAAGACATTAAGGGCCAGAGTTCCACCATGCGGCAGAAACACAAAAAGGAAGACAAAGCTGGACACGGAATGGAGCAGGGACAGATCACGTGGGGCCTTGGACGACGCGGCGCTTGCGTTAAAGTCAGTGGCAAGTCCTTTGAAAAAGAGTGGGCAGGGAAGGGAGGAACAGAATGATTCGATGAGCTGTGCATTTGGAAAATGTATGGCTGAAGTGTGGAGAAAAGCTGAAAGGAGCTGAACACTCAGCTACACACCCTCGTGCAGTAGTCCACGTGGAGGACAGTGAAGACGTGGAGAGAGCAGTGGAATGGGATGAAATGGACGTGAGTGATTTGCGAGGGGGCAAAAAAAAAAAAAAAAAAAAAAAAAAAAAAAAAAAAAAAAAAAAGAGGTTGGTGATAGTCCAGTGTGTTAGGGGTGGAAAGGAAGAGGGAGCCGTTAAGTGTGTCTTCTACTTTAAGAAGAAAACCACCTCTCCTTTGAGTCTTTTTCTAACCTGCATCTAAAGGTCCCTCACAAACTCACGCTTTGAGCATATGCTGCTGCTTAGAGGATGGTGCTGCCTGGGGGGCGGGGCTTAGAGGATAGTGAGGCCTGGGGGGCGGCGGGGATGTCTGCGGGGCGCCATAGCTTTCTACTTTCCTAAAAACAGTGCAGTGAGGGACATCTGCCACACACTCCTGCATCTATGAATGTGGTTACACCTTCCCCACTGTGACACACACACACACACACACACACACACACACACACACACACACGTACACACACACACTCCTCTTGAAAGAGACATCTATACATTTCTCAATTTTCTCACGTCTCACTGTCCATCTCCCCTAGCCAAAGTCACTTCTCTGTCCTCGTCTTCCTCAACTTCAGGAAGCTGTATAGCTGGCTCACACCTCCTCCTTGTAACATTTTAAAATTTCCACTTCCTTCAGTCTTCACTTTTGGTTTCTTCTCAGACACTGGTTTTCTCTACTCTGCTGCTAAGTTTCCAAATGGGAGTAGTATAAAGGGGACAGGCACAGGTCACTTTCAACAACGACTCTCCAGTTAGTCTCATCCAGTTCTATGGCTTTCCAGTCTCTATACGCAGTCTCCACTCTGGCTCCTCAGTGTATACTGGCACATCCAACCCTAACATGCCATTTCCACTTAGGACTTCAAGTAGGCTTTTAAACTCACACTGGACACACAGCTTTTAGTTTATTATCTCTCCCCCAAATGGATCCCCATTATGTTAATTTTGGCATGTCAGAAAATGGCACAAAGCTGGGCATGGTGGTGCCCACCTTTTGTTGTTGTTGTTGTTATTGTTTTGTTTTGTTTTTCGAGACAGGGTTTCTCTGTGTAGCCCTGGCTGTCCTGGATTCACTTTGTAGACCAGGCTGGCCTCGAACTCGCAGAGATCCACCTGCCTCTGCCTCCCCAGTGCTGGGATTAAAGGAGTGCGCCGCCACACTTGGCTTTATCATCAGTGTTGGCACACATCTTTAATCTCAGCACTTAGGAAACAGATGCAGGAGGGTCTCCGTGGGTTCAAAGCTAGCCTAGTCTACATGAAGATTTACAGCCCAATCAGGGCAACATAGTAAACCCCTATCAAATAACTAAAAGCAATCATGTGATCTAACATGTCTATCTCATTGTCCTTTTTTTATGAGACAGTCTTATGTAGCGAAGCTAGCCTTAAATTTACTATGTTCTGCAGATTGACCTTCGACTTCTGATCCTCCTGCCTCATCCTGCCAAGAGAATTACCATATCCAGCATTTTTTATTTTTGAGACAGGGTTTTTCTGTGTAGCCTTGGCTATCCTGGACTCACTTTGTAGATCAGGCTGGCCTTGGACTCACAGCACCTGCCTCTGCCTCCTGAGTGTTGGGATTAAAGGTGTGTGCCACCATGCCCAGCCCTCAGCATTTTTTTTTTTTAAATTTTGAGGTAGAGTCTCAATATGTAGCTCAGGCTGGCCCAGACCTCTTCATCCTCTTGCCATAGCCTTCCAAGTGGGGGTACTATAAGCATATATCTGCTACCAAGCCTGGTTATAGTCTTTAAATTAGATACAATATTGCTTGTACTCTATGGTGCTAAGTCTAGATGAGACTATATAGAAAGCACTAACAGCAGTGCCCAGCATCCAGTGAATCCTCAGTTAGGTGTCTGGATGACAAAGCTATTCCCATTTAAATCCTCCCAATGGCACCAAAAATAAAACCAATTCCCTATAATCTAGCCTACTAATTCCTATGGATTTTCCAGCTTCACAATTATTTTGCTTCCTCATTACAAATTATTGACGTTGGTCTTGCTGATAACCGGGTACTGCTATGATCATTCTCATTTTGGGGTCTTGGTATCTGTCACCCTTTCAGCTTGGAGAGCCCGTGAGACTGTGCCTTGGAGTGCACGTGAGCAACTGGTGGTCAGGGAACAACCCATGAGAGCCAGGTCTCTCCTTTCGCCAGCCGCCAGAGTGTCGCTGTGTGCTTGGCCATTTTGTTGGACCTTAGAAAAATTTTGCACCAGGCACTTAATACATCTTATTCTTTTAACGGCAGTCTCAGATTAAACACGAGCTCCTTGTACAGGCCTTCCTTGCACACTTTTATGTTTGTTCATTATCTGTCTCTTGTCAAGTCTAGGAAACAAGAACATTTTCCGCTTCTTCACAATTGTGTCAATTCCAATAACAATTGAAAATAGCCAACAAGTATTTTCCTTTATTAGTCATGTTTGATTGTGCATTCATTAAATGTTTACTGAAGCACTTAACAAATAAGTACTTTCTGACTTGTGCACGGTGGAGAGACAGCTGCCAAGGTGAGACCGCTGGGAGAAAATGTGGGAAGATGATCTTGCATTTTATATTTTTAAAATACCAGAATGAAAATTTCTGAGCCAATTAAATAAATAGAAACACACAGTTTTAGAGTTGAAAGAAGAAGGCGTCAACTCATCTCTTGGGCGTCTCTGGAGGGAGAGCACATTTCGGACCATAACCAGGGCTCTCTGCCAGTTCTCTTAAGTGGCTCCTAAAAAAAGGGGCTCTTCCTCTTCTGTCATGTCTTAACCTCCAAACTGGAAGGCTACTTCTAATTTCTAGCTTTAGACGACATCAGCTCCACGTCTTCCAGTAAGTAAAGCAGGCTTTATTATTCCTCAGCGTTTCAGTGTACAGACTGATATCCTATTACTAGTTAAGTAGTTCTCAGCTGGTTGGTCATGCCCCTGTTGGGGTTACACGACCCTTTCACAGGGGCCCCCTATCAGTTATTCTGCATATCAGATATTTACATTTCAATTTATAGCAGTAGCAAAATTACAGTTATGAAATAGCAACAAAATGATTTTATGGTTGGGAGGGTCGCAACATGAGGAACTGTATTAAAGGGTTGCAGCATTAGGAATGTTGAGAAACACTGCTCTAGTCCTTCTTGTAGGCTATTTAATAACAGAAAGCCTTTTCCAGCCAAAGGGTTTCTAACTAAACCTGAGATTACAGGATCAATTCTGTCATAGTTAAGTTTAATAGCTGTTGAAAAAGCCCTTCACTGAATTTTTTTTTCAAGACAAGGTTTCTCTATGTAACAGCTCTGGTTGTCCTGGACCTTCATTGAATTTTTGTTTGTTTTTTGAGACAGGGTTTCTCTGTGTAGCTTTGGCTGTCCTGGACTAACTTTGTAGACCAGAGAGCTGCCTGCCTCTGTCTCCCAAGTGCTAGGATTAAAGGCGTGCACCACCACCACCCCCCAGCCCCCACACCCTCTCACCGAAACAGGGCTTTTCTGTGTACCCCTGGCTGTCCTGGACTTGCTCTGTAGACCAGGCTGGCTTTGAACTCACAAAGATCCGACTACCTCTGCGTCCTGAGTGCTGGGACTTAAGGAGTGTGCCATCACAGCTCCTTCATTGGATTTTTGGTTTTCAGTTTTTGGTTTTTTGAGACAGAGTTTCTCTGTGTAGCCTTGGCTGTCCTAGACTCACTTTGTAGGCCAGGCTGGCCTCAAACTCACAGAGATCCGCCTGCCTCTGCCTCCCGAGTGCTGGGGTTCATAGGTATAGATCCCAGGTCTGGCTTCTCCTTCAATAAAAATTTTAACAACAACAACAACAACAACAACTTAGACACACCTTCTAACAAACCTTACCTTCGTTTGTAAATCAGGAACCACAAAGCAGATGCCAAAAGAAAGAATCCAGTTCCCAGACTGATAGCACCAAGAGCCAGCAAATAGGTTAAGTAATTATAGAAACCTATAGAAACAAAATGGCAAAATATCATTTCATGTATACATCTCCAGTCACTAGGCAGATTAAACGAGGTAATGTTTACAATGATACAACCTGATATTAAGGCTGACCAAGAAATCAGGGATTTCTCGTTCTATACAATCCAACTAAATAAACGGGAAAACTCAGAGTTAGAGAACAGCACAGGACTTATCATAAATAGAACTGGGAAAGCTTGTAGGGATCTCATTTCAGAGATGGCAACACTGAACCCCTGGAAGAGACGTAAGTGATTAACACCAGTGTTCTGATTATCTTTTATTTTCTCTTGCTACCAGACATCTCAATCTGTTTATGATACAAAAATAACTAAGAAATCATGATGCAAGTAGAATCACATTGGTCAGGTGGATAACTGTTCGAGGCCAGCCTGGGCTACAAAGTGAGTCTAGGACAGCCAAGGCTACACAGAGAGACCCTGTCTCAGAAACAACAACAACACCTCAAAAATCAAAAAGAAAAAAAAAAAAGTGAAGCTGTCTAGGGAAGGAGAGAGAACAAAAGAGAGGGACACAAAAGAGGGTAAGGAGCTATGGGGAAATAAGCTTAACAACATACAACATTTACTCACTTGAACTTTTTTTTTTTTTTAGTTTTTTTCAGGACAGGGTTTGTCTGTGTTATCTTGACTGTCCTGGACTCGCTTTGTAGACCAGGCTGGTCTTAAAACTCACAGTGATCTCCCTGCCTCTGCCTCCCCTCCCTTAGTGCTGAGACTGTTTGTTTTTTTGGAGACAGGGTTTCTCTGTGTAGCCTTGGGTATCCTGAACTCCCTTTGTAGACCAGGCTGGCCTCGAACTCATAACAACCCACCTGCCTCTGCCTCCCTTCCCCTAGTGCTGAGATTAAAGGCGTGTGCCACCACACCTGGCTTGTTTGTCTGTTTTGCTTTGTTTTTTGTTTCTTAAGGACTTTGTTAGTACCATGATTTTGTTTTTTAATTTCTGAAGTGATTTCTAGCTTCAAGATAGCACCTCTCAAATTGTAGCTTACTAAGTTTAATACTATCTACATTCAGCTGGGCCGTGGTGGTGCACACCTTTACTTTCAACACTTGAGAGAGGCAAAGGAGAGTCTCTGAGGGGTTCCAGGCCAGCCTGGTCTGCAATGTGAGTTCCAGGCCAGTCAGGGCTACACAGAGAAACCCTGACTTGAAAAACAAACAAACAAAACAAAAAGCAAAACAGATATACATTCTAGATTTATTGATATGGAAAAAACTTTATAAGGCTATTTATCAAAGTGATATTTTAGACACAAGGAATATAAATGGCCCCAATTAGAAAGTCATTAAATAAGTTACATGTGAGAAATAGTGTTCTCAACGGAGTGCACACTTCCTCCGTATAAACACTGTAGACCAAAAAACAAAACAAAACAAAACAAAACCCACTGTAGACCTTTTGGATTAAATAATTCTTAAAAAGTTATTTCTTAGCAGGATGATGGTGGTGCATGTCTTTAATGCCAGCACTGAGGCAGGTGGCTCAGGCTAAGGCAGTTGGATCTCTTTGAGTTTGAGGCCAGCCTGGTCTACAGAGAGTTCCAGGACAGCCAGCAATACACAGAGAAACCCAGTCTGAAAAAACAAAATAAACAAAGAAGAAGAAGAAGAAGGAGGAGGAGGAGGAGGAGGAGAAGAGGAAGAAGAAGAAGAAGAAGAAGAAGAAGAAGAAGAAGAAGAAGAAGAAGAAGAAGAAGAAGAAGACATTTCTTGTGGGCAGGAGAGAAAGCCCAGTGGTTAAAAGCACCTGCTGATCCTCCAGAGGACCTGAGTTCAGCTCCCAGCTCTCCTATCAGTCAGCTCACAACTGTCTGTACCTGAAGTTCTCAAGGATCCCACATATCTGGCCTCCGAAGATACCTGTACTCACATGCACATATTCACGTATAGAAACACACGCATCTATATAGAGACATTAAAGTAAGCCTTTAAAAGTATCTTTTAGGGCACACCTTTAATCCCAGCACTCAGGAGGCAGGGGCAGGCCAATCTCTGTGAGTTTGAGGTATAGGCTCAGTTTTCTTAACAAATATATTTTATTATGAACTTATTAACCAGGAGTACCTCACTTATAACCCAACTAACCTAAACAATAGGAAAAGAAGAATAAAGAATAATGAAACCGTAAGGATGTCAGTTCCGAGGAACGGTTCTCCTGGCGGAATGAGGAGGATTTCTTTTGCTGGAACCTGGGGCAACCAGAACCAGGAACCTCAGCCGGAGCCTGGAGCCCTGAAGCCTTCCTTCGAGTGGTTCTTTCTAGCCGAGCATCTCGGAAGTGGAGCGATGAACAGCCAAAACTACCAGAAGTCTCCAAAGGCCCCGCCTCTCATTTTTGGCTCACATTTATACCTCCTCTCAGAATTTGTTCAAGGATGTTTTTCAGCTGGTAAACAACCAGTCTCCCCCACACGGTGGTCCGACTTGTAAGGGGATAAATATCACCTGCTTTCTCACAAGTCTTTTTCTCATACCCCATTTGAGATCTAAACAAAACACATGTTTATCTCTCCTTCATTGAGGCCAGCCTAGTTTACATGGTGAGTACCAGGACAGCCATGATTATGTAGGGAGACCGTGTCTTAAGAAAATAAATTTAAAATTAAACTTTGCATTTATTTAGCGTGTTTGGTGATGGGGTTCTCGAAGAAGAAATTAAAATATAATAATTAAAATAAAAATGAATAAGAAATAAATAGTTTTATAGCGCTGAAAATGAAGATAACACCAGACACTTAAAGGGATAGGAAATGGTTAAATGGCCAGTAATCATGTATAAACTTTACTAAATTATAAATGAAGTATACCTCAAAGCACAAATAAAATGTTATGAACATTACGTCTGATGTGCTATGGAGCACATAAAAAAGGCAAAATATAAGCTGATGGCAAGGGAACAGGAGTCTGAAGTCTCATTGGCTGCTGGTGGAGACACAACCTGGGAGAAGCTCCGGGAAGCCGGTTCCATTAGTAAGCTGAACAAATGCATACTCCACAGCGCAGCAATCCAGCCAGCGGCACACACGCAGCTCAAGTCCACACACAACGCGGATGAACTTTGTACCAGGGAGTTTACAGCAGGTGGCTTGAGGTAGCTCATCACTTGGGCAACACATAAAAGCCCATCAGAGGGTGAATGGATACATTTAAAAGCAGAATTGATGAAGAGAAACAAGATGTCCTGTACCAATGGGGAAAGAATGAACCATAACCATGGGCAGCAATATAAGTTTTACAGATAAAATGTTGATCAAAAGCAGACATCTAGACACAGATGTCAGGGGAAGCACAGTAATGCTGAACATGTTCTGTTTCTTGGCTTAGGTATAGGCACAGGCACAGGCACAGGCACAGGCACACACACACACACACACACAGACACATACACATACACACAGACACACACACAGAGACACACACACATAGACACACAGACACATACACACACACACACATAGACACACACATACACACAGACACACAGACACACACACAGACATACACACACACAGACACACACATACACACACACCAAGGCTTCAGCAACCTCAGCACTTGATATGTAGCAATACATCAAAATTTATGATGGGCATTATCTCTGGGTGAACAGGACTATGGGAGAAATACAAACTGTCTTTTTAGTGTTCTATCCTTAAAAAGATACATGGCTAATAGGTGTCTGTGTTTATTATTGTCTTTTTTTTCCTACTTCATTATTATTTTTTCTCTACTATTTAAACATTGTAAAAAATGTTCTAAATTTTGAAACAAAAACAAAAACAAAAAAAAAAAAAAAAAAACAAAAAAAAAAAAAAGGAAAAAAAACCCCAATAATATAAGGAAAATATCAACTGGTTGTTACTGGGCACAGGCTTACAGGAACTTTTCTACATTATCAAATTCCTTCCTTTTCTACATTATCAAATTCCTTCCAGTGCCAGAATTGCCTGCTTAATATAACTGAGGTCCTGGGGTAGTCTCTAGCATTACAAAAAAAATTCAAGACTTGTGGAAAGAGCAATACAGTCATGAAGTTTACCAAGTGAAACATTTGAAGCATAAAGTAACACATTAAATTGAAGAAAGAGGACTGGAGAGATGGCTCAGAGGTTAAGAGCACTGACTGCTCTTCCAGAGGTCCTGAGTTCAATTCCCAGCAACCACATGGTGGCTCGCAACCATCTGTAATGTGATCTGATGCTTTTTTCTGCCCTGCAGGAGTACATGCAGGCAAAGCACTGTATACATAATAAATAGATAAATAAATATTTAAAAAAAAAATAAAAATAAAATGAAGAAAGAACTGCCAGGAGTGGTGGTGCACGCCTTTAATCCCAGCACTCAAAGAGGCAGGGGCAGGCAGATCCCTGTGAATTCAAGGCCAGCCTGGTCTACAAAGGGAAACCAGGATAGCCAAGGCTACACAGAGAAACCTGTCTCGGAAAAAAGACAACAACAACAACAACAACAACAACAAAGCAACAAAAAGGAAAGGACACAATTACAGATACAGCAGAAGTTGAAATAAGAAAATGCCGTCAATAAGGAATACTAATATACTTAAAAGCTTACTTAAAATAACGAATACCTGAGAAGTGATTTCTAAAAAGTGAGTCAAGAAGTGACAGAGCTTCCTGTTGCCGACCATGCTCCAACAAACAGCAAATGTTCCTAAGACCTGCAGGACTTTCTGCTGGCTAGCACCAGCCTCACAAAGTGAAACAGGACAAGAAAAGCAAGGATCCTTTATGTGTCCAGGGAAAGGCATTCTGACCAGAAATAGAATGGCTACACCAGGCAGAGTATTACTATTTTCTGTGCAAAGGTTAAACCTCAGAAGACTGTGCTGATCTAAGAGAACTCAGGCTAGCAAGAGATGCAAGCATTGTGTACACGGGGAAATAATAAGAGTAAGGGCTGTGTAATCCAGAGCTTTTGTTATGACGGAAGTATTACTCAAAATATAAAAGGGGGATTAAAAAGAAAAGAAAGAGAAGGAAAGAACAGAAACCCAGGGGAACACAAATTCGTTACACTGAATCAGCAGTTACAAAATTTTCCCCAAAGAAATTGGTGGTCCCCAAAATGTTACAATTTCTACTGTATACCCATGATGCTAGCATTTCTTATCTTATACAAGTTCTTCCAAAGAACAGAAAGAGGTTGCTGGCTGTTCCTTCAAAGACATTTTCTTCTTTGTGGGTTTTCCATACCATTAGGAGAAACCATGTGACAGAGTTCTGACCAGTGGAATCTGAATGCAATGGTGTCATAAAAGCCTTCTGAAGGGCCTCCTGCCTCCTCCCTCCCCACCAAACTGTGGGGGATGAAAGTGATCACCACAGAAATTGTGGAAGTCACAGATTCCTAGTTCTGCCATCAGTCTACTGGATATAATTGACATCATAGAAAATTCAGTGGCAGGAGATCTCATATTCTTTGTAAAGGTATGTTCTATACTCTCCAACATCAGAAACAGTTGAAAACCCCTAAACTAGCCGGGCGGTGGTAATGCATGGCTTTAATCTCAGCATTTGGGAGGCAGAGGTAGGTGGATCTCTGTGAGTCTGAGGCCATCCTGGTCTACAAAGAGAGTTCCAGGACAGCCAAGGTTACACAGAAAAACCCTGTCTCAAAAAAAAAAAAAAAAAAAAAAAAAAAAAAAAAAAAAAAAAAAAAAAAAAAGAAAGAAAGAAAGAAAGAAAAAGGAAACCCATAAACTTGGAAACCATTCCTTTTGAAACAACCCACAGGCAACGAGAAATCTTAATGAGACACAGAAAATATTTTTGACGCGTATAAAGAAAATATGTCAAGGTTGGTGAAGTACCACCCAAGCCATACTCAGTACTAGACCTCTGACCCCTGACCCCATAAGGGGAAAATCCTCTAGACGGCTAACATTATTGATGCCAGGCATAGTGGCTCATACCATGAATCCCAGAATGTAGGAGGCAGAGGCAGGTGGATCATTCTGTGTTCGATGCCAGTCTGGTCTATATAGGAAGTTTCAGGATAGCTAGGGCTACATAGAAAGACCTTGTCTCATTAAAAAAAAAAAAAAAAAAAAAAGTATTGCTCTATTAGTATATATTTCATGAAAGAAGACCAAAGTTTTACTCTCAGTGAATTAAAGATCTAGATTCCATAGTCTAATAGCTTATGTGAGAGGCTCTAAAAACAAACCATTATTTCTCTTATGACTGTTTTTTTGGCTTTTGTTTGTTTTCCCTTTTCGTCTTTTCTAGACAATTTCTCTGTGTAGTTCTAGCCTTGAACTCAGAGATTTGATTGCTTCTTCCTCCCCAGGGTTTTTACAGTGAATGAACTCAAATGAATTATACATTTAGTTAGCTTCTACTGCTATCCACTGTGAGTACTAGAAATTTTCTCCTTTTTTATGAAGTTTTCAATGCCATATACTTACTATTTCTAATTTCAGAACTTCTGTCGCTTTTTTTTCCCCCCGAGATAGGGTTTCTCTGTGTAATAGGCTTGACAGTCCTGGAACTCTCTTTGTAGATCAGGCTGGCCTCGAACTCACAGAGGTCCGCCTAACTTCAGAACTTTCAATTTCATGCTCTTAAATGTGCATTTCCTTTCATATTTGAAAAGGCTATCAGGTTTTGTTGCTGCTGTTGTTCATTTTGAGACAGTGTCTCACCGTGAAGCTCTAGTTGGCCTGGAACTTGTTGTGTAGACCAGGCTGACCTCCAAATCCCAGAGATTTGCTTGTGAGGGGACTAAAGATGTGACTTAATATAATGTATGTGAACATGTGTGGGTCAGAATGCACACATGTGTACCAAGTGCACAGGTGCCTTAAAGCCAGAAGAGGGTGTCAGATCCTTTGGAGCTGAAGTTCAAGTGGCCGTGAGCCACAGACAGGATTGTGACTATTGGGAACCAAATGCAGGTTCTCCTCAGGAGCAGCAAGTGTCTCACCTCTGACCATCTCTCCAGCCCCCAAGTTCTATAAATCTATTTTTTTTTTTTTGAGACAGGGTTTCTCTATATAGCCCTGGCTGTCTTGGACTCACTTTGTAGACCAGGCTGGCCTCGAACTCACAGAGATCTGCCTACCTCTGCCTCCCCGAGTGTTGGGATTACAGGCGTGTGTCACTGCACCTGGCTGGCAGTTCAGTCTCCATGAGCCCCTATGAGCCCAGGAGAGTTGGTTCTGCAGGTTTTCTTATGGTGTCCTTGACCCCTTTGGTTCCTTCAATCCTTCTTCCTCCTCTTCTATAGGATTCCCCAAGCTCCACCTAATGTTTGGGTGTGAGTCTCTGCACCAGTTCCCATCAGTTGCTGCGTGAAGCATCTCTGATGACAGTCTAGGCTCATGTCTACAAGCATAGCAGACTATCACTAATAGTGTCATTAATAAAAAGGCAAGCCCCCTTTCATGGCATGGGTCTCAAGCTGGGCCAGTTATTTGTTGGTCTTTCCCTCAAATTCCACTCCATCTTTTATTCCTATGTATCTTGTAGGCAGAACAAATTATGGGTCTAAGAGTTTGTGGCTGGCTTGGTGTCCAATCTCTCCACTGAAAGTCTTGCCTGGTTACAGGAGATGACCAGTTCAGACTCTATATCTCCCCATAGCTAGAGTTACCCCCATAGGTTCCTGGGAGTTTCTATTGCCCTAGGTTTCTAGCTCATCCCGAGATGATTCCACTCCCATCCAGTGTCTCCCGCTTTGTCTTCCCTCTACCCCATCCCTCCTGTTCCCACCACCACCCTCCCATACCCAGTCTATCTATCTATCTAATCTATCCCCCCTTTTCAGTGAGATCCAAGCATCCCCTCTTGGGCCCTCCTTGTTACTTAGGTTTGTAGTGTGGTTATCCTGTACTTTGTGACTTCTTAATTTGAAAAATTCTTTAAGTTGCTTCCATTCCAGACATATATATTGGTGACTGGGGAGATGGCTCCGTTGGTAAAGTTCTTACTACATCAACCAGAAGTACACAAAAGATCACCCCAACATCTCCCTCTGTTAGTCCAATAAAATGCTCTTTCTCTAACACCAATAAACTATATATGATAACAATATGGGAACTCTCAGGTAAGAACTACATTCACAATGTCCAGTCCATTAGTTTGGTAACCTTGGAGAAAGTATTCCGCTATTTATCCTACCTTGGTGGGTCCAAGGTTCTGTACCTAAAATCACTTTCCATCATAACTTACAATTATCAACCTAAAAACATCTTTTAGACCTTATTTTCTTAAATCCAAAACAACTTAAGCTTATATGTGAGACCATAACTATGATTCAACCCCATCAGAGACCTGAGAAGGATATAAATATTACCCTAGTAAATTGGAAGTGGAGAGCAAGAGGCTTCCAAAACTACGGAAGTGACAGAGACTTCCGCCTGGCCAGTCACCCAAGATTCCTCTGAAACATTGGGGCATCCATCTTTAGCCATAGGCCCAGAATATCGGACAGACATGTCTGTGAAGTAGGAATATTGAAGGACTGCCCTGCCTTGACTTGGCAAACTTTAGCAGTCAGTCTCCTTCTTGTTTTGCTCATCCACAGCTTGGACAGCATGCTGTCAAGCAGCTGAGGCAAGGCAGGTTTTTGTTTTTATTTTTTTGCTTGGTGGCTAGCTTTGCTAAATTTGAAGCAAACTTCATTAGGAGGTTCTTCGCCTCTTCTTCTTCCTCTCCTTCTTCTTCTCCTCCTCCTCTTCTTCCTCCTCCTCCTCTTCCTCCTCCTTCTTCAAGCTCTGGAAAAGTTTTATTAAAGGAAAACTTTCCTGGTTTACTTTTCACCAGTCTGTCTGGCATGCTTCTAATAGTATCAGAATCACCTGGGTCAGTGATAGCCCGTGTGCATGCTCTGTAGTATTTTCCATACGCTGTGCCTAATTCAGTATTACTGCCACTGTAGTGATGGACACCAGTTTTATCCAACATAGCATGGTATTCTATTTCAGATTGCCTCAAAGCTGGGCAGTTGTTGGCAAGGGTGATCAATTTCACTTTGCCTTGTCTGATCATCTTCAGAGTCTGTTTGTGTCCCAGGGCATACTTTCCACTTTTCATAACAAGTTGGAGCTAGAGTTGATTGACACCAGAGATGTTTTTTCCCCCCTGTCTTCTTTGCAGCCACTATCTTCCTGCCTTAGGAGTGGGACAATCCCCAACCAAGATCAGCTGCCAAGATCCCTTCATCTTCTTTGAAGTAGAATAAGGTGCTGCCAGAAGCAGACGTGTCTCACTGTCAAAAGGGCCTTTTATTATTAAAACATCTTTAAGTGCCGTATCCTGTAGATCTCAGAGGTTTTTAAAGACCATCTCTATACCCAGAGTATATCTGAATAGGCAGACATAGCTCGGCTCTAACTATTGTCTGATTAACTTTGAAACCATTGACTGGAGGCTTATTTCTGTGATGAACTAAACTAGTACCTAACACAACTACAAATTTGATTGATTGACTACTAACTTGCATTTCTTTGTTTTTGTTTTTGTTTGGTTTTTCGAGACAGGGTTTCTCTGTGCAGCTTTGGCTGTCTTGGACTTACTTTGTAGACTAGGCTGGCCTTGAGCTCACAGAGATCCTCCTGCCTCTGCCTCCAGAGTGCTGGGATTAAAGGTGTGTGCCACCACACCCGGCTTGTAGTTTCCTTTTTCAATCTGTGTTTCCAGTTGTAAGTTGGGTAGCTAATTCATCCTAACACACAGATATAAATCTGACACTAAATTCCAGTATAAGGAAGTCTTATAGTACATGCCAAGACAAACGAATAACTGCCATGAAATGAAAGTCGAGACAAAAGCAACATATTCCATATTCAGTAATCAAAAGCACTAACTGCAAGAAACACAAACTACAAAGAGAAATTCCTCTGGTTAAAAGACACTGTGGCTGTCATTGAAGCTCCTGCAGAGACTCTTTTTTTTTTTTTAATCTACTTAATTTTTTTTGAAATTTTTTTATTAATTTATTCTTGTTACATCTCAATGGTTATCCCATCCCTTGTATCCTTCCATTCTTCCCTCCCTCTCATTTTCCCCTTACTCCCCTCCCCTATGACTGTGCCTGAGGGGGACTTCCTCCCCCTTTATATGCTCATAGGGTATCAAGTCTCTTCTTGGTAGCCTGCTATCTTTCCTCTGAGTACCAGGAAACTGGGACAGAGGGGAGGACATCCTATTGGGACTCTAGATGAAAGAAGCATGGGAGAATAGCAAAGTAGAAGGATCCAGAGGGTCCTAGAAACCTACAAGAAGAACATTATGATAGGCAGATTTGGGCCCAGGGGTCCTGCTCAAACTATGGCACCAGCCAAGGACAATACAGGCTGTAAACTTCAAACCCCTACCCAGATCTAGCTAATGGACAGGACATTCTCCACTGTTGAGTGGAGAGTTGGGTATGACTTTCACATGTACTCTGGTGCCTCATATTTGACCACGTCCCCTGGAGGGGGAGACCTGGTGGCACTCAGAGGAAAGATAGCAGACTACCTGCAGAGACTCTTGCCCCCACCCCCAGGAGCAAATCAAATCTTAAATGAAAAATGTACTGAGCTGAATTCTGATTCTGAATCTTGACATCAACCTCAGGGAGATATAGGAAAGATGGCTACAGCTAATGAGGTTAACAAATCAAATCTAGAATGAGTTATTAAATATTTACTAATCCGGTGAGAATAAAAGCTAACCCTCTCAATTCTCAAAGCAGAACATCCGCTTTATTACCTGTGCATATATGCTAGATTTTCGCCTTAAACTGATGAGTGTCTGACTCATTGAAGTCTGTGTGGGCAAATGAAATCTGAAATATTAACGATGCAATAAGTGAATATTACAAGAAGTAAGAGACCCTCTGGGAAGTGTATTAGTGTGACAATAGATTGCTCACTCTAAAGAAATGCCTCTGGAGGTGGAGAGAAGATGGTTGGTTGGAGATACTCAGAATTTTCCTATGCCTACAGAAATCTGAGATAAAATATCAGGTAGGTGGCAAAAGCGGGGTGTGGATGACATAGAAAGACAAGGAAGCAAGTTGGTAAACAGTAGACAGAGAGGAGGTAAAATCCAGACATGTTGGACTTTTGATTTATTAAAAAAAAAAAAAAATTGGCCCTAACAGCACTGGGCACAATAGTAAGGAAGCAAAGGAAAGAGGGTAAAGTTCCAGAAACTCCACAGGGCACGAGTTGGCAGCTCCGCAGAGATGCAGGTTAAGAAGGGGCAACTACCACATGCAGCAAGCACCCTGGGGAGGGAGGTCCTGCGCCTCCTGCCTTATCCACTACTGCTGTAGAAGGGGCTCATTCTAGGAGAGGCCTTACATTCATTCAGGAAGAGGAGAAGACCAATCAATAACCCTCCCCTGACCCCCAGCTAAATGACTAGCCACCCTGAGAGCCTTGGTGCAACTAGTTCTCCCCCCCACCTCTCTCTTTCTCTCTCTCTCTCTCTCTCTCACACACACACACACACAAACACACACACACGCACACGCACACGCACACACACACATCTACTTGGGTTGAAGCTACGAGTCTTGTCAGGCAATGGTGGCACACGCGTTTTTTTGTTTTTGTTTTTGTTTTTCAAGACAGGGTTTCTCTATGTTATCTTAGCCATCCTGGACTCAACTTTGTAGACCAGGCTGGGTTCAAACCCACAGCGATCCACTTGCCTCTGCCTCCCAAGTGCTGGAATTAAAGGCGTGAGCCACTACGCCTAGCTGGTGGCACATGCTTTTAATCCCAGCGCTTGGAAGGCAGAGGCAGGTGGCCAGCCTGGTCTACAGAGCAAGTTCTAGGAAGAGAAATCCTGTCTCAAACAAAACAAAACAAAATGGAAGGAAGGAAGGAAGGCAAGAAGGAAGCAAAAAAGGAAGGAAGGAGAAATGAAAATACGAGTCTTTCCAAAGAGGGAATCTGGGGCTGATTATATCAGGGCAACTTTTGTTCAAGTTCTGGCAAAAGGAGAGATAATAGCTTTGTGTACTAGTAGAGGGCTAGGAGCCGGGCGTGGTGGCGCACGCCTTTAATCCCAGCACTTGGGAGGCAGAGGCAGGCAGATCGCTGTGAGTTCGAGGCCAGCCTGGTCTACAAAGTGAGTCCAGGATGGCCAAGGCTACACAGAGAAACCCTGTCTCGAAAAACAAAAAAACAAAACAAAACTAGTAGAGGGTTAGGGCAGAGAACTTCATGACCAGTGCACAAAGGATTACTCTTGACCCTCCGGCACAGATGGCTCGGTCTTACTACTTTCTATATTCTCAGAGGGCCAGAGAGACCTGGTGGAAGGTAGCACCTGCTCTGGGAGTTCTTGTGCCAAAGCCACACTGGCTAGTGGGGTGGAGGGTAGAAGGGGGGCACCCAGGAGTGGGGTTGGGTAATGTGATCCTTGTCTCAGCTGGCAGGAGCAGTGGAAAGGCGCTCCTGTGTGCCCTATGTTGGCAGGGCTACACATAGAAAAAACTGACAGGAATTCAGCCCAGGCACTGGCACAGTGGCCTGACCCTGCAGGAGGGCGGGGCTTTGTCTGGAAATGTCACTTAGTGGTGTCATCCATTTGGACATCAGAGAAAAAAACAGCTGGGGAAGGGATGGGGACAAAGCATTTACATCCTCTTTCTCTTCAATGGAGAAAAAACAATGACTTGTGTTTTCTTTTTGTCTAAATTTGTTTTTCTCATTATTTCTACCATCAATCCCAAATACTTGTTTCTTTATTTTTTATTACACTTATGTATTATTTTATTTTCAAGACAGGGTTTTTCTATGTGTAGCCCTGGCTGTTCTGGAACTCACTCTATAGACTAGGCTGGCCTTGAACTCACAGAGATCTGCCTGCCTCTGCCTCTTAAGTGTTGGAACTAAAGGCATGCACCACACCACCCATATATTTGTATTTGTTTTTTGTTTGTTTGTTTGGGTTTTTTTTTTTTTTTTTTTTTGGTTTTTTGAGACAGGGTCTCTCTGTGTTAGCCTTGGCTGTCCTGGAATTTGTTTTATTTTTTAAAATAAAATTTAGATTATACATGCATGAGTGTTTTATCTTCATGTACATGTGTGCACCATATGCAAGTGCACCGTGTACATATGTGTCTGGTGCCAGGGGTGGTCAGAAGAGGGATTCAAATCCCTTGTGACTGGAGTGAACAGAAGGTTTTGAGCTGCCTTGTGGGTACTGGGAATCAGACTCAGCTCAGCAGTTAAGAGCATTGGCTGTTCTTGCAGAGGACCCGTGCTCACTTCCCAGGACCCATTTGACAACTCATAGCCCTCTAACCCCACTTCCCTCTTCTGGCTTCCATGAGAACAGCACAAGTGTTATACATCGTGCAGACAGAACACCCATACAGGTAAAAATAAGCAATCTGAGCACTCAGGAGGCAGAGGCAGGAGGATCCCTGTGAGTTCGAGGCCAGCCTGGTCTACAAAGTGAGTCCAGGACAGCCAAGGCTAACACAGAGAAACCCTGTCTCAAAATAAAATAAAATAAAAGGTTTAGAAATAAAAATTTAAAGTGACAGTAGAAATCACATTATCCTATCTTAGCATGAAGAAAATAGCAAAAAAATGAAAAGAAGATCAAATATTTATTAAGCTTGGGCAGCAGTAAAAAGAAAAATAATTATAATAAAAGCTTCAAGAAATCCTGGCCACAAACCTAGAAACCTATGAGGGAGAAGCAGCAGTGATATAAATACTAAAGGCAAGAAAATCTGTTCAATGTAATTATAGCAGGAAATCCTCCAAATCCAGGAAAGGACATGGACATCCAAGCACAAGAGACATTTAGAATCCTACATAGACACAACTAGAAAATAACTTCATGACATATTATAGTTAAAAAATCCAAGAGTACAGGGCAAAGAAACTATAGTGCTAGAAGTAATTGAAAAATGCCAAATAAACTACACACAAAGGCAAAATGCATCAGAATTACGAGACCTCCCAGAAGAAATCCTAAAAGTCATGAAAGGATAAAACAATATCGTAAGCCCACGAATAAATAACTATGAACAAAAGTTACTATATCAAGCAAAGTTATTCTTGTTTTGTTTTGTTTTGTTTTCAAGACAGGGTTTCTCTGTGTAGCCTTGGCTGTCCTAGAGCCACTCTGTAGACCAGGCTGGCCTCCAACTCACAGAGATCCGCCTGCCTCTGCCTCCCTGAGTGCTGGGATCACAGGCATGTGCCATGGCACCCAGCTTGCAAAGTAATTTTTTTTGAGACAGGGTTTCTCTGTGTAGCCCTGGCTGTCCTAGACTCACTGGTAGACCAGGCTGGTCTCAAACTCACAGTGATCTGCTTGCCTCTGCTTCCCCCACACCCCCCAAATACTGGGATTAAAGGCGTGCACCACCACCGCCTGGCTGCAAAGTAATTTTTTTTCTTTTTGCAAAGTAATTTTTTAAGTTAATGGAAAAGTAAAGATCTCCCATGATCATCACCAAATAAAATAATTAATTTCCATTAAGCCATCATCGAAGACAGTATGTAAAGGGATCCTACACAGAGACAAAGATGAGACACAGTCACAAGCAGGACAGTTCCACAAAGAACAAATTTCACAAGAAGAACTAATGAACAACTGAGAACCATGGAACAGCGAACTTATGTATTTCGACACAGTAAAACTGGAAACTCCTAAGGTCAATAAGGAAGGGAGAAAAGAACAAAGCATTTGAATCAACCAGAAGACAAACACTAGACACATTTACAGCAATCAGCAAACACCTCTCAGCCATAACTTGAATGTAAACAGTCTTAACTCTCCAATTAAATAGCACAGACTGAGTTAGTGGGTTAGAAAACAAGGTCCAACTGTCTGTTGCCTGCAAGACATGTATTTCACTATCAGAATACAGACTAAGGGGTAAAGGATAGAGAACGATACACCAGGAGCAAGTGGAAATACCTCTACTGAAAAAGTAGACTTCAAGCCCAAATTAAAAAATATAAAGTCACTATATACCAACAAAGAGAACAACAGCACATCCCTGTTTCACAAAACAAACATTTCTGGAGATCAAGCAACAGATAGGTCCAGAAATAATAGTGATGGACTTCAATACCTCATGTTTATCAACACATCACTCAGACAAAAAAAAAAGAACAAACAAACAAACAAAAAAAAAAAAACAAAAAACAAAAAAAAACCAACCCCCCCAAAAAACAAACAAAACCAAGAACAACAAACAAACAAAAAACCAGATAAAACTATGCCATAGGAAAAACAAGATGGCGATTAATATCCACACATTACATTGTCAGGCAAAGTCTTTACGCCAAAATCTGGAGAAGAGTGAAAACAGCTTCAAAATATTACTACTACCTTAGTTGGGAAAGTGAGATAGAGAACTTTACAAAAGCAGAAGAGAAAATTCCGAGCTGGTCCCAGCGGCATCAGCTGTTTGGGGAGCTCCCTGTTCCCGGTGAAGGAATGCTGGCTGCACACTGGAAGCCAGAGAACAGAAAATCTTCACTGTCCTTATAGTATCAGATTCTCTAAAGAGCTGGAAATACAGGCCACACCCAGGGCAACAGCTGCAGTAGCAGAAGGAAACGCTGCGGGGGAATCCCATTCTTCACCAACTGGGCACCCGATGGACCAGAAGTGGGAAGCTGCTTCACCAAGACCCCACGCCGCACTGGCATTGTGGTGTGTCCCGAGACCCTCCCTAAAGCACACTCAGGAAGTTAAGAGCAACTATCTGGAAACCGTTCACTCAAATCTAGCTAGCAGAAGACTACTGGACTGCAGGGGGGAAAAAATTCAAACCAAACCAAAGCAAAACCTTGAATCAAGACCACGTCACATCCCATGAGCTGAAAACCCGGTGGAGCCAAAATGCAGGGGAGCTTTTAATGCAGACTCCAAGCAGTGTATGGAAATTGGAAAAGACCACACAAGTGTGTGAGGCCAGCGTTGGAAAACAGAACCCTGAAGGGATGATATAGGTGTGACCAGAATCTGAGACCGCATCGGTGAAGCATCTCCAATGGACCGGACCAGCCACCTATTATAATTCAACCAGCCTAAGGAAGACCCAGAGAGGAGAACTTCATCTCTCTGCTCCATTTTTGTTCCTAGAGCCGCCCTCCGCCCCACCTTACTTACCCCCTTTCCTTCTCTTTTCCGTTAATACCCACAGTAACTAATCTATTAAAACACACAGTTATCAGTGGCCCTTTACTCCCTAAAATGATTGGCACTTAAGGGGTAGTTGGCGTGTAGTAGACTAGTACTGCATTTTCACAAGGCACCTACTTCTGGCTGTTGCGGCAGGTGTAGTGGTTTGACCACGAATGTCCTCCTTGGGCGCCAGCATTTGAATACTTGATTCTCAGTTACTGCAAACGCTTCCGCTGAAAGAAGAAAGGAGATCTGAATAAAAACCAAATTCAACCCATGACCGGACTCCAGATGCACAAGTCCCAACACAAAAACACAAGCGTGAAAAAAAAAAAAAAAAAAATCTCTTCCAAAAAACGAGCCACGCAACAGTAATGGCGCCCAAGACAATGACATAAACAGAATTCCTGACAATGAATCCAAAAGAACGGCTGTAAGTTCGTAAGGTAATCAGAGCACACAAATAAACTCCTGAAATACCTCAGTGAGAATACAGTTGAACTAAGCAAGTATTTACAGTTCAACAGAGACACAGAAATGCTGAAGAAAACCAAAATAGAAAGCCCAGTGGAACGACTCACCAGTCCTCCCGACCGGTGGATAACTGGGGTAGCTTCTCCTAGCCTCAAGGTCGCCTTTTGCTCTGGGTCTGCGGGAGAGTCTGTTGCTTGTTCCACTTCTGCCAGCTTCTGTTTTCCCTCCCCTCCCCTCACTCCCTGGCCCCCCAGCATCCTTCTCTCTATGTCCCCACCCTTTTCTCTATGTCTGTCAGACTCTGTCTCCAACCTAATAGACTTTTTGTTTTTCTAAGACAGGATTTTACTCTGCAGCTGAGATGGCCTAGAACTTGCAATCCTTCTGCCTCAGTTTCTCAACTACTAGGGTTACCAATATATTCCTATTTACTTCTAGCAGGACCTTGATGTTAACAGAAAAGATTATTAAGGTACATTATTTAAACTTCCTCCCCCCCCCCAAAATAAACTTTCCCAAACACTTGTAGAGCTCAAAGGAAATAAGATACACATTTATGATGGATTACTTTACTATAATTGCCTTAGTAAGTATGATAATGAATCTAATACTTCATAGTATTAAAATGCTAATAAATAGAAAATCTAATTAAAATATTTCCAAGGCATGGGGCTGGAGAGATGGCTCAGAGGTTAAGAGCCCTGCCTGCTCTTCCAGAGGTCCTGAGTTCAATTCCCAGCAACCACATGGTGGCTCACAACCATCTATAATGTGATCTGATGCCCTCTTCTGGCCTCCAGGTGTACATGCAGGCAGAGCTCTCTATACATAATAAATAAACCTTAAAAAAAAATTTTTTTTTTTTCCAAGGCAGAGGCAGGAGAGATAGCTCTGTGTTTTGGAGCACTGGCTGCTCTTCCAGAGGACCCAGGTTTGGTTCCCAGGCCTAGGCAGTAGCTCACATGTGTTTATAACTTTAGTTCCAGGAGATCCAGCATGCTCCTCTTCTGGCTTCTGTGAGCGTAGCATACACATGATACACATATATGCCTGTAAGCAAAACTGCTCATACACATAAAAAGAAATATATCTTTTTTTTTTAGTTAAAAAAATACGTGTTTCCAGGGCAGAATGGAATCTTTAATGGTGAAAATTTCATAAAATGAAAGTAACTTTAGTGTCAAGATCTGCCCTTATAATTTCCTTTCAGAATTAGGAAAGTGATGATTATCAAACATATTCAAAATGATACAGTGGAACTCTTTGTTACATGAATGTATATGTAACCAGGGTACTATTTAATAGACATGCCACGTGAGAAGGGAGACTACAAGAAATTGAAAAATAAACAAAGCAGAAAGAATATAATTTACAACTCCTTGAAAGCATATCATTTAAGACTGCCTTCCAACCCAGCTCACCCTTTTAACTTTAGAGAGAGCTGGGGTGTAGGCAGCTTACCAGTGCTTCCAGAAAGCAAAGTTAGTGATGGGGAGATGGCTCTGCAGTCAGAAGCATTGGCTGCTCTTTCAGAGGACCTGGGTTCCATTCCTAGCACCCACATGGTGGCTCACAACTGCCTGTAACTCCAGTCCCAGGGAATTCAACACCCTTTTCTGGCCTCCGAGGGCACCAGGCTTGCAGGTGATGCCCAGACATACATACAGGCAAAACTTCCACACACAGAAGATAAAAATAAATAAATTTTTAGGAAGAGGAGAGTTTGTATCTGCATGCCATTGGAAGCATTTTTGTGCATGTAGGAGGAGTGGCATAATTGTTAATTTATCCCATAGAGGAGTCTTTGTAGTGATTGCGGTACATGAAGCCAACGAGGTAGAAAATCCCGGTACACAGTTTCATTGGCAAGATATTACTAATTAGTGGTTGTTACACAAGCTACATGGTCATAATTCAGCATGTTGTCGACTACGGACTTGCTCTATGTGGCCTTTTATCATGTTGAGATATTTACTCAATGTTCTGAGTCTCTTCAGGGCTTTTATTATGATGAAGGGATGTTGCACTTTGTCCTTTCTCGCATCTATGAAGATGATGATGTCATTTCTGTCCTGAGTCTACTGATGGGATACATTACCTTTATTGATTTGAATATGTTGAACCATCCTTATATCTGTAAAAACATGAAAAAAAGGGTATTCCAAGCAAATAAAACTAGGAAATAAGCAGGCGTCACTTTTGTAATATCCGTGAACATGGACTTAAAGCCACAACTAGTCAGAAGACATAAAGGTCACTCCTCTCCCCTTTCCTCCCATCCCCTCCTCTCCCCTCCTCTCCTCTCCTCTCCTCTCCCCTCCTCTCCTCTCCCGTCCTCTCCCTCTCTCCTCTCCTCTCCCTCCCCTCCTCTCTATCTCTATTTCTGTCCCTCTCCCTCCCTCTCCCCACTCCTCTCTTCAACATGCTCTGGCTATGGTAGTAAAAGCCGAGCTTAAACTGGAAATCCTCTGGCCCAGCTGGCTAAGCTTTTCAATGTTTAGTTACTATTTACCAAATGGCACCCTTCTGAAATACTTTTCACCCAGCTGTATTCTTGAAAGCCTGCCTGTTTTTAAGGCTGTGGTCAAATTCAACTTTCTCTACAAAGCCGCCCCAGTTTTAGCAGCGGGGGCTAATTTAGCTTCTTCTCTCCTGTTTTTACAGTTTATCTATGGCACCATCAGCCTATCTCATGAGTGCATCTCCTCACAAACTTACAGAAAACCAGAACTGGAACCTGAAAGGCACCGGCAGCATGAGAGGCAGTCTGGTCACTTCTCCCTTCATTTCAGCTGGCCGCTCCCAAGCCCTGCTAAATAAATACACAGTCTAAAACTCACCATACAGCTCGCTCAGGGGAACTCAGCTTCAAGGCAAATCCACTAAACCTCACAGCCATTCAGAATGTTTATTTTTACACTCCCTTTCCTTGAGGAAATCAGGGAGCTTTCACAACCATGATGGTCTTTCCTACTAGATGGCAAACTTTCCAGAGGTGGGTCTCTCTGTCCTCCAGGGTCCTGACTGCACTCCTCCTCAACCCCCACCCCCTGCCCCACCCACTGTGCTTAAGGGGGAAATAAAGCCAATTTCCTCAGGAATCAGGAGAAGGCTTTTGAATATGTGCATGCTAAAGCAAAGTTAGCAAATGATGGTTTGCAATTTAATTCAAGATCAAGAGAGATAGAATCCATTTTAACATTGAAAAAAAAATCCAAAATTTATACCACTGCGAAGAAGATGAATATGGCTACACGGCAGATGGGTGTTATTGATAGAAGGTTAATGTTCACTGTAAGAGATATCTGATTTAATTATTTTCTTAAAATTACATTTATTTTTGTGTGGAGGGTAGTGCTTTAGCACAGGTACGGAGGTCAAAGGACAGCCTGCAGGAGTCTGTTCTCTTTCTACTAGGGGGTTCCTGAATATTAAATCCAAGTCACCAGGTTGGCAAGCAAATGCCTTTATCTGCTGAGCCATCTCACTAGCCCTGATTTTTTTTTTTAATATCCAAAAGCAATCAAAAGAGGACTAGAAAAAATTAAGGTTGTTTTTTACCCCTTATCTTGCTTTCCCAAACTCTTACTTCCAGGAGCCTTTACCATTTATAGCCCTCTCGTGAATCGTGAATATAAATGCAAGGCGTTTGGGCAGGGGAGAAAACACTTTCATCTTTCATTTCTCACTCAAAATAGGCCCAAAAGTCCCTGGTGTTCATATTGTTGTCACAGTGCTTCTATGTCAGGACCAGGAGAATGTCTGAGAAGTTTCTCTAGAAACCTAGGTGTGTCAGCTAGGTACAGTCACTGTAAAGATAGACAGAGAAAAGCACTTAAAGCAAGAATGTATTTTCACTCCATTTCACGGTCTGTGAGTCTGCTGTAAGCCTGAAGGAACAAGCAACATCAACACAGGAGGTTGTGGTGAAATGAAGCTGGTCCATGGGTGGGAGGCAGGAGGGTGGGGGAAAGACAGAGGGAGACGGGGGTATTTTCAAATAAATGTAATATCATTTTTACAATATTTGAGTCTGATACAATAACCTGAATGTGCTGCTGACTGTAGGTGAAATGTTCTTTCCTTTTCAATTTCATCTCTCTTGAAACTCATTTCCATTATTTCTCCATTCCAACATTTCATAGACAGCTTCTGATTGTTTTGTGGCATTTGGGCTTCAGCAGCCACGTTAGCTGACTAGGTGACAAGTCCGTGGCAGGGCTCTAGTGCATCATTCTCTGGCCGCCGAGAGAGTGTCAAGTTAGAATGTACAAGGCTTATCGCTTTTCCAGGGTGCTGTTTTCTTTCTATTTCCATAATAAACTGAGGAACTATCTCAATATGCTTACTTTATCCCTAAGGCCTACTCTTTTTCTATTAAGGATCAAATCCACATTCTCTATAATGTGACTCTTGAGTTTTTTGTGGTTTTGTTGTTGTTGTTAATATCTGCTCAATAGAGTTCATCAAAGGATATTCAGTAATATTCTCATTTGGGGGAAGTTATGGTAAATTACTGTTTTTCCTGAGTCTCACTATGTAGCCCTGGCTGGCCTGGAACTTCCAATGTTGAGGACAAGGCTAGCCTTAAACTCATCCACTTGTCTCTGCCTCCTGAGTGCTGGGATTAAAGGTGTCTGCCACCACGCCCAACTATGATTATTTTCTTTTAATTCAAAGAAATAGTAAAAACACTGGGAAAATCTTTCAAACAATGTATAAGGAGATTAACTCTATAAAATGTAGCTGTCTTATGAAGTCTGATTCCATTAGCTTAATTTGGAAAAGGCTTTAAATACTAGTCACGTTACTCCCTGCTAAAGACTAGGAGGATGGGACACTGTGTATGAGGTGCTCAGTGCTCTGCCTCGCACCCTAAAACCATAGTAAGTGCCACTTAGCACCCCTCTGCTTCCTGTGTTGCCCTTCATGCTCACCGCACCTCACAGCAAACTGACATGGCTGAAAATTTAATGTCTGTTCTCTGCCCTTTCACTAAAATATGCCTTTCTCGGATTCTTACTTCAGGTTTTACTGCTTAAATCTATCTATGTATCTATGTATCCATGTATCTATCTACCTGTCTATGTATCTATCTACCTATCTATGTATCTATCTACCTATCTATGTATCTATCATTTATCTATATATGTATCTATTATCTATCTATCTATCTATGTATCTATCTATTGAAAGCCTTGACATTATCCTTCCCTCCCTGGCCTCAATTCCAGATCTATCCATTTCCCCCTGGACAGTTAGCATACAACTTTACAGTCCATAAATACAATAACACTTCTTTTTTTGGGGGGGGGGCATGTTTCAGTAAATCCTAAAAGTACAACAGTCATAGGATCTGAAACCCAAAACTTTGGAGTTCAAGTTAGGCTTAGAACTTACTAACTTTGGGAATTAAACAAGATGTTTTAGCCTCTCTCGATGTCATCTGCCAGTTCTTAGAGTAAATGCAACAACGTGGTGTACAAAAGCATTTACCACAGATACTGGCATGCGTTAGACTTCAGTAAAATAACAACTTATCTTTCTTAAGTGGCACAAATGATTACATTTTCTTTTCTTTGCATTCCCCCCTTAAAACATTTATAAACACAAAATAAAGAGTAAAAAGTATGGGTCTGGACAGATGGCTGCTCCTCCAAAGGACCCGAGCTTAATTTCTAGCACCCACATGGTACCTCACAACTGTCTGTAACTCTAAGATCTGACACCCTCACACAGGCACATATGCAGGCAAAGCACCATTGCACATAAAATAAAATAAAATAAAATAAAAATTTAAAGAGTAAAAAGTTATCTCTCCCCAAATTGCACACAAACACACTTCTCCATGGTCTGCTCTGCAATATTCCAAGCTGATTGGACTTTATCACTCACCTCTAAGCTTAGGTATCACTTCCTCCTGAAGCCTTCTCTGACTCTCATGGTCAGTATTATTTCTTTTCTTCTGTTTGTTTCTACCAGACCTTGGGCTACCTCTATCATGGCATCAAAATATGTTTGTTTGAATGTACACCCCACCCCCAATCTCATGTGTTGATATTTAGTCCTTACCTGGTGGTGCTGCGTTCAGAAGGTTTTAGACACTTTTGGGACGATGGCCTAACAAAAATGAGTTCCTGGGGTGGGCCTTGGAAGCTGTACCTTCTTCTGGTTCCAGCTCCAGTGTTTTGCTTCTTACTCTGCTAAGATGTGAGAGCTGTCACCTGTGCACCCATGGCTGCAGGCAGCTGTCAACAGCTCTGCGCCCTCCTCACCATGATAAGACTTATGTTCTCTGGCACTGTGATCCAAAAAAGCCTTCTGCTGCCTCAAGTAGTTTCTGGCCACTATTCTGTCACCACAATGAGAAAAGTAACAGTGTGTTTTAGGTGTTTAATGTTTTACTTATACCTAGCCTCAATAATAAATGCTCCAAATTGGAGATTTCTTGCCAGTCTTTATATCCCTAGTTTGTCATAGTGGTTCATAGATTAGAAGAAGAAGAAGAAGAAGGTCTTACTATAGTCTATTGGAAACACATAAAAAATTCCATGGGGGATGGAAGGCAGGGGCCTGGAGAGATAGCTCAGTGGTTAAGAGCACTGGCTGCTCTACCAGAGGACCTGGGTTCAATTCCCAGCACCCACATGGCAGCTCACAATTGTCTGTAGCTCCAGTTCCAGGGGATCTGGCACCTTCAGACATACATGCAGGCAAAACTCCAATGCACATTAAAAAAAAATTACACAGGGGCCTAGGGCTGTTGCAGTGGTTAAGGTGCTGGCTGAACAAGCGTGAGGAAGGATTGGAGGACCCACGGGGTCCAATGAACTGCCAAGGAAAGATGATTGTCTAAGTTAGGATTTCTAATGCTGCGTTGAAAACACCACGACCAAAAAGCAAATGGGAGGAAATTGTTTATTTGGCTTACACTTCCATGTTGCTGTTCATTCTTGAAGGAAGTCAGGACAGGGACTCAGATGGGGCAGGACTGATGTTCAGAGTCCTAGAACTTATATAAAAATGCCAGGGCCCCCGTAATCCCAGCACTCAGCAGCCAGAGACAGAGGATCCCTGGGTTAGCTGGCTGTCTCAGTTTGGGTTTTACTGCTCTGAAGAGACAGAGTGACTAAGCAACTCTTTGTCTGTTTGTTTTGTTTTTCGAGACAGGGTTTCTCTGTGTAGCCTTGGCTGTCCTGGACTTGATTTGTAAACCAGTCTGGCCTTGAACTCACAGAGATCCACCAGCCTCTACCTCCCTGAGTGCTGGGATTACAGGCATGTGCCACTGCGCCCGGCTCCAAGATGATTCTTATAAAGGAGAACATTTAATTGGGTTGGCTTACCGTTTCAGAGATTTAATCCATCATCGCGCTGGGAAGCATGGCCCCATGCAGGCAGACATGGTGCTGCAGAGGGAGCTGAGAATTCTACATCTGGATCCACAGGCAGCAGAAGGAGGGCCACAGTGGGTGGAGCTTGGGAATAGGAGATTCAAAGCCTGTCCTCACAGTGACACACTTCCTCCAAGACCATACCTACTTCAACACACTCTCGATGGGCCAAGCATACACCACACACACATACACACACACACACACACACACACACACACACACACACACACACACACACACACACACACACACACACGTCTATGGGGACCATACCTATTCAAACCACCATACCAGTTAACCAGATTAGCCAGAAGTGGCAAGCTTTGGGTTCAGGAAAAGATCCTGTGTCAATAAATAAATAATGTGCAGAGCAAGTTAAGACACCCAACACACACAAATGAAGGAAAGGGGAGGAGAGAGAGGGAAGAGGGGAGGGAGGAAGTGAGCAGAGCGAGAGCATAGCATTTACTTATTTTTCCAGGAATTCCAGGCCAGAGGAAAGTCGCTGACCTCAAAACCCGCCACACCAGTGGACACCACGGAAAGCAAAGAGACAAGCCAGAGCGCCAAAGGCGCCTTGTGGTTCCTTACCTTTGGCCTGTCAAAAGGAGATGCAGCAGCCAGGCTCCATCAGAGGGAGGAGAACAGAGTCTCTCCCCTCCCCTCGCCCCCTGCCCCCCCAGACCCCCCCCCCCCCCCCCCAGCCTCCAGAGAGTTTGAAGTTTGCTTGGGCGGCAGAAATGGAGAGAGTGGGCCAGGTTGGGGCGGGACGGGGTGCTGGGAAGGTAACTAGGACAATCTAAAGGGCCTCAGAGTTGAGCACTTTGGTGACTTGGCAGCGCCTCCGGAGACCAGCTGAAAATCAGCCAGAGCCTGGCACCGGAAGCTGCCTGTGCGGTGGGGGCGAAGATGAGTTCCAGGGAGGAAATGCCACAGCTACAAGAGGCTAAAGCCAGTCCTTGGGAGCCGGAAACCTGGGGTTCAGATCGGAAACTTTTGTTTCTGGGGAATGGTTGACCCCTGTCATTTGGCTGATGTAGACAGGAGGGAACCCAGTCTCTTTTAAGTTCATTTTTACAGTTCGCCGTCTGGGTTCAGGATCTGGATAACAGTACTGGCTGGTTTTGTGTGTCAACTCGACACAGGCTAGAGTCATCAGGGAGAAAGGAGCCTCAGCTGAGAAAATGCCTCTATGAGATCCAGCTGTAAGGTATTTTCTTTCTCTTTTCTTTCCTTCCTTCCTTTTCTTTTGTTTGTTTGGTTTGGCTTTTTGAGACAGGTTTTCTCTGGGTAACAGAGCCCTAGCTGTCCTAGACTCGCTTTGTAGACCAGGCTGGCCTCAAACTCATAGCGATCCTTCTGCCTTTGCCTCTCTCAGTGCTGGGATTACAGTGTGCCACCATGCCCGGCTGTGAGTAATTTTCTTAATTACTGATTGATGGGGGAGGGCCCAGCCCCTTGTGGTAGTGCTATCTAGTGCTATCCCTGGGCTGGTGGTCCTGGGTTCTATAAGAAAGCAGGCTGAAGCCTGGCGTGGTGGCTCATGCCTTAATCCCAGCACTCTGTGTAGACCAGGCTGGCCTCAAACTCTCAGTGATCTGCCTGCCTCTTCCTTCCGGGTGCTGGGATTAAAGGCGTGCGCCACCGTGCCTGGATTTTTAAAAAAAGATTATTTATTTATTATTATGTATACAGTGCTCTGCCTGCATACCTACAGGCTGCAGGCCAGAAGAGGGCATCAGATCACATTCTAGATGTTTGTTGAGCCACCATGTGGCTGCTCGGTATTAAACTCAGGACCTCTGTTTATTTTTGGTTTTGGGGTTTTTGTTTGTTTGTTTGTTTGTTTGAGACAGGGTTCCTCTACATTATCTTGGCGGTCCTGGACTCCCTTTGTAGACCAGGCTAGCCTCGAACTCACAGCGATCCGCCTGCCTCTGCCTCCTGAGTGCTGGGAGTAAAGGCATGCACCACCACGCTCAGCTGAACTCAGGACCTCTGGAAGAGTAGTCAGTGCTCTTAACCACTGAGCCATCTCTCCAGACCCGATCATGCTGATTTCAATGCAGTAGTAGAAATCCTAACTTAGACAATAACCTTCCTTGGCAGCTCATTGGACCCAGTGAATGGTGCAGTCCTTCCAAGGCCCTGACCTGGGAACTTCACCCTTGTCCCTTCTGTGTAATTAATGGCTAGAGTGAGGAGCCCTGGCTGGGTCCTTGGAGCACAAGGAATATTTGAGTCACACATGGTGTATTTTAGTGTTAGTTTAGAAACATGAAATTGATTTATGTGTGCATCAAAGCCCTGTGAGAAATTAAGGATTAAACAGTTGGCTTTGGTCTTATCAACTTTGACATTATTTTCTTTTCTTCAATCAACATGTAACAATGAGCATCCATGTTCCAAATCTTGAGAAAATTAAATAATGCTTTTTGCCCTCAAGGAGCACTCAAATTATCAAAATACTCAATCTAAGCAATCATCTCTTTCTCTCTCTCTCTCTCTCACACACACACACACTCACGTACACATACACACACATAATTAGATTTCATGAACATTTATTAAACATCAATCCTGGCTTAAGTTCTAGGCTGGGTACTGGACAGAAAAATGGAATAATTCTTTGCCCTAATGCTTGAGCTCAGTCTTGGGTCAGGGACAGGACAGGACAAAGTAAGCCACAATTCTTTTTCAAAGTTCAGTCCGGGTGTTGGCGAATGCTGCTGCCCAGGTCCAGGACGGGCCCAAGTGCAAGGTCAGAGTTGTAAGCTGTAAGTTTAGAGGGAATTGGAAAGGCTTTTGGAGGCAGCAGCTTGTAAATAAGGAGGGGATAGTTGGGTTTCCTTGTGGAATTCTGGCCCGTGTTTTGGCTTCCTAACAGACCTTAGTTGAGAGATCTTTATTTATTTATTCATCTTTTATTTTGCTATTGCCATCCAGTTTACTTTGTCATCCACCTACCAAATCAACCCTTGCCTTATTTTCTTGGAAGTGGCCTCAACCAAGGTATAGCACTTACAAAAAAGAGTTGCTTTTATTAGTTAGAAAGAAAGAAAAAAAAAAAAAAAAAAAAAGAAAAGAAAGAAAGAAAGAAAGAGAAAACCCACCTCATTTCTATGGTATTGTAAAGAAAGAATTTTCATTTTTAAGATTTTGCTTTAGCCAAGTCAACAAAGCACAGTTCCTGAGGCCCCATCTACTACTATCAAAACAAAACAAAACAAAATAACCCCACCAAAACCCTCAGTATGTAGAAACAGATGTTTAAAGCACAACTCATCAAACGAGATTCCACCTGTAGTAGGAAGCAGAAAGTTGGTCTTAGAGGAACACTGTAAGCTGGCAGCCCTCAGTGTTGCCTTCCATTTCCTCAGGGATGTGTCGCTAGGGGTGAAGTCTTGCTAACAGGAGTATGTACCTGGTTTTGTTGTCTAGCGAGAGGGATTATCAGCACTACTGAAACATAGTTTCCCTAGCATCCTTGAAAGGGATGTGGCCATGAGAAAAACTTACTCAAGCAGGTGCCTTAGCAATCCACAGCATTATTTTAGACAGAAAATTCATGGCCACCTTGTATTAGGGACAGAAACAGACACTCTGATGAGTTCTGTTTCAGGTGATTTACTGTACATTTTACAGGAGTCCCGTAAAGGGATTTCTCTTTTATAGATGAGGAAATTGAGACTGAACAGTAACCGGCTGGCCCAGAGTTGTAGCCAGATCGGCATCCTGAGCCAGTGTGTTTTTTCCACTCTACAACATCCTTTCCAATAATGGAAAAACATACTGGTTGAGTAACATACACCGGCAAGCGAAGTTTCTAGCACACAAATCCAGGTCTAACACCATGGGCCTATGTTCTTTTTTTTTTTTTTTTTTTCATTTCTGACTCTTGCTTCCATGTCCACGGAACCCCAGACAATACATAATACAGAACAGACTGAGTTTTAAGTTGTAATTAGCAAGACTATGCCGGCATTAGTAGCCACACTGTTAGAAAAACATATAAACCGATCGAAACACATGAACATTTTGAATGAGAAGACACGTGACATTTATCACCTTTGAAATCATATCCTTTCGTTCATTAATCCAACAAATGTATGTCAGTTCCTCCTGCCTGTGAATGAAAGTTGCCACTATGGAGTTTACATTCTTGTTGGAAATGGAAATTAAAAAGAGAGATAACCTGTAAGATAGGTTGCATGCTGGCAAGTGCTGAATAGAAAAGTATATTGGTGGATGGAGGGAGAAAGGATGATGGGGATTTCTGCAATTTAAAAATAGAATGGCAAGAGAAAGCTATATCTGAAGGAGGTGGGAGAAGGAGCCCAGCAGAGGATGGGAAGTCCAGTCCAGTAGATAAGACGTCAAGAGCAGAGGCTTGGAGGCCACTGTGGCTGGAAAATAATTTAGCTGGGAGAACGGCTAGTAAGATAAGGTCACAAGGTCAGAGTGGTAATGGGAGTGTTCCAATCTCGGCGAGCCTTGTGAATCTTAATAAAGGCTTTGACTTTTGTCATCATCACCATAGTTACCGGAACATCGCCCCTCAAGCTCCCTGACACAAGACCACAAGGCCAATTGGTCAGCAAAGGGCACAGGAATAAACCACTCCAGAGACACATTCAGGGAACAGCATCTGCTTGATTGCACATGAGCCAACACTTATGTGCTGAAAGCCCATCAGCTGTGATTGGCTAGCACATTGGATTGGATGGTGAGCAGTCACACCACCAGGATCTCTATGTGGAAGCAGCACAGGAAAGGAGACCACAGAGAGTGCAAAGTCCACAGCCCAGCTACCAGTCATGGTACTTCGGCACTCAGTCTTCTGACAGAACTCTGTGCCGTGATGTGCCAGGCTTCTTACTTGGAGGCACACAGTATGCCAAGTAGGCTGGTCGCCAGGTCATGCCTGCATTCCCCCCTCCCCCCACAGACTTTCCCCGTAAGTGAAAAGGAAATCATTGAAAGACACTGAGAGGATGAGTGGCCTGCCCTGCCCTGTGTTATCATAGGGTCACTCTAGCGACTGTTTTAAGGATGTTGAAAACAGCCTGGAGAGAAGTGCAGGTGCCATTAGGAGGTTACTCCAGTTAGTAAGCTGTGTGAAGCACCCACAGGAGGCTGGAGGGAGACAGGGTTCACACCAAGAATTGCCCTACACTGCCCTGCCTTTTATCACCTGGCTTCATCTCTTCCTCAAAAAGGTCACTGTTCCTCCCAGTATCACTAACTTAATCTATTGCTGTCTTTTAAAATTACTTCTCTCCTTCCACCGCCTTTGGACACAGGATGATGACAGCTTTGCTGCTGTTAAACCCAGAACCATCCCTTGTGGTTTCCTTATTCTTACGGCTTATAAGTTTTCCTTTATAATAAGCCCCGTTGAGTTATCACCTTTCAAATGTGCCATCTGTTTCCTATTGAGACCCTGACTAATAAAATCGAGTTTTCAGTTTAAGATGCAATGTTTTAAGTACACCTATTAAGTTGGCCTTGCTAATTTAGTCAATCCACATATAAATTTTGATACTACTGCACTTTAAAATCTGATTTATCAGTTGCTGATAAAAGTACATTAAAGTTTCCTGTTGTTATTGGTAACATCTACTGTATTTTAGGAATCAGGATCCTCAATAGGAAAGAAAGGAACCAGAGAAGCAACACAGAAGACAGAAGAAGGGGCCTTATAAAAACCCTTAAAGATGATCCCTGACTTATAATGGTTTGATTTAATGATTTTTTTATGACAATGACTCAAAACTGATTGTATTAATCAAGATCTTGATTACTATTTTGATCTTTTCCAGGCTGGTGATAGGAGCTGTGCTATCCTCTCTTATTGGGAGGCAGCTGGGAACTGCCGTTTTCGTCAGCTCCACAGTGCACTGTGTTGCTAGGCTACAGGGTTTGGTAGACTGGATTAAGTATATGTTGCCAACTTCCAGTTGTTTTAACATCCTGTAACCTCAATGTAAGTTGGACATATGTGGTACTCAGTTTGAAGGCTATCACATGTATATTTGTGTGTATCTTAGCTCTACCATCCAAAAAAGAATAAGCACATTAGCAACCTTCACAGCCAGACACTCAGACTACGGTCTTGAACTAACATTTGCTGCCCAAAGGGCTCCTGGGCCATCCTGCCTGTCTATTTAGCAGGGAAGTGAGCAAAGAATTCTAGACTTAAAAGGGCACAGACACGAATGAAAAGTAGCATGGTCCTCACTTTCCCAGACCTGATGAACTGAACTCTAGTGAGGTTTATAATCACAAGAACCCCAAACCATTGAGACCCATTGATTGACAATGGTGAAACACTGCTCATGGTCAGTGATAGGAAATGCTTGCGTTGCTTTGGGAGATCAAGGATTTCTAGTGCCTTTCCTACACATACCGTACCATTGGGTGGCCAAATAATAAGTGCAAAAAAGTGTCGCTTTACTGAAGCACTGCAACAAGTTAAAAAAAAAAAAAAAAGTAATATGGACGTTAGACTATGGGCTAGGGGGATCGCTCAGTGTGGGGAGTACTGGCTGCTCTTCCAGAGGACCTGAGTGAGAGCTGATAGCCTTCTGTAACTTCAGTCCCAGGGGCTTCTGACACCTCCACACGGACATACACACAGGCAAAACACCAACGAACCTAAGATAAAAATAAATTATATGTTTTAGATGGTGGTGGTGGTGGTGGTGGTAGGGGTGACGATGATGTGTCCACTCTGAGGTCAGAGAACAACTTCTGGGAGTCGGTTTTTAGTGTGGTTGATGTTAATTCCAATTTGCCTACAAATTTTAATTGCTGAATCAGGGAGCCTCAACTGGGGAAGTGTCCTGATCGTTGCTAGGTGAATGAGACCCACCCTGAACATTTGCCCCTGTTGCCGTTGGCTACTTCGCCGATGCCAGAGGGACTTCCAGCAGATCCCTGGGTACTTTTTGGCCTCTTGGCATCAGGTTGGAACTGCTGAGGCACCCACCTTGTGGACAAAGTAACTACGTGTCGTCGTCTGCCTGCGACCCATGAGGACAGCCACTGTGGGACCACTTCAATGGCTGTGGCATGGCCTCAGCGACTAACTCCTGCGCTCTCGGCTCTCAGCGGGAATTCTGCTGTTTTTTCCTACGGCAGTCAGAACAGGACAGCAAGTGTTTTGTTCTGAATAACCAGAGTTGCTTGGAAGAGTTGGTTTGAAGCTGAATATCAGGCCAATTTTCTAACGCATAAATTTTGAAACATTATCTGAGTGGTGATGCCAAGGAGGCAATTAAATAAATGGGTCAGGAGTTGAAGGGGAGGTCTGGCTGGAGTCATAAAAATGAGACGTGGCGAAAGCCTGGGATACTCAAGCTCCTTGTCCATTAGTGTGTTTTTATGTAGTGTATACATTTCCTCCCAAAAAGAAAGGGTGTTCAGAGGAAGATGTGCAGAGAAAAGGACCACAGGTTGAGAGGTAGGTGACAATTTGCGGCTATATGAGTCATGTGACCTTATGCAAGTAACTGCCCTGTTGTGGGTTTGCCCTAAGCTTGAGTCAACATTTTCAAAATTAACCCCTGACCTGGAACACCCAAAGCTTGGAGAAGCAGCGTCAAAGAGTTGGGTCAGAGGGAAACCAGGGACCAGGGTAAAACTATTCTACAGAGATTGTCCACAGCGCACAGTTGGAATTCAAAGGGAGCACAAGTGACCTTAGACACCCCAACTCAGGTCTGTGACCTTTGAGAAACCAGAGCAGAGGGAGAACGTGTTACTTATATTTAAGTGCTATAAATTGAGATGGCTCAACTTTCAGCAGATTCAAATGTGTGAGTGGTGAAAGTCTGCCTTCTGTTTGAGTTTGCTTCTCGCACACCCACTGCTAGTGATTACATGGTCTGACTGCTGTGTTCGCTCATTTTAATGGTCATAACTTCACAGTTCCCAGTTAATGAAGATCAAGTTGCAGGGCATGGTGGCGCGCACCCCAGCACTTGGAGGCAGAGGCAGGCGGATCACTGTGAGTTTGGGGCCAGCCTGGTCTACAAAGCAAGTCCAGGACAGTCAAGGCTACACAGAGAGACCCTGTCTCGAAAAATCGAAAAACAAACAAACAAACAGATCAAGTCGTCTCCAAATTTTAGACACTATAAACTCTGAATAATCTTTTATATATGTCATTTGTAACACATGTAAGTTATATGTCTAGGTGGAAATTCACTTTAAAATATGTGTATTCATAATTTTACTAGGTTTCACCAACCTACCATTGTAGGAGTGTATGTTATGTGCTAACCTCAGCACCGTAAGGAAATGGACGTCTCTCCACATCTTCACTACCCTGGTAGCATAGTCAACATTTTCCTTATTGGTTTAGTAAAAAAAACAAAAAAAACAAAAAAACTCCCATCACAACATGGTTCTAATTATTTTTTCTCAGTTTAGAAACACTTTTTTATGTGTCTTTTACATGCATGTGTGTGTTCCTTGGATCCTCTAGAATTTGTGAATGCTGAGATTATACCCTTGTCCTTTGGAAGAACAGGCAGTGCTCTTAACTGCTAAGCTCGCTCTCCAGCACCCAGGAATGTTTTTAAAATGTATTTGAAATATTTCTATATTATTCTTGTGAACTATCTGCTGCTTAAAGACTTTTTGTTGTTTTGTTTTTGTTTTTGTTTTTGAGACAGGGTTTCTCTGTGTAGCCTTGGCTGTCCTGGAACTCGTTCTGTAGCTCAGGCTGGCCTTGAACTCACAGAGATCCACCTGCTTCTGCTTCCTGAGTGCTGAGATTAAAGCTGTGCACCACCACACGTGGCACTTGAAGAGAAGAAGCAAGTTTCAAAGCATTTTTAAAATGCAATAGAAAAAATATTTCTATTATTATTCAAATTTAATTTGAAAAATATTTCAAAGAAAGCTTGGGAGAAATTGAAGGACAAAGGTTACACTTATATAAAATCTTAATTCAATGACAGTGCCCCTGAGGACCAGCTTAGCAAGGCCACCATGAGAAGCCACAGAAATGGGTCTTCAAACTGGATAAATCTTTCTGAAGTGCTACCCAGCCTCAGATATTTCATTATAATAACACAAAATTGACCAATATTATGTTCATAGCCAGTGAGTGATTAAACATTTTAAAAGATGGTTTCTCAAAGGTTTTTCTTTATCTCTTAATTTTTTTAAACCATGTATCAATTCCCTTTACTTAACCGTCCTAAATGTTAAATCATATTAAAGTAACGAAAGCACATACATACAGACACACACAGAAATTTATCTGTAAACATATGTCCACTCTACACACTGAAATGCTTCAGATTAAAAATATCCATTTGCTGTCTCATCACCGACTGACCAGTCTGAGATTGTGTGTAAACAGTTACTGCAGAAAACACTTTAGGAAAGACACACACCCATGCTTGTTGAATAGTTCACTTTCCCACCTGAAGCTCTCTGAAGGAGAATAAGGAAGATTCCTTGCCAACATTGTTAAGTTAAATGCCATTTTATGCCTTTACTTTTTTTTTTAATAAATAACTTTCATGTATAGTGTCTCCCTACAAATGTTTGTACATCTAGGCGATTTGATGAAACATCCACAAGATGGTGCCATGGTTAACATGTTAGCATGGGAATTTGAGACTTAAAGGAGGAACATTGGCACATCATTATATGGAAGACCGCAGTGGTACTTTCATGACTCTGCCGTATCACTACCCATTTGTGCGAGTGGTTTTCAGATGATTGCATTTCATACGAATGGCTTTTGGTCTTTGGCCCTATTAAGCAATGCTAAATTGCTTTAGCATTTACAGTTCAGCAAATTTCTTCATTGGGCCTATAAAAGCAATGGAACAATATTCAAGTTGCTACCAGAGACAGGAATTGGACCTTTCCTATTTTACAAATTAATGGGTATATTTTTAATGATCTCTTGCTCAACTTTTAATGTCAGGATTAAACATATATGCAACTGAATTTCTCTAACTAGTATAGGTTAAACCCAGATACGAGCAAGGCCTTTGCTGTGGACAGAATTAAGTTTTCCCTAAATTCACAGTTGAAGCTCTAAGCCCTAAGATGAAGATTTGTAGAGTGGGGTGTTTAGAGGGGTGACAAGCGTTAGATGAGATTGTAGGGTGAGGGTCTTGTTAGTGGGCTTGCTGCATTGATAAGGAGACACAAACGATCGTAACTCCTTTTCTCTCTCTCCTGGATGAGGACACAACCAGAAGACAGCCATCTGTAAACCTGAGTGCTGGTACCCTGGTCTCAGATGCTTATGGCCATAGCTATGGAAAAATGCATGTCTGCTTTTATTTTTTATTTATTTTTTTTGTCACACTGTCTATAGTATTTTTGTTATGGAAACTCAAACAGCCCCCCCATCTTTGTCTCTCTGTCTCTCCCTCCTCCCCATCCCTCCTCCCCTTCTCCTCTCCCTCTTTCTCTATATACTGGGGAAAACCAAAGGCTCATGACTACTACAAAAGAACTTACCCATTGAGTCACACATCCCACTGACAAGACAATCTTAGCAAAGAACAATACTAAAATGCCAGAAAGCATTTTTTTTTCCCCCAGAAGACCTGTGTAGCCGTTTGCTTTCTGTTGATTTGATAGAACACTGGTGTGAAACAACCTGGGGAAGAAAGGGAAGGGTTTCTTTGGCTTTAATGTCTCGATCCCAGTCTATCCTTGAGTAAAGTCAAGGCAGGAACCCAAGCAGAGACAGAGGCAGAACCATGGGGAGAAGCTGCTCGCTCAGCTTTCTTTTTCTTTAAAATCTTTTTTAAGTCCTAATTTTATGTGTGTGCATGTTTTGCCTGCATGTATTTATATGCACCATGTGCACATCGCATTCCTGCAGAAGTCAGAAGAGGGTGTCACATACCTTGGAACAGGAGTTGTGGGTGACTGTAAGCCGCCATGTAGGTGCTGGGAATCAAAGCTGTGTCCTCTGCAAAAGCAGTAGTGCTCTTAAATTCTGAGGCACCTTTCCAGCCCCTCAGTTTGCTTTCTTACATAGCCCAGGACCACCCAGGCACAGCGGGCAAGGCCTTTACGCATTAATCTTTAATCAAGAGAATGCCCCACAAGCCAATCTGATGGAGGTCGTTCTTCAGTTGAGGTGCCCTCTTCCCAGGGGACCTCAGTTTGTGTCAAATTGAAAAACACTGACCAGCACAACCAGTAGTACAGAAAAGATAAAATTTGGTATAGTTAATTGTGTTAAACTGTTATTTATAGTTAATGATATATAATTACTAACCATATCGAAACTGTTGCCAATGTAGGTCAACGTTGCTGTAGTAAGGCCAGTGATGTTCGTGAAACATCTAATGTAATTATTTATTAAATGTATTTGTATTTTATGCATTTGAGTGTTATTCCCACAAGTATATCCGTAGCATGTATATTCAGTGCTCACAGAAGCCAGAAGAGGGTATCAGGTCTCCTGGAATAGGAGTTACAAAAGGTTATTAGCAATCATGTAGGTACTGGGAACTGAACCGTGGTCCTCTGGAGGACCACTCTGGTCTCTTAACCATTGAGCTATCTATTCAGCCTGAAATACCGCTTTCAAGGTATTGGAAGTAAACCTTGTATTATAATTGAGTTGTACGGGTACAATGCCTCATATTAGAGCAGAAATATATATATAATGTGTATGAATAACAATCTTAAATTTGAATTCTATACCAATGTATCAAAATTAAACTTATTTTGCATCAATATACAAAATCCTATACCAGTGAATTAAAAAATAACATTATTCGTGAGTAACAATTAAGGCTTTAAGTTGAGGAGTAGATTCAATAATCTACTTTTTGTTCTATCATCCCTATATATTTCTATATCCAGCCCTTCTTTCTTTTCAACTCCTATCTCCAAGCCTACAAAAGAAAGAGAAAGGAAGAGAGAGACATCCCTGAGTCCAACCTCCTTTTCTCTTTATAAGACCAATAATAACTTATAGCCAACTCCCGATGAAAATAATCATCTGAATCATCTGTAGCCTAACAGAGCAAACAAAAACCTACCCAACCCCACTCAGGGGAAATGAGGTGTCGTTTTCTTAAGGTTTCTTTCTGATGATTTGGGGTTAATAATACTTTTGTAGGGGCTCAAATAAAACTGGGGAAAATGGTTAAATAAGATAGGAATAATATTTGTGGTCCAGTTTCTAAATGTTGAGAAATTCCAGGCTTAATAGGAGTCCTGTGTGGGACAGTCTGAAATGCTGGACCAATTGGGATCAGAAGTTGTCCTGGAAAGCTGTCCTGTTCTGATGAGTAACAGCAACTGAAGTGCCTGGGGCTGGAACATGAAGGATGCAGGATGTCAGCATCCAGCATGCTGACAGGAATGAATCCTGTCAGGTCTGATCCAGTGTCTAGTCCTTTTGTTCTGAAAACATATAATTTCTCACAAGCATTATACAATCCTAAAATTATAAACATATGAGGTGTGCAGGATGTACAGAACAATCAAGGCTGGTTCTTTGCTCTTTGTATGAGCAGAAGTAAGACATCTGCAAATCTTCATTCATGCCATATGAAGAATGACATCTAATAATAAGCCATGGGGATCGGTGACCAACAAGAAGCCTTGTCTATGCATAGACATTCGTGTCTCAGCCAGTCTCAGAGCTAGTCCCACATAGTGGGATTAGCAATATAAGTTACCTGCTTGTTCTGTGGTTTGAATTCTTTACATTCCGATTGAAGCCCCCTCCCTCATCACCTCCTGATCCCACCCTCCTTCCCTCATTCACTCTCCCTCTCTCCCCTAGTCCTTAGAAAGGGGAGCCCTCCTCCCTTAACATCTGACCTCAGCCTATCAAGTGTCAGAGGGGAAGTGATCAACATTGGGAGGCCTGAGCCCATGTCAGAAGTAGTCCCTAATCCCCATATTGTGGGACCCACAAGGAGACTTTGCTGCCTATCTGCTACATCTGAGCAGAACGTCTAGGTCCACGTTATACATCGGCCTTGGTTGCTGCATCATTCTCTGTATTGTAATATGTTTATCCTGTACTAAATAATTAATATCTGCTTATGAGTGAATATATACCATGTGAGTCTTTCTGGTCTGGGTTACCTCACTCAGGGTGACTGTCTCTGGTTCCATCCATTTGCCTGCAAATTTCAAGATTTCCTTATTTTTGATAGCTGACTAGTATTCCATTGTGTAAATAAACCATAGTTTCATTATCCATTGTTTGGTTGAGAGACATCTAGGTTGTTTCCAGATTATGATTATTACGAGCAAGGCTGCTATGAACATAACTGAGCAAATGTCCTTGTTATGTGGTGGAGCATCTTTAGGGTATATGTCCAGGAGTGGTATGGCTGGGTCTTGAGGTAAATTCATTACCAATTTCCTGAGATAGCACCAGATTGATTTTCAAAGTGGTTGTACAAGTTTGCACTCCCTTTCTCTGCATCCCAGCCAGCATATGCTGTCACTTGAACTTTTGATCTTAGCCATTCTGATGCGTGTAAGATGGAATCTCAGAGGCAGAGGTGTCTTGATTTGCATTTCCCTGATCTGAGCATTTCTTTAAGTGTTTCTCAGCCATTCTATATTCTTCTGTTGAAAATTCTCTGTTTAGCTCTGTACCCCATTTTTTAATTGGGTTATTTGGTTTGGTGGTGTTTAATTTCTTGAGTTCTTTATATATTTTGAATATTGGTCTTTGTTAGATGTAGGGTCAATGAAGATCTTCTCCCAGTCTGTAGGCTGTTGTTTTGTTCTGTTGACTGTTTCCTTTGCCTTACAGAAGCTTTTCAGTTAAATGAGGCCCCATTTATTAATTGTTGACCTTAGATCTTGAGCTGTTGGTGTTGTGTTTGGGAAGTTGTCTCCTGTGCCAATGAGTTCAAGGCTCTTCCCCACTTTTTCTTCTAACAGATTTAGAGTGTCTGGTTATAAGATGAGGTCCTTAATCCACTTGCACCTTAGTTTTGTGCATTGTGATAAATATGGATCTACTTGCATTTTTCTACATGTAGCCATCCAGCTAGACCAGCACCATTTGTTGAAGATGTTATCTTTTTTTCCATTGTATGGACTTGACTTCTTTGTCAAAAATCAAATTCCCAAAAGTGTGCAGATTTATTTCTGGGTTTTCTATTCTATTCCATTGATCAACCAGCCTGTTACTATGCCAGTACCATGCTGTTTTTATTACTGTTGCTCTATAGTACAGCTTGAGATGCAGGATGAGGATTCCCCCAGAAGATCTTTTATTGTACAGGATTGTTTTTAGCTATTCTGGGTTTTTTGTTTTTCCGTATGAAGTTGAGAATAGATTTTTCAAGGTCTGTAAAGAATTGTGTGGCTATTTTGATGGGAATTGCATTGCATCTGTAAATTGTCTTTGGTAAAAAAGACATTTTTACTATGTTGATTCTCCCGATCCACAAACATGGGAGATCTTTCCATCTTCTGATATCTTCTTCAATTTCTTTATTTAGAGACTTGAAGTTTTTTTTCATATAAGTCCTTCACTTGCTTGGTTAGAGTTACACCAAGATACTTTATATTATTTGTGGCTATTGTGAAGGGTAGAGTTTTTCTAATTTCTTTCTCAGCCTGTTTGTCATTTGTATACAGCAGGGCTCCTGCTTTTTTTTTTTTTTTAGTTGATTTTGTATCCAGCCACTTTGCTGCAGGTGTTTATCAGCTGCAGGAGTTCCTTGGTAGAATTTTTAGGGTCACTTATGTATACTATCATGTCATCCAAGAATCATGATAGTTTGACTTCTTCCTTTCCTATTTGTATCCCCTTAGTCTCCTTTAGTTGTCTTATTGCTCTAGTGAGGACTTCAAGTACTATTGAAGAGATGTGGAGAGAGTGCACAGCCTTGTCTTGTCCCTGATTTCAGTGAAATTGATTTAAGTTTCTCTCTGTTTAGTTTGATGTTGGCTATAGGCTTGCTGTATATTATTTTTATTATGTTGAGGTATGTGCCTTGTCTCCCTGCTCTAAGACTTTATTTTTTCTTTTTTATTAATTCATTCATATTACATCTCAATTGTTATCACATCGCTTGTATCCTCCCATTCCTCCCTCCCTCCCGCTTTCACCTTTGAAGGTCTGGTAGAATTCTGGGTTGAACCCATCAGGCCCTGGGCTTTTTTTGGTTGGGAGAGTTTGGATGACTGCCTGAATTTCTTTAAGAGATATAGGATTATTTAATTTGTTTACCTGATCTTGATTTAATTTTGGTAGTTGGTATCTAATAAGACAATTGTCCATTTCATTTAGGTTTTCAAATTTTGTGGTGTATAGGGCTTTTGACATACAACCTAATGATTCTTTGGATTTCCTCAATGTCTGCTGTTATGTCTCCCTTTTCACTTCTGATTTTGTTGGTTTCGTTACTCTCCCTTTGGCTTTTAGTTAGCTTGGTTAAGGGTTTGTCTAGCTTGTTGATTTTCCCAAAGAACCAGCTCTTGGTTTTGTTGACTTTTTGAACTGTTCTCTTTGTTTCTAATTTATTGATTTCAGCCCTGAGTTTGATGATTTATTTCCAGCCATCTACTCTTCTTTGGTGAGTCTTCTTCTTTTTGTTCTAGAGCTTTCAGGTGTGTTGTTAAATTGCTAGGATGGGATCTCCAATTTCTTTGTAAAGGCACTTAGTGCTATGAACTTTCCTTCAGCTCTCATTGTGTCCCATAAGTTAAAACACGGAGGATTTTATAGATAATGCTAATTGGCGTCCTTTTAAAAACTTGAAAGTCTGAAATAAATCTCAAATTTAAAAGAATCATATAGTTTCATATACCCTTTGTTGAAATTCATTAGATATAAATGTTTTCCAATTTTTAATTATCTTTCCCATTCCATTCCCCTATACATACAGGCTCTCTCTCTCTCTCTCTCTCTCTCTCTCTCTCTCTCTCTCTCTCTCTCTCTCACGTGTGTGTGTGGGGGGAGTGAGGTTTTGTAATATACATACATACATTTGAACAAATGTATAGAAGATGTTCTGAGTCATTTGAAGAATGATATTTGCAGGCAGAATATCCTTGAATGGCTCTGCATTTATTCCATAAGAAAACATTCTCCCAATACACTCACAACCACCAAATTTATGTCAGTACTAATTCATTTGGATTATCAGTTATTACCTTTTGTCTCAGCAATGTTTTATGATGCTTGATATGGTTTGGACATAGTAAGTGTTTGTTCTCAAGTGAGTCTTGTACTGGAAGTTTGTTCCCCAGTGTTGCTGTGTTCAGGGACGGAACTGTTTAGAGGTAGACCCTACTGGAAGGTGATTAGGTCTTTGTAAATCCCTAGAGAGGGATTTATTCAATTCCCACCAAGACCCAGTTGGTTCTACAAATTTGAGCTATTTGAAGAGTGGGTCTGGCTTATTCTTTTAGTCTGCTTTTGTTGATAGTAGAGAATGTAGGGGTGATAGTTTTGTACACTGATTTCAAGTGCCCAGAGAGCTAGTTGCAGTCTGGACTTGGGCATTGTCATTATACTGAAGCGTCTCCTGTCTTGGCATGTTGTAAACATTGTTGTCTATCACCTTCTGATTGGTCAAGTAAAGATCTGAATGGCCAATAGCTGGGTTGGAGAGTTAAGGTGAGATTTCTGGAGAGAGAGAGAGAGAGAGAGAGAGAGAGAGAGAGAGAGAGAGAGAGAAAGAGAGTCTCTGATAGGGACCAGGGAAGTTGTGATCAGGACACAGATGAAGGAGCACCAGGGTGAGACTGGGATGGCAGGTAACCACCATGTGGCTGGTAAGTAGGCCAGGCCAATATTGTTGGGTTAGAATAGCTGAGTATCTGCCCAGTTATAGTACCTAAAGCTTTTAATAAATACAAAGGTCTCCATTATCATTATTTAGACCTCGGGCAGGCCTAGAAAAACCATATGTTGACAAGAACACCCGAGGCTTATTTAACTCACAGTTTTAGGGACTGTTATTCCAGATAGTGTCAACTCTGGAAAAGGTCCTATGACATATAGCAAAGCAGTGCAAGAAGAAACCACACCTGAAACAGGGAGGAGAGAGTAACTGCTACAACTCCCTCTGAGGGTATGCCTTCAAGCCACCCAACCCTATTAGAGGTTCTACAACCACCTCTGCTGATTTCTAGGAATGACATAGGAGCCTCGGAACCCACAGCAACTGTGATTACCTCACAAGATCTTCGTAAGGTCAGCCAGAAGCACTGTCTTGGAAGAGAGGACTCATGGGTGTAGGCTTCACCTCTTCCAAGCCTACTTTATTTGGGGTTCTTTAAATGCTTATACCTCCCTTCCAACCCACCTACCCTAAATGGGAGAGAAAGGAGGCTTATGGGACAAGGGAAATAGATCTTGTTGAATTTAGTTCCTGAGAGTGATTGCCCTGGTGTAGTTGGTAGGATTTCAGCAGACCAGCAATTCCACCAAAGTTGCTGCTGGAACCTGGAACAGCAGCCGGAACCTGGAGCCTCAGCTGGAGCCCATAGCCTTGAAGCCTTTACTGGAGCGTTTTTCTCTTGGAGCATCTCGAAGTGGAGCGATGAACAGCCAAATGATATCAAGACCCCAAAAGCCCCAGCCTCCTGTTGTGGGCTTATCTATATATCTCCTCTCAGAGTCTGTACTAGGATGTGTTTCAGCGACTTCTAAGTGGGTAAACGTCACCTGCTCTCTCACAAGTCTGTTCTCCATCTCATACTTCAGATCAAAACAAAAACATGTTTACCTCCAATACCTATCCCACACTTGGGATCAAAGGAAAAACATGTCTATATCCACTACACATGGGTTCCCACACCTTCCAGATGAGCTATTGGCAATTAGTGATCAATGGGGGTATGGGGGAGGGAGACATTTTCTTCAGTGGTGTGGTCACTGGTAAGGTGCCTCTGCACCTATAAATAACCCTAATTAAAGTCATTGGGTCTCTCCCGCTCCTCTCACACACACACACACACATACATGTGTGATGTTAAAATAGAAATAGGGAGCTCATGGGATGGGAAAGGAACAATAGAGATCATAGTGGGTGGGGGTGGTGAATATGGTCAAGATATGTTATGTACATGTATGAAACTGTCTAATAAATTCAGTTAAAATGCATTAATTAAAACCTGGTATTTTTTAAAGGTTCCACATCCACCCGAATATCACTACTGTACCCACCAAGCCCCTTACAAATGGACTATAAGAGGGCACTCCACTTTCAGAAGGGCAAGAGTCTGGGAGCAGCTTGTGGTTCTGGCTTGGGGTGTCTTAGGGCGTTCTGTTGAGACACGCTTACCTGCGGATTGACTAGGTCATCAGCATCCTCTAAATGCTCATGTGCATGGCCAGGTGGTTAGAGCTGGTTTCTGGTCTCTCTGCACACAAGCCAGTAGCTGAGGTTGCCTGAGAATTGTCACAGAATCTTGGGGTTGTTTCCCTTAAAGCAAAAGTCCAAAGCAAATCCAAAAGAGAAGCTGCCACCATACCTTTTATTCCCTAGCCTGGAAAGTCACACAAATGTTACTTCTAGTATGTTCTACTGGTTACATTGACTAACCTTACTTATAGGAGGAGACAAAAAAAAAAGAAAAAAAAAAAAAAGCATGACCATTAGGACTTCTGAGGTACCAGCAACATTGAGGATAATGTTACCTTATTTTCTCTCATCAACTCTAAGTACTAACTGACATTAGTTATTGATTTATTCTTGCTATGTGTGTTGTATCTTATATAAGTTGTATATCATAAGCCTGCCTCCTTGTTTCTCTGTATGTAAGAACCTGCACGCGCGCGTGCATGCGTGCACACATATGAATGCAGGTGCCTGTGGAAGCCAGAGGTATGGGATCCCTCTTAGGCTGGAGTTACAGATGCTTGTGCGATGCTTGTGTGGGTACCGGGAGTTGAACTCAGGGTCTCTTGAAGAGTAAGACATTCTTTTAACCACTGAACCATCTCTCCAGGCCTTGCGTTCTCCTTAAAACCCAGGCATATGTGTATATTCTCTTGTCTCTCTTGTCATGCATGCAAGTTAGCATACTGTCCTTGCAACCTCCACTTCGTGTCCATGTCACGTGTGTCCTCCTCGTTCGTTTTTATGGCTTTGCACTTTCCTTTGCGTGTGACCCATAATTTATTCAGCTAATCTATTGGTTTGTAGTCATTTTCCTTATTCTGAGATTACAACTGAGCCGCCACTTCTCCATTTGGTTTTCTCCCTTTTCTTTCTACCCTTCATCAGGTCCCTTAACATATGCACTGGTTTTCTTCTTGTCTCACAGGGCTGTGAGACTCTGTTCAGTTTTGCTCAACCTCATTTTATTTCTGTTTTTCAAACTGAAGACTTTCCATTAAGCATTTTCATATACATAATGGAATGCAATTGCCCTCCAAAGCTATGGTTTTTTGGTTCTGTGGACTCAACCAACTGAAGACTGAAAATATTTCTTAAATGTCACCTACGCTGCATTTTTCTTGGCAGCGTTTTATGTTTAATCTCTAAACAATGGTATAATGATCATTTACAAAGTATTTACATTGCATTAGATGCTGCAAGTGGCCTGGAGGTGATTTAGAATGTACAAGAATATGAGCAGAGGATATCTACTAATACTTTGCCATGTTATACAAGAGACTTGGCTATGAATTTAATCACCATGGGCATTCTAGAACCAATTTCTTACAGATACCAAGGGACAAGTAGATATGGGCCATAAATAATTGCTTAATTGTGGTCCCAGGAGAAAAGCAGGGATAAGGAAATTATTTTTAAATTAATGGTCAAGTTTTCCACACATTCGACTAAAAATATTAGTGTCTACATCAAAAAAAAGTTCAGTGAGTCAAAACACTCCACTGAGGATGTGTGAGCTCACAGACACCCAGAGTCATAGGCATGTGCAATTCAGGCTTGGAGGTTTTTTGGTAACACGATTTACTAAAATATTTTAAAACATGTTTCCAGATGGCTGTGTATGTGCTACTAATTACAGCCAAAGTTGCTTTCTGAAGCGTGTCTTGTCTGTACATTTTGTGTGTAAGATATAGCTCTTCATTGCTGAATGACAGGTATTTTAGGTTCCCCCCCCCCCCCAACCTCTGCGCTGGGAGTCAAGCTCAAGGCTTCCCACATGCTAAGCAAGCACTCTACCACTGAGCCCTAATCCAGCCCAGAGTCCATTTACGTTAATAAGTGACTTGGATGGAAGACATCAACCCGAACTAATCTTTGGATTAGCTGCCATTTTTTTTTCCCCCTGGCAGCGGAATCTTGCTGAAGAGAGGTTAGAGGAAAGCGTGGAGAGTTAACTGTCTCGCTCGGAGGAACACACACGCTTCGATTTGTTTCTAAACTCTTCTGTATGAGTTTAGATTGTGGTCTAAAGCCAGAGACTCTTCTTTAACGGAGTGGAATGCTCTTTCATCTTTGCTTGACAGCTGGCCAATTCTTGCTGGCACTCATCGCTTTCTTTCAGTGTCTCGCTACAAACACCAAGCCACTGCCAATACACATTACACAATGGCATTTTTTAACCCCTTCGTGTTGGTCTCCACATTCTAGCGGCACAAAAATTTTCTTCCAAGATTTTAGAGGCAATAGTTTTCTGAAATATTTTTCCACGTGTGATGACACCCAGCTTTCTCTCATGGAGTTATACCCTTCCATATATTGCGAGACAGGGTCTACAAAGGCAGTCCAGGACAGCCAAGGTTACACAGAGAAACCCTGTCTTGAAAAAAAAATTTTTTTTAAATTTATGTCCAAAAATCAATTCCACCAGTTATTAGCTGTGGTATATGATGTAGAAAAATATTTTATTTTATGATGAGCTTGATGTGAGTTTGCAAGGTTTTGTTATCTGAAAGATTTAATGTTCATTCAGATTTGAAATATTTAGCAGTAAAGTATAATATACTCTATTGTGGTAAAAACACTCCTCAAGAGCTGGGTGGTGGTGGCGCACGCCTTTAATCTCAGCATTCAGGAGGCAGAGGCAGACAGATCTCTGTGAGTTCTAGGACAGCCAAGACTACACAAAACCAAAAAAAGAAAAAAGAAAAAGAAAGAAAGAAAGAAAAAGAAAACATTCCTTGTACCAGTAAGTGGTCCTGTGCCCATGCATAGAGCCACAGCACTATATCTGGTGGGTGTAAAAAACAGAGAGATCACATTAAGGTGGAAGGGAAAAGTGGGGGCTTAGAGGGAGAATTGAAGGGGAGGTAGCTGGGCCTGGATTGGATCAAAGCAAATCATGTGTATGTATGTGTGATAGCATCAGTTAAAATAAATGATTAAAAAATACTCCTTAGGCCGGGCGGTGGTGGCGCTCGCCTTTAATCCCAGCACTCGGGAGGCAGAGGCAGGCGGATCGCTGTGAGTTCGAGGCCAACCTGGTCTACAAAGTGAGTCCAGGACAGCCAAGGCTACACAGAGAAACCTTGTCTTGAAAAACAAACAAACAAACAAAAACTCATTAAAGCCAGGTGCCACACACCTGTAATCTCAGCATTCTGGGAGGCAAAGGCAGGCAGATCTCTGTGAATTCCAGGTCAGCCTGATCTACAAATCAAGAATGTGAGTCCAGGACAGCCAAAACTACACAGAGAGACACTGTCTTTAAAAAACAAACAAACAAATAAACAAACCAAACTAATAAAAATACCAGAACAACAAAACTTTTTTAATGTAGATATCCACTGGGATTGATACACTTAAGAACTAGCACTGAACGGAGCATGACAAGAAAAGAAAAGGCTAAAAATGAAGACAATCCCTTCATGTCTATAAAATTTTTTTGAAAGAAATAGAATGTTGTCTTGGAGTGGGGGGAGGGGCAGCAATTAGGCTGTAAGGGCCTTCTTCACATTTAAAGGCCAGCTGTGTAAGAAAACAGTAAGGACAAGTTTGTGTGATGATGTAAGATAGGATAGGAATAGTTTAAAAGCTGGAAGGAGCAACTTTCAGAAAACATAATTTCTGAAATGAAATTCATATGCATTCCCCGTCGCTGGGAGTTCTGAGTCCCATGAGCTGTCTCTAGGACCATCCATCGTTAAGGGTTCAAGTGTCTATGGAGGACTGCCGTAGTCAGTCATCTGAGCCCTCAGGTTTTTTGTTTTTGTTTTGTTTGGGTTTGGTTTGGTTTTTCAAGACAGGGTTTCTCTGTGTAGCCTTGGCTTTCCTGGACTCACTTTGTAGACCAGGCTGGCCTCAAACTCATAGCAATCCCCCTGCTTCTGCCTCCCGAGTGCTGGGATTAAAGGCATGGGCCACCATGCCTGGCCTCATATGTATTCTTGTAGCAGATAACTTTCTGAAGTCTAATATTGGGCTCTCTGGAAAGGAGCAGAACGGGCAAGCTCACAGACCTTGAAGCAATTTGGGTTCAGGCCCCTCTATCACTTAATAGCTCCGTGACCTTGGCAGACTGTAAAGTTCCATGTGGAGGCTTGACTTAGAGAGAAGTGTGTTTCCTCACTTGTCAAAAGAGGCCAGTAGTGCTTACCTATGAAATTATTATAAGAATTTGACTACTTAATAAAGTTCTTAGAATGGTGGCTGGCATATGATAAACACTATACAAGCATTCTTAAAAAATTAATGAGGATATTAGTTGGAGAAATGGCTCAGCAGTTAGGAGCCCTGGCTGCTCTTCCAGAGGACCTGAGTTTGATTCCTACCACCCACATGGTGGCTCACACCATCTGTAACTGCAGATCTGACACCCTCAGGCTTCTGGCCCCTCAGATTAGTAGGCACACAGGTGATGCACAGACAGATAAGCAGGCAAGACACACACACACATAAATATTTTTAGAGTAATAAAAGTTTTCATAGGTTTTGTTGTTGTTGTTTTGGTTTTTTGAGACAGGGCTTCTCTGTGTAATAGGCCTGGCTATCCTGGAACTCTTGTTGTAGACACCAGACTGGTCTCGAACTCACAGAGATCTGCCTGCCTCTGCCTCCTGAGTGAGGCTTTCAAAGTTTTAAGGAACTTTTAAGGACTAGATTCTGTATGTCATAAAATATGCATAGATGCTAAAATACAGCTTTATTCTAATTTAGACTTTTCTTATTTTAAGAATAAGTCTTGCCACAGAATTTTTTACAAAATGAATAATAATGCTAGTAAGTTGATAATCAGTGCTTTGCACACCAGTGAGTTGATGACCAGTGCTCTGCACACTAGTGAGTAGATGACCAGTGCTTTGCACACCAGTGAGTTGATGACCAGTGCTTTGCACACCAGTGAGTTGGTGACGAGTGCTCTGCACACCAGTGAGTTGATGACCAGTGCTTTGCACACCAGTGAGTTGATGATCAGAGCTTTGCACACCAGTGAGTTGATGATCAGAGCTCTGCACACCAGTGAGTTGATGATCAGTGCTCTGCACACCAGTGAGTTGATGACCAGTGCTTTGCACACCAGTGAGTTGATGATCAGTGCTTTGCACACCAGTGAGTTGATGACCAGTGCTCTGCACACCAGTGAGTTGATGATCAGTGCTCTGCACACCAGTGAGTTGATGACCAGTGCTCTGCACACCAGTGAGTTGATGACCAGTGCTCTGCACACCAGTGAGTTGATGACCAGTGCTCTGCACACCAGTGAGTTGATGATCAGAGCTTTGCACACCAGTGAGTTGATGATCAGTGCTCTGCACACCAGTGAGTTGATGACCAGTGCTCTGCACACCAGTGAGTTGATGACCAGTGCTCTGCACACCAGTGAGTTGGTGATCAGTGCTTTGCACACCAGTGAGTTGATGATCAGAGCTTTGCACACCAGTGAGTTGATGATCAGTGCTCTGCACACCAGTGAGTTGATGACCAGTGCTCTGCACACCAGTGAGTTGGTGACCAGTGCTCTGCACACCAGTGAGTTGATGACCAGTGCTTTGCACACCAGTGAGTTGATGACCAGTGCTCTGCACACCAGTGAGTTGATGACCAGTGCTTTGCACACCAGTGAGTTGATGACCAGTGCTCTGCACACCAGTGAGTTGATGATCAGTGCTCTGCACACCATTGAGTTGATGACCAGTGCTCTGCACACCAGTGAGTTGATGATCAGTGCTCTGCACACCATTGAGTTGATGACCAGTGCTCTGCACACCAATGAGTTGATGATCAGTGCTTTGCACACCAGTGAGTTGATGATCAGTGCTTTGCACACCAGTGAGTTGATGATCAGTGCTTTGCACACCAGTGAGTTGATGACCAGTGCTTTGCACACCAGTGAGTTGGTGATCAGTGCTTTGCACACCAGTGAGTTGATGATCAGTGCTCTGCACACCAGTGAGTTGATGATCAGTGCTCTGCACACCAGTGAGTTGATGACCAGTGCTCTGCACACCAGTGAGTTGGTGACCAGTGCTTTGCACACCAGTGAGTTGATGATCAGTGCTTTGCACACCAGTGAGTTGATGATCAGTGCTCTGCACACCAGTGAGTTGATGATCAGTGCTTTGCACACCAGTGAGTTGATGACCAGTGCTCTGCACACCAGTGAGTTGATGATCGGTGCTTTGCACACCAGTGAGTTGATGATTGGTGCTTTGCACACGCTGACACATCAGGATTTTGCTTAGTCTATATTAAGCTATTGTTCTCCACACTTACTCTGCATGAAGTTTAAATTCCACAGTATTTCTCCCCTATTTTAGGGCTCATCTTTCATCACTTTCTCTTTGCTTTCCCTAATGCAGCAATGCCCTTGCTTAACCAACTTGTGCATCTGGAATTGCAACATAAAAGTCCCCAGACGGCACTTGAGAAACCATGATTTATACTTAATGTGTTACAGGTGGCTTCTTAGGAGAAATGCTTATTTCTTCTGTCATTAACATGATGAATTTCTAAATTCTCAAATTGCACTTCTGTTAAAAGTTTACTGCAGTTCATTTTCTTCCAAATTTGTTTTTATATACACAAACACGTTTGCCAATTAAATCCTAATAAAAGTAGGTGAATATTTTAAATTTCAACAAAACGAGTTCCTCCTATTAAAAACATCATATGCTACTTAGACTAAACTGTACCAGATCTGATTTCATAGTCTAGAAATCATCCTTTTTTTTTAGTACATTAGATCACCACTGAAGCCAAAGGGAATGCAATCAATAAGAGGAACACAAATATAAATTACATCAGAATAAGCAGCTACTGTAAGTTTTTAATTTTTATTTAAATACTTCTCTATTTTATTTTATGTTTTGCCTGTATATGTGTGCACCGCGTGCATGTTTGGTGCCCTTGAAGGTCAGATGAGGCGGGTCAGATCCCCTGGAACTGGAGTTACAGGTGGTTATGAGCCACTGTGTGGGTGCTGGAAACCAATCCCAAGGCCTGTGGGAGAGCATTCAGTGCTCTTAACCGCTGCTCCATCTTGCCAGCCACCTCTGTAAGGCTTTAAGATGTGGTCCGATTTCTGAGGAATCAACTTGGAGGCAATTTAGAGCCTTTGATTCTCGTTTTTGGAAAAAAAAGAAGTTTACAATGAAGTGCATACTTGAAAATCATGTCTTTAAAACATTGTTCATCCTTCCTTTGCTGGCTGAAATTTTGCTTTAAAAAGAACACAAGGCCCAAGCACTGGCAGTTTCAGATAGCTCTGGAACGATACTGAAAACATCTCTTGATTTAAAACAAACATGTGCTGCATTACAGTAACAAAAGTAAGCTGAAATTCAGTATACCTGCCTGCATCATCAATCAAACACCCATCGTTTAAGTAAATAACAATTAATCTTATAAACCCTATTGTGACATGTTGGGGAAATGTTTTATAACTGCTAGATGAAAGCAGTTGTTTTCAAAGTTTAACTGTGATAAGTGAACTTTAAATGTGCAGGAAGGCAGACATTTCTACCTTTTCGGGTTTCAGTGCCAATGCGTTCCTGTTGGCTGACTAAATGAACAACCTGTGCCAGCTCAAAGCGCTGGTGCATTCTACTGGTCTCATGCCTACCTTTCAGGACTGAGCTCAGATCTGTGGCCTGCTGCGCCTGGCTTATACAGAATTATCTCCATACCATTCAAACCAGCTGGCTACTAAAATGGTTTCTGGGACTATGAACAATTCTCTGTATTTGAATATATCCCTGTAACTGACAAAGTAACAGAAGCTCCATCTTTTCAGTATTCAAAGATGGAGTTTTGAAAATGTGTCTGTTAAGCCTGTGAAACGCACACACGCACGCACGCGCGCGCGCGCACGCACACACACACACACACACACACACACACACACACACACACACACACACACACACACACACAGAGCCTACCAGGATTTCCTCTGAAAAACAAATTGTATCTACTTTATATCTGACTCTATGCTGTGCATTAATAATACTTAAGAAAACAAAATAACTATTTTCAACAACTTTGTAATCTAGAGAGAGTGGATCACAAAAACAGTTTGAGGGACTAGTGAGATAAATCAGTGGAAAAAGCACTTCCTGTTACAGTGTAAGGACTGGAATTCAGATCTCAGAATCCCTATTAAGACCTGGGCCCACTGCTTAGGAGGCAGAAACAAAGGTCCCCTGGGGCAAGGTGGCTAGCTACAGTAGCTGAATATCCAAGTTGCATAGTCGGTGAAAGACCCTGCATTAGCAGCTCAGATGGCCATTGAGAAAGATGCTGTGCTCAGTAGTTTCTGTTAGCTTGACACAAACTAGAGTCATTTGGGAGGAGGGAACCTCAGGTGAAGGGTTGCTTCCATCAGACTGACCTGTAGGAAAGTCTGTTAAGGCAATTGTTGTTGTTGTTGTTTTTGATTGATGTGGGAGGGCCCAGGCCACTGTGGGCGTGGCTATCTCTGGGCAGGAGGTCCTGAGTTGTGTAAGTAGCCGGCTGAGCAAGCCATAGGAAGCAAGCCATTCCTGTTCCTGCCTCCAGGCTCTTGCCCTGAGTGTCTGCTTGGCTTTCTTCCATGAGGGACTGTGGCCTGTAAACTGAAAAAAGCCCTCTTCCCCCCTACCCCCACCATGCTGCTTTTAGTTGAGGTGTTTTGTCACAGCAGCAGAAACAAACTAGGACAAATACCCAACATCAACCTCTGGCCCATGTGCCCTCAAACACATGTGCACCCCTACACACACACACACACACACACACACACACCTATGAAAAACAAACATCAACAGCGAAAACCTTATAGTTTGCAGATGTTACCCAGGTTACTAAAAGAACACTAAGAAGGCCTTCATTGTGTCTGAGATGTCCCGGAAACACTTTCTGGATGCAGTGATGATTAAGGTGTAAAATTTTGTAGATTTTGTTAAGGAAAATTTCGGGTAAGGTAAGAGGATAATAAAAGTATTGTAAACGAGAATAGCATTTGCAAAAACAAAGGTGTGGGCATGTGTGCTACACTAGAAAGAACACCAAGAGTTTTGGTGAAGCAAGTACCCAGGAGCCTATTCTTAGAATGGAGACTATTTCTGAAAGGACAAGATTCAGTCAGGAAGTGTCTTCCAAGCCGGTTGTGGTGGCACACGCCTTTAATCCCAGCTCTCGGGAGGCAGAAGCTGGTGGATCGCTGAGTTTGAGGCCAGCCTGGTCTACAAAGTGAGTCCAAGACAGCCAAGGCTACACAGAGAGACCCTGTCTCGAAAAACCAAAAAAACAAAACAAAACCAAAAAAGTGTCTTCCATGAGATCCTATAATTTACAGTCTTATTCTGAACACGAGCCATTTCCCGGCAGTTAGTGGTAGCTACTCACATTGCCACTTTCTACTTAGAAAAACAGAGCAAAAGGCAGTGACTTCCCATCCCCATGAACCGAAGCACGCTAGCGCCCCTGCAGCTACCGAATCTAGATACAGAATTTTTTTTTTTTTGGCATTCTGGATTCTCTTGTGCCACTTTCTTTCTTTTAGTTTTTAAAGACTTATTTACTTAGTGTGTATGCTTCTGTGTGAGTAGTTGTATGTGTATCACAAGTGTGTAGGTGCCCACGGAGGCAGGAATAAGGTGTCAGGCCCCCTGGAATTGTGGTTACAGGTGGTCGTAAGCCATCTGATGTGAGTTCTGGGAGTTGAACCCAGGTGATCTGGAACAGCAGTACACGCTCTTAATTGCTGAACGGTTTTCCCACTTCTTCGTGCCTTTTTCTTACCTGTAACCACCCCTCACCCAGACAACCACTGTTTTAATTTTAGATCACCACAGGTTGGTTTGCCTAGTCATGTATTCTTTTCTCTTGGACTTAGAAAAAAAAAGTTCTCAGGCCGGTGAAGTGGCTCTCAATCAGTAAGGCGCTTGCTGCCTGAGAACCTGAGTTTGATCCCTTTGGATCTACGTGGTAAAAGGAAAGAACCACTTATTACGATATATATATATATATATATATATATATATATATATATATATATGTGTGTGTGTGTGTGTGTGTGTGTGTGTGTGTGTGTGTGTGTGTGTGTATCATACGCACACACACACACACGCGCGCGTGCACACACACACTCACACACACACTCTGACCTCCACATCTAGACCATGGCACACTTGTGCACACACACACATGCACATGTACAAATACACAAACACGACTAAATGAAACGTTTGCTTCTTTGCTGAGCATAAGATTCATGAGGTTCATCCATATTAACTCACCATACTACTGGTATTTGCTCCTTGCTGTTGGGTAGCTGTCTTTGTGGTTTTGCTGTAATTTGTTTGTCCACCAACTGCCTGGTATTCTTGGTTCTCTTCCATCAATAGTTATTCCAATCTTGTTTCCTGTGGCTGGGATAAAATACCCTGACAAAAGCAACTTCAGGAAGAAAGCATGTCTTCATTTAGCCCGTCACTTCCCGGCTACTCTGTCACTGCAAGGAAATCAAGGCAGCCTGAGGTTGAAGCAGCCACAGTCGAGAGCATAGAGAAACGAATGCGTGCACATCTACTAGTGCTCAACTTGCATTCTCCATTCTTAGGCCATCCAGGATCCCATGCCCAGGAAGGGTGCCGCCCACAGTGGCACGCCTTCCCAGAGCAATTACTGTAACCAAGATAACTTTCCACAGACATGTCCACTGGCCAAACTCGTATAAATAATCTTTCATTGAGATTTCTTCACCAGGTGATCCTAGACCTTGTCAAGTTGGCAATTAAAATCAGATATCACAGTAGCTATTCTGATAAATATGAATTATTGCCTTTTGATTGTTGTAAATTGTATTTCCCCAATGATAATATTGAAAATTGTTGCCAATTTGGGTATCTTCTTGTAGGATGACTTGTTCAATTCTTTCGTCCGTGTTAAACTTTTAAGGTGCCTTTATCAGCTCCAGTGAATCCTCTTCTGGCTCCTATTCAGGAAGACAAATGTTGCATACAAGGTTTCTCTGTGTAGCCTTGGCTGTCCTGGACTTACTTTGTAGACAGCTGGACTCAAACTAACAGTGATCTGCCTGCCTCTGCACCCCAAGTGTTCTTTTTGTTGGTTGGTTGTTGGTTTGCTTTTTTGTTTAAATGATTTATCTATCTATCTATCTATCTATCTATCTATCTATCTATCTAATCTATCTATCTATCTATCTATCTATCTATTATGTATACACTGTTCTGCCTGCATGTATGCCTGCACATCAGAAGAGGGCATCATATCTCATAGATGGTCATGAGTCACCATGTAGGTGCTGAGAATTGAACTCAGGACCTCTGAAGAGCAGCCAGTGCTCTTTAACCTTTGAACCCTCTCTCCAGCCCCCCCATTTCAATGTTTTTAAAAAACAAAAATTCTCAAGGAAATCCAGAAATTTGTGGACAAATGGATGGAACTAGAAATTATCATAATGAGTGAGTTGACCCAGAAGCAGAAAGACTCACACAGTATATCCTCACTTATAATTGGGCACTAGCCCAAAAGGCACGTCCCATGAAGGTCTTCACTTACCAGGAGATTGGGATAGATGTGAGGACATCCTACTGAGACTCTAGGTAAGAGAAATATAGGAGATAGAGAAATAGAAGGACCCAGAGGGTCCTAGAAACCTGCAAGAAGAACATCGCGATGGGTGGATCAGGGCCCAGGAGGGTCTGCTCAAACTATTGCACTAACCAAGGACAATACAGTAGTAAACATCGAACCCCTACTCTGATCTATCCAACGGACAGGACATTCTCCACAGTTATGTGGAGAGCAGGGACTGACTTTGACATGAACTCTGGTGCTCCATATTTGACCACCTTCCCTTGGTGGGGAGGCCTGGTGGCACTCAAAGAAAGAATAAGCAAGCTACCAAGATGAGACTTGATAGCCTATGACCATATAGTGGGGGAGGAGGTCCCCCTCGGTCATAGACCCAGGAGAGGGGAAAGGGTGAAAGTGGGAGGGCGGTAGAAACAGGAGGATACAAGTTATGGGATAACAATTGAGTTGTAATCTGAATAAATTAATAAAAATTTTAAAAATTAAAAAAAAACTCACTACATTCCCCCGTGTCTGTTTTGAGCCATTAATTATACGGTGTTTAATGAGAAATTATAAATTGAGACATTTTCAATGAACTAAATGCTTTTTTCAGAACAGTGGCCAAGGTTTTCAGGAGACCTTCTGCTCAGTTCTAATCTTGATAAGTTTTGTTGGTATCCACACTTTTCATTTCCTGTGGAAACATAAACAAAACCGTGTCCCCAGTGCAAAACTGTTACAGGCTTCTGTTCTGATGCTAACACATCTTTATACTTTATAGACTGATTTAATTCCACAGATTTTTTTCTATAACCCAGTGTCTCTCGGCTGCTGTTGTTCTTTTTTCATTACCATTCAGAATGTTTAAAGTTAACAAAGCACTATTTAGTCTATCCTTGGGTGCTTTTACTCTTCCTTTTTGTTTCATAAGCGTTTCTTTTTTTAATATTTATTTACTTATTATGTACACTGTATTATGCCTGCATGTACTGCATGCCAGAAGAGGGCACCAGATCCCATTGTGGATGGTTGTGAGCTACCATGTGGTTGCTGGGAATTGAACTCATGACCTCTGGAAGAGCAGTCAGTGCTCTTAACTGCTAAGCCATCTCTCCAGCCCCTCATAAGCATTTCTTTTAAAGTGAGATTAGAGCCGGGCATGGTGGCCGCACACGCCTTTAATCCCAGCACTCGGGAGGCAGAGGCAGGCAGATCGCTGTGAGTTCAAGGCCAGCCTGATCTACAAAGTTAGTCCAGTATGGCCAAGGTTACACAGAGAAACCCTGTCTCAAAAAACCAAAAAAAAAAAAAAAAAAAAAAAAAAAAAAAAAAAAAAGTGAGATTAGATCTTTCTACAAGTGCTTGTCCTGTAGGATTGTATGGAATACCCATAATATGCTTCATCTTACTGGAAACATATGCAGGGGCATTGTCAGTTTTAATTTGTGCAGGTGTTTCCACAATAGTCATTGCTTCCAGTAAATATGTTATTATAGAATCAGCCTTTTCAGAACTTAAAGCAGTTGCCTGTTGAAACTCTGAATGTGTATCAATGACATGGTGTACCAACTTTAGTTTTCCAAATTCTGCAAAATTAAACACATCCATCTGCCAGATTTCATTTCTCTTGGTATCCCTAGGATCACCTCTGGTGGGTAATGGAGTTTGGTTATACAGTGGACCAGTGGGACATTTTCTTATAATGTCCTTGGCTAGTTGCCAAGTGATAGAACATTTTTTCCTTTAAAACTTTAATGTTAACATGACGTTTTTTCATAAAAATTTGAGGACTCTAACAAATCTCTTATTAATAATTGGTCAATTTCCTCATTTATTTGTACCACTGGACTTGGCAAACCTGTGTGAGAGCGAATATGAGTGATATATATGGATAGTTTCTATTTCTGATTGCTTGTTGCAGTTGCATAAATAACAAACAAGGTTAATTCTGAGTTGTCGAGAATGAATGCAAAAGTTTCTATATGCAAATCAACCCTTTCTGCATATTGAGAGTAATTATAATAAGAGGTTCAGGAAAATCTAATAATACCATAAGAACTGCATACAATTCTGAGTTTTAAACTGAAGTATATGGGCTGTTAATTACTTTGCTTTTTTTTTTTTTTTTTTTTGGCTTATAACCATCATTTCCAATTTATTTGCATCAGCATAGAATGTGCTTCAGGAATTAGTGTTCCCTTTGCAATCTGTGGGATAATTCAATTAGTTCTTTTGATAAACTGAAAGCCCTTTCTTTTATATTTGTTGTTAATTTCTCTCACAAAGTTACTACAGGCTCTTTGGCATCTTTCATTAGCTAATAGAATCTCTTCTCTCTATTTTTTTCAGCGGCAATCCGTAGCCCCCTTTATGGCAGAATTCTTTGTGTTTCCTTACGCATAATGTTACAATCTCAGCGTTGGTAGAAGTACTACAATTTTGGCCGGGTCTGTTCCTGAGAGTTGATGTAGTCTTATTCTACCTTTTATGATTAAGTCGGAAAGCTTTTCTATGTAAGTTTTTAATTTTTTACTTTGTTTGTGTGATAAGAAAATCCATTCCACAATACCATCTTCCCTTTGTATAATAGGCCCAGTAGGAGAAAGAGTTGAAGGCAAAATCACCAAACCACAATCAAGTTTAGGATCTATCGGGCTGGCATATGCATCCTGCAGTCTCTATTTGACCAGGGTTAACTCTTTCTGCTTCAGCTGTTAGCCATCTTGGACTGTTTAAATCTGAATCTCCTTGTAATGTTTGGAACAAATTACTTAACTCATAAGTGGTTAATCCAGCGGTAGGCTGTAGCCAATTAATATCTCCCATCAATTCTTGAAAATAATTAAGAGTTTGCAACTGGTCTCTTCAGATTTGTACCTTTTGTGGTTGAATTTTCGGTCGACTCGTTTTGTAATCCAAATAGCTAATAAAATATCCTTTTTATACTTTTTCCAGGAGCAATCAGTAATCTCCACTATGACAGAATTCTTTGTGTTTCCTTAAACATTTTCTCTAAAGTGTCTCCATCAGAATCAACCAACAAAGTATTATCCATGAAATGATAAATAACAAATTTAGGAAATTTACTGTGAATTATTTCTAGCAGTTGTTGCACAAAATATTGATATAAAGTTGAACTATTTTAATATTCTCTGTGGAAGAACTGTTCAAAGATATCTTTTTACTGGTCCACTATTATTATAAGTAGATACTGAGAAAGCAAATCTTTCTCTATCCTGCTCATGCAAGGGGATTTTTAAAAAGCAATCTTTTTTGTTTGTTTTGTTTTGTTTTGTTTTGTTTTTTGGGGACAGTTTGTCTGTGTAGCCTTGGCTGTCATGGGCTCACTTTATAGACCAGGGTGGCCTTGAACTCCACCTGCCTCTACCTCCCAGAGTGCTGAAAAAAACACTCTTTTAAATCAATTACTACCATAGGCCATGACTTAGGTAATAAAGAATGCAAGTGTCTCTATCAGCAACTGTCTTGCATCAGGGTTTGACATGGCTTGGTTTACAGCCGAAACAAAGTTTTGCAGGAAATCTGAGAAGGATTCCCCAGAGCCTTGTACAATCTTAGTTAAGTGAGGCAAACCTTTTCCCAGGCTCTTCAACTTTGTCCCAAGCTCTTAAAGTCGCTAAACAACATTGTTCCGGAATAACATCACCTAATTAAATCTGTCCTTGTAAATCAGAGTACTGTCCTTCACCTAGCAACCGATCTTTGACAACGTTCATTCCTCTGACTCTATCTCCCTGTCCAATATTCTCAGCTTCCTCCTTCTACCATGTTAACCATTGTAATTGCTGACCAGCCTGTAGCGTGGTTGTTACCAGACCCTTCCAACCTTGGGGGATAATTCTATTTTGGGTAGCCTAGTTACTTAATATTTGTTTTATATAAGGTGAATGCATGCTGTAAGAACAGACGGCCTCTTTAGGATACCTCAGATCTATCATTTCTGTAGGACGCCACCCTATCTATTCAGAGTCATTATCCACATCATTATCAGGCTTGTGCTGTACAATTACAAGAAAAACCCCTCTGGGAGCAAAGTGGGGGGAAAACCTGAAGGCAGCAGTCACAGTAAACCTTTTGCTGTCATCTTGAAACAAAATACTCATTCTTTCATCTTCTGCCTTTTTCTGTACATCATTAGAAACCAGAATTCCCCATTTTGCCTACCTCTACATGTAGGTGTCACTTGTAGCTGAACTTTTGGCTACTTTAGTAAGTTCCTTTTCCTACCTCCCTACATCACCCCTATAACTTCCAATGCCCCCCAATGCCAAGTAGGAGAGAAAGATTGTTAGAGGGGAAAGGGAGTGTCGGCACCATTCAACTACTTCCTGCTGATCAGGGGCACTGAGTTCCTTGGAGCACATAATAGGATCTTCATTGTCAGAATAATCTCCAACCAGCAACCGACAACATCCGCAAGAGCAGCAGCCACTGCAGCCCCCTCTTGGTGTGTGGGAAGCCATGCTAAATTCTGCCATGTCAGAAATCCCATGCTCAGGCTGCACACTGTGACCTTCTAGTTGCTGAGCTCTGCCGGAGGAGGTCTTTGTGTTCCAGGCCATGCTTGGACTATTTACCTTTGAAAGAAGTAGGGAAGTCCCTACTGAGAAACACATGGAAGGTTAAGGAAATCCTTTCAGAGAGAGCTACTCGGTAATAGGTTCTTACAGGGAGCTATTCAGGCTATTGTGTTCTTCTTGCCTTGGGAGCTAGGGAGAGAGGGATCAGAATAGATCCTATTGACCTTACTATATAAAGTCTTACTCGTCCGCATTGAAGAGAATATTGATCAGAACTTTCCTGATTTGATTAGTTATTTCTCACATCTCTGTATCCTACTTTCAACCCCCACTCCCGCTTTCAGGTGAACCCTGATTCAATTTTTCCCGCGGGCTGGGACACGATATTGGTGCTCTCACATTTTCTATACACTCACAGAAACTATCTATAGCTGGCAAAACCCACACGCCTGCTAAAGCCCAAGGCAAATCACAGTCAACTTCTGTGGACAATCTGAAGCAGTCCCATAGTCCATATATAGGATTAGAACAAAAACATATCCCCATAACATTTCTATGTTTTTTTTTTTAAACAAAATTCTCACGATTTTGGTTTGTTAATGTTGTTTTTATACAAATGTGTTTGTTTCTCATAGTTTCTTTCTTAGCCTGGCTATCACACAAACAATTGAGACTCCATTATATTATTTTAACAAGCTTCACAGCACAATCCTGAGCAGTTTTAACTCTATTCTCAACTCTTTAAGCTAATTTGGTTTCCTCCCAGCATACACCTCAGAGATATTTGCTCTTTGTGGCTTTTCCTGTTCCAGCTCCATCTTCTGATACCATCTTGGATCTCTCCTGTGGCTGAATCCCTGTACTTCCTCTTCTGACTCCTCCTCCTCCTCTGGCTGGCAGGAAGTCCAGTCCCATTTTCTCCTCTGCTCAGTGATTGGCTGTAAGTTGCTTTATTGGCATACCAGGGGACCACTGTGGAGCAGTGCTTACACAACATTGAGACAGGAGGTTCTCAGAACAAGGATTACAGCCAAATATGGGGGTGCAGGAGGTACAGAAATCAACATTTGAATTGCAAAATAACCTTTGCCTACACTGGTCACTCATCTAGGACTGTATTGCTTCTATAACTTGAGGCTTTCAAAATAGACGTGTTCAGCAAGGTGTGGTGATGCACACCTGTAATCCCAGCACTCGGGAGGCAGAGGCAGGTGGATTTCTGTGAGTTTGAGGCCAATATGGTCTACAAAGTGAGTCCAAGTCTGCACATAGAAACCCTGTCTAAAAAAACCAGTAAACAAATAAAATAAAAGATGTGTTCAGGCTCAATTCAACTGTTAAAAAAGAATTACATAATGAATGTGGTTTGTGGAAATTATAAATATATTACTAGCTTTAATCATCAATTATTTCAACAGACATATTGCTACTCAAAATTAAAATTCTATTTTGGAATCCACAAGAATATGGCATGTGTATGCCACCTTGTATTTGGGATTGGGCTGCCATTGTATATTTCAGTGGAAATTTTTGCTTTAGAAAAATATCACAGAAAATTTAAAAGATACCTTTAGTTGTCATTTTAAGAATAGCAGGTTGTGAAGATTATTGGATTATGTTAAAAATCACCACAACTTTGAATTTTGGAAGAGTTACTGGAAACACTGATTTATTGTCCCAAGATCTTAAAGAGTAACATGCCAAAATTTTGAAAATGCTGAGAAACTTGCTTTGTATACTGTACGTCATAATTCTTAAATGTATCATTTTTGTTGAATAAATATACTTTAATAGAAATTTTAAGAGAATATGGTGTGATTATATTAAATATCCATTGTAGTACTAATGCTGATAGGGTGGCAGTCACTCCTGTTGAAAATTATATGTACACACACACACACACACACACACATACACGTGCACATGCATATGTGCACACACAAACACATGCGCACACACACAGGCACACACATGTGTACATGTGCACACACACACATGCACAGGTTTAAAAGATTTATTATCTTTGTTTTATGTGTATAAGTGTTTGGCCTGCATGTGTGTGTGTACACCATGTGTTTTCTTGGTACCCAAGCAGTGCAGAAGAGGACATCAAATCCCCTGGAACTGGAGTTACAGGTAGTTGTGGACCACCATGGGAGCCAAACCTGGGGCCTCTGCAAGAGCAGTAAGTGCTCTTAACCACTAACTGGTCTTTCCAGCTCTTCCTGTTGAGAACTATAAAAACCGGCTTATACATGACAAGATGGGAGAAAAAAACAATCCCTTTGAAGCAAAAATTTTAAGTTAAAAAAGTAGTCAGTAGTTTCCATTAACTGTATACAACAATAATATGTAAATATTTAGAATACCCAAGAATCTCTTCATGAGGAAACAAGCAGTTGCATGATTTCTAACTCATACCAATTTTTTAAAATCCTGATCTATGACACTCTTACTCCTCAGACAAGACACTAGAGTGAAGCCAGGTGCAGTGGTGCACGCCTGTAATCCCAGCACTCAGGGAGGCTGAGGCAGGTGGATTGACGTGAGTTCGAGGCCAGCCAGGACAGCCAAGGGTATGCAGAGAAACCCTGTCTTGAAAAGCCTAAAAAAAAAAAAAAAAAAAAAAAAAAAAAAGTATTCTAGAGTGTATACTTCCACCATTAAAGTGGTTTGAGAACTAAATAACAAAAATGTTCTTTCTTGAGAGTGGAGCAGTTTTCACCTCCTGTTACAACCAACAATTGCCATTCTGTAAATAGAACATGGGATGTATAGCACCAAATACTGATCTACCTGAGCAAGCTGACCACCACACACTACAGCTTTATAAATGAAGAATTCCAAATAGGCAGGTCAAATGGAATCTGTTTCTGTTTCCTGGGTCATCACATCCCTTGGAGGTGTTGCAGGTCTTGAGATATTGAGCTTCCCCCCCACTCCCCACCCCCCGCCCCCACAGTCTTTAAGACCTGAAAGGAACATATCAGTGCTTCATCCACAGCCAGGACAGCACCTGCATTGTCAAATTCCCCACAATATGAGTTGCGGGAAACAGAGTAACCAACTGCTTTCTTGCAAAAATTTCATATTTGTCTTCGGCCACCTGATGAGCTCTACTTACAAAATTCAGACCATACTTGTGGAGAAGTCACACGCCACTTGTATACCAAATGTGATGCTTCTGGCCATTTTCAACCCAACCTACGACTTCCTTGTAGGGATCGGACCACAAGATATCACAACCCAAACCTTGCTTTGGTTCACCGGTTGGCTGCATCATTAACCCAGAATGCTCTTTGGGGTGTGTGGTGAATGGGATGGTACCAGCAACATGTTGAATGTATTTATTCCAGGATGCTGTCAATCTTATTCTCCCATTTGTTTTTCCTGTAAAACAATTCTATGATGGGGCTGAAGGGATGGCTCAGAGGTTAAAGGCACTGTCTGCTCTTCCAAAGGTCCTGAGTTCAATTCCCAGCAACCTCATGACGGCTCACAACCATCTATAATGAGATCATGTGCCCTCTTCTGTCATGCAGGTGTACATGCAGGCAGAGCACTGTGTATATATGATAAATAAATCTTAAACACACAAACAATGCTATGATGAGTTAGCACGGGCTTAGCTGCAGGTACAAGCTGTCGAGAGATATGGAGGTCACTTGATGGAGGGTAGCTGAGGCGTTAGTAATTAAGCAGGGTAAAAAAAAAAAAAAAAACAGCCGTTAGAATGACAGAGAAAGAGGCTTGGAGTGGGCAACTATGTTGGGCTGGGTCAATGAGGGTGTGGATGTCCTTCCAGATTGCATGTCCTCAGCTGTCTGCACTGCTTCCTTTTTGCCATCTCTGTGGGTGCCAGGCATGCTATCTTCTTGACGGGAGCTGTTAAGTAGGGCATTTCGGGCTGGTCCACAGACGGGGTGAGGTTGATCCTATGGAAAGATACAAATCCCTTTCCTACTGTTAATAGGAGGTTGGGCCCCCTCCAACAGCCTTCAAGTGGATCCTTCCATCTGGCCAAGATGGATGGTATACATGGTGGCTGACTCCAGTGATGGACAATGGGAGGGTTGTCCTGGGTAGCATGGACATTTAACAGGTTGAGTGTGAACGGTGCCAGGTTTATTTGAGTGTTTGGTGCTAGGGAGCCTTGTGTTTGTTTAAATATTTGTATTTTAAGTGTTTGATGTGTTCTTTCAATGATGGCTTGGCCCTGAGGATTGTGGGGGATGCCAGTGTTGTGGATAATTTTCCAAGTTTTGCAAGAATTTTGAAATTGGTAGCTTTTGAAATCCAGTCCCTTACAAGTTTTAATTTGGAGAGGAAGCCCCTTAATATTGAAAGTGGAGATCATGTATTGTATTAATTCTTTTGAGTTTTCTGTGCCATAGCCTAAGTGAAATGGGAATAGGTATCGATGGTGAGAAATACAAACTTTTGTCTAACTAATGATTGAATACAGATGACAACAATTTGCTAGAGAGCACTGGCCTTAAAGCCTCTGGGATTGGTGCCCAACTGCTGTATAGCAGGGATGTGTCTTAGAGAGGCACAAGAAGAACAAGCTTTAAGGATGTATTTAATCTGGGTACCATAGGCAGAGGCAAGAGGATCTCTGTGAGTTCAAGCCCAGCCTTTAAATGGAAGTTTCTGGTTTCTTTGGTCTACAAAGCAGGTCCAGGACAGCCAAGGCTACACACAGAAACCCCATCTCAAAAAAAAAAAAAAAGCATTTAAGGTGTTTTGTGAGGTTGTTGGGGGAATTTAAGTTGTAGCTCTTTCAGCTTCATATGGATTAGTTGATGGAGTTCTTTAACAGTGAAGGGTAAAATGTAGTAAAGGCCCAGGTTATGGAAAACTTATTGGCTAAGGCTTTATCATCAGAGAGGGGTCTGTGGAGGGATAAATGTGACCGTATATAGTTGATAAAAATGTAGCATGTTCTTGTTTGAAGTGTTTTTGAGATTTTTATTAATAAGGGAGAAAGGGGATTATCATCAAACTTGCCATAGCAGTGGGCTAGCCAAGGGAGTAGGTTGACTGCATGAATACTGTCTGAATATAGATTAATGGTTCTTTTGGGTATACCAGGACCAGAAAGATGGCGTACAGTTCTTTGAATTGAGTAGATTTATCTGTGAGGGGGGAAAATACGACTCAGAGTTAGTGTCTCCTTGATATATCGTGTAGGTGGCTCCTTGTTGCTCGCCATCTGTAAAAGCTGTGAGGGCCCTATGGGATAGGGAATTGGGAGAGTAAATGAGGAAGGAGCCACCTAAGGAGTGGTGTAGTTGGCAGAACTCTGTCCTTGAGATGGTAGTTTTCTATCTGTCCCTGGAAGCCAATGAGGCTATTATCAAAAGAGGAATGGTTCTCACGAGCCATTGGATGTCTGGGAGGAGGAAGGGGAAAACAATTATATCAAGTTCTTTGCCTATAATTTGTAAGGTATGCTCTCTTCCTGTCCTTACTTTAGTGGATAATGCATCAACCTCAGTTAGCAATCAAGGCATTCCCCCTATTGGTGTATGGAGCCATTATAGGGTCCCTGAGGTTGATATAAGGCTCCAACTACCATGGCAGAGGAACTGAATATTAGGACTTGGATTGGCTGCTGTGGATTATAGACAGCCATGAAGACATTTTTAATGTGATTGTTAACAGAGCAAAGGGCCTCCTTGGATGCTGGTGTCAAAGAGCAACGAGAGGAGGAGTCTTTGTCACCCTTGAGTAAGTCAAGTACAGACTGTAATTGACTGTTCTGTGTGGGAAGCCAAGGTCTAAACCAATTAATATTACCTAAGAAGCTCTGAAGGTTATTTAGGGTTAGTGGGCTGGGACGGTCAATAACAGCAGATTTAGCTGGCTGGATTGAGATTAGGATAATCTCTGTCCCTAGGAACGTGATGGGAGGAACAAGTTGGATCTTATACTCTGCTATTGTAAAGCCTCGTTTGTTTGTTGTTTTTTTTTGTTGTTGTTGTTGTTTTGTTTTTTCTTTTTAGAGCCTTCATGCTCATTGTTTAAGATTGTCTAAAGTTAGGTTTTGATCCTGTCTTTTGTCTTGCCGTATTGATAGGTCATCCATCTAAGGCTATACATGGAGGCCTGATTTAGTGAGAGATCTTAATGTGTGGGCTACAGCTTCTTGGCAAATGGTAGGGCTGTCAGCCACACCTGGAGGGAGTTCTCTCCACTCGTACCTTTTTGCTGGTCCTGGATTATTGACACTGGATCCTGAGAAGGCGACATGTTTGTAATCTTGTTCATGGGCCAGTATTGAAAAGAAGAAATCTTTAATGTCTGAAACTAATAGTGGGGTATTTACAAGTATTGGCAGAAGCAAGGGGGAGGCCATGCTGAGGCGAGCCTGAAATTTTCATGGTTGTATTGATCACTCTTAAATCCCGGAGGAGCCTCCAGGTCTCAGTTTTCCTTTTAATTACAAAGACTGGGGTATTCCAGGGGCTTCTAGAAGGACAAATGTATCCCATGTCTAATTGTGCTTAACAAACTGTTGCAAAATTGTTAATTTCTCTCTGTTTCGAAGCCATTGTTCCATCCAGACTGGATCTTCTGTGACTCTTTCTAAGCAGGAGTAACATATTCAACCATGGCCCTTAGAGTTGGGGTTTTTTTTAATCTTGATATATATATATATATATATATATATATATATATATATATATATATATATATATATATATTTTTTTTTTTTTTTTTTTTTTTTTTTTTTTTTTGATAATCCTCTAGTTGGAGGCATTCTTCTCCTCCAACAGTAAGGGCCACACTTAAATCTTCCAGAATATCTCTACCCAGTAGATCTGTGGCCACATTGGCCACCAGGAGTCTAATGGTACCATTTGTTCTATCTGGGTTATCCCATGTATGAAAGTCTTGGGTAATAAATGTTTGGGAGAGACCGCCTACTCCCAACACTTGAGGCCCTGGTAGAAGAGTCCAAAGTGAAGCAACCTCAGCTCATCTTAGAATGGCCTTATCTGCTCCTGTGTCTCTCAGGAACTTAAAATGTGTTTTGTCAATTTTGACTGAGATATTTCTAATACTTTAGTGGCCCAGTGGACTGGTGGGTTTTCCCCTCTTATTGTTGGGGGTAAAGGTTGCCATGCAAGGAGTTTAAAGGTAGCAGTGGCTTGCCATTTTTTGTCATATTTGGATTTACAGTCTCTTTGCAAATGAAAGCCTTTTCTACAGCAGAAATAAATAGATTCAGGGGGTTTTAGAGTAGTTGGGTAATTTTTTGGGCAGTCTCCTTTCCATTGTCTGGTATCCCCACATTTAAAACATTTTGAATTATACTGTGCTGCAGCGAAGGCTTGGAGGGAGAGAGGAGGCCTGATTCAAGGCAGCCCCAGTATCATGGTTAGCCATGCTCCATTTGTCATAATGTTCATTTTTTAGTCCTTGGCATGCTTGCCTGTGCTCTGGGGCCATTCCTTCCCAGATATGATTATTTAGGATCATCACTTTTGCTGCAGTGTCTGTTATTTTTCTATCTAAACAGGCTTATATCCTTAGTATGAAGTTTTGGAGAGTCTTGGCTGGTTTTTGTTTTAGGAAGGTCAGTGAAGAAACCTCTCCAGGCCCTGTGGGCAAATGTATTAAATGGTCCCGGGCCTGAAATGTACATTAGCGGATCTGCTCAAAGCAGCCAGCAGGGAGTAAAGCCTGCTGAGTCTCTGTGGAGAAATTACCCTGGCTGAACAGTTGTTCATAATTCCAGTTTATTCATTGAGCTTAGGGGTGTCCTTGCTGGGATCCTGTTTGTTGATTATGTAACTCATTTTTCCTAGCTTGCATCTGACAGTCATTTCCCAACAGGGCCTCCCATTGTATGAATAGAGGGCTAGGGAGAGTAGATCGGCATATATCTCTCCAGTCCTGGGGAGTTATAGGGATGTAGTGAAACTTTGCCAAATAGACTTGGTGCATGGAGCATGAATTCCATCCTTGTGGGTAGCTTGGTGCACAATTCTTTTAAGTCTGTTGCTGGGAGAGGATACCAAGCCAGAGGACACTGTCTTGTTATACCTAGATTAAGAGGAAAGTTCCTATGGGCACAGGTTCTAGACCCCCAGGCAACTGTGGCTGAGGGGGCAGGGAACAGTTGTTCCCAGTGTCTCTGATATTACAGAGCTTCTTAATGGCCATGATGGGGGAGGGGTGCCATAGATGGTGGAGCCAATGGTGGGGGAGGGTCCGTCTGAGTGTTTTTAGGAGCTTTGATCCTAATTTCCAGGTTCCATAGCCAATGAAGGCTCTTAGGGAGGAAGAAGACGGTTAAGGGGGGAGGGGCGCTATCGATTGGCGAGTAACTTCTGTCTAATTAAATCAATTGCCTTTTCTAGAGCGGCTAGGTCAGTGACTGGGAAATCCTCAGCGTCTTCCTTCTCATTTGAGCCTTCTCCTTTATCCTCCTGTGTTTCCTCCCCTAATGGGTCCTCCTTGGGTTAGGGGTTTTTTCCTTATGCACTGTTGGATAGCAGCTGTTATGGGAAGGAAGGAGAGGGGCAAAAGGTAGCCTCCCTGAACTCACATTTTACCAGCCAGGTAGACAACATGGATCCAGATATTATGGTTGGAAATATCTGCCAACATAGTGCACGTTGGAGCACTTCACTCCAGAACTCTAGGCCCTCTTTTTGGGAGATTTTAAGGCCTCTAGATTTAAGTGAGGCTCTAAGGGAATGAATTTGGGAGAGTCTCTGATGTGATGTTGAGTTCCCCATTATACAAAACAAAACCAAATAAAACAACAACAACAACAAAAAACCTACTCAAACACCCTGACTGAAAGGCTTCAGTTATCTGCAAACTGTATCCAGTCCCACACAAAGGTGCAAAGCAAACTGAAAGTAAAACAGAAAGGAAAGGAGCCATCAATCCTCAGGTGGGATGGTCTGACGAAAATGCCTCTACTCTGTGGGGGAGGGGTACTCACAAACTCTGAGCATTCTGGGGTCCCCGTTCAGGCACCAGATGTGGTCTTCCTTTCCCTCAGGGGTCATTCACCACCAGCCCATGAGGACAAAAGAAACAGAAGGGTGGACAAATGGGGTTAAGATGGGCATGAGTATGACAGACAAGACTTCCGGGATCAGCTTCAGAGAGGCAGCTTATTTGTTGCTTTAGGGATGAGGTATATAAAAGTTCTTAGGGTTATGGGCAGGAAGGATTGATTGGTCACAACAAGTACCTAATTATAATATGGGCAATCAAAGGAGCAGGACTCCTGTGTTGAGTCACTTAGCCCTGTGCAGGGTTATCCTCCAAGCAAGGTCAAGCATATGTGCCTAGAGACACTCTCCAGGTAAGGTCGGGCAAGAAGTCCCACTGAGAAAGGGAGTCCTCCATTTTGCGCTGAGCTCAGAAAGCTATCTGGTTATGGTGGACTGTGACCTGAATAGCAGGGTCTTCCAGCAGGATGCTGCCCAAGACTTGGGTCTGTGCACATAAGTGACAGCGGAGGTAGCTGTGGGCAGCATGCCACTCCTGGTGTGCACTTCTTCCAACCACCCTTGTCTCCTGCTCCCTCTCTTTGACTGAACCATAAGTAGCTGTGAAGAGACACCAGGACCACAGCAACTCTTATACAAGAAAACATTTAACCGAGGCAGGAAGCCTAGTGCCACACAGGCAGACACGGTGCTGGAGAAGTAGTTAAGAGTCCTACATCCGGGAGGAGGAAGTGAGAGTGACGTTGGGCCTGGTTTGAGCCCTTGAAACCTCAAAGCCCAACCCTATGACACTCTTTCTTCAACAAGGCCACACCTCCCAATAGTGCCATTTCCCACAAGCCTATGGGGGCCATTTTCATTTCAACAAACCACAACGTGCTCTCCAGGAACATTCTAAGGTCTTTAAATTCTCTCAGCAACAGTTTGTGGTTTTCTTTTCTTTTTTAAATATTTATGTATTTGTTATTAATATACAGTGCTCTGCCTGCATGTACAACTGCAGTCCAGAAGGGGGCAGCAGATCACATTATAGATGGTTGTGAGCCACCATGTGGTTGCTGGGAATTGAACTCAGGACCTCTGGAAGAGCAGCCAGTGCTCTTAACCACTGAGCCATCTCTCCAGCCCTGTGGTTTTCTATGTTGAACTCTGTTGCACATTTTTATTAGATTTGTTCATGATCAATGACTTTTTAAGCATTGTGGTCAATGTTACTGTTTTATAAATTCCACTGTTCCCTAAACTTGCAGAAATACAATTAATTTCTGTGTGATAACATGCACATATCTGCCTTGATGTATTTATTCATTATCTGTAAATAACATTTTACTTCTGTTCCAATTTTCATACCTTAAAAGATTTTATTTTATGCTGATATGCTAAATAGTGAGTTTTGTGATGGCTGTAAATATAGGATGTAAATCTTACCCCTATAGCTTAGCTGCAGGTGTCAGTCCCCAAACTCAGGTTGTTAGGCTTGGAGATGTTCACTTTTACCTGATGAACCATTTCACTCTTTTTAGTATTCTTGAGACATAGCTTCATAGTGTGTCTCAGGCTGGCCTGGAACTCACTATATCACCCAAATCTTGAACTCAGGACAGATCCCCTTTCTCAGCTGCTGAAGTACTGGGCTTGCAGGTGTGCACCTCCACACAGAGCCATTCCAGATTTAGTCTCTCTCTCTCTCTCTCTCTGCTTTTGTCTTAGGTGAGTATTGAACTTCATCATGTTTTAATGTTTTCATTGTTGCTCTTGATGATTATATTGGTTTTCTTCTTACTCTGTAAATATGGTTAAGCAATTGATTTTTTTTTCAAATGTTGAATCTACTTTGCTTCCTGGAATTAATCTAAGCGAGCCATTATGTATTACAAGCTTTAGGTGTCAGATTGTTTAGTTTGTTGATACCTTATTTAGAATTTCAGCTTCTAAATTCATGAAAGAAAATGGCCAGTGACATTATTTTTTTTTGTGTTATCTGTTGCAACTGCTAGGATTACGGTTATACTGTCTACTGCCTAATCAAAACTGAGTTGGGAAGTGCTCATTAGTTTATTATAGTCTAAAATAAGTTGCTGTTTTGGTCTAATTTCTTCCATTCAGTGTTTGGAATTGTTCTCTAGCAAAGCGTTGCAGGTCTGGAGAGTTCTTTGTCAAAAGGGCTTTAATCGCTGGGTGTAGTAGCACATGCCTTTAATCCCAGCACTGGGAGGCAGAGGCAGGTAGATCACTGTGAGTCCACAGTACAAAGCGAGTCCAGGACAGCCAAGGCTAACACAGAGAGACCTTGTCTTGAAAAAACAAACAAACAAACAAATAAACAAAAAAAAAAGGGGGGCTTTAATCAGGAATATAACTTCTTTACCCAAAATGAGACCATCAGCTCTTTTCCCATTGTACTTTTTGGAGTACTGTTAGTGAGTGCATACCAATTTAGGGTTCATGTGTGTTCTTTCTGGATTGACATTTTAATTGCCATAAAATACTATGTATCTATTGATAATACTTTTGGCAATAAAGTTTTGTTTTTCCCATATTAACATAGCCATGATAGTATGATAGTTTTCTTTGGGTTGGGGCTCATTTTTAGCTTTCTCTTTTCCCATCTCTACATGTGCCCTAAAAATAGTATACAATTTCTTTTTTATGTATCTAATATAAGTGTGAATATACTTGGAGTTAGTCTACTACCTAGCTGGCTTTTGTGTTTACTTCTGCTAATTTTTGTTTATTTCTCTTTTCCCTCTCCCTGACAAGCTAAGGATTTTTAGTTGCATACCCCTTTGGTGTTGTCCCCATAACGATTACTTCACAGCCAAGTTTCTCAACCTCAGCACTTTGACACTCTGGAGCAGCTATTCCTTCTGTAACAGGATGGCCTTCCTGTTGCAGGGTCTTAAGCAGCACCTAGGTCTCTGCCAAGTAGCAGTGTCCTCTTTCCCTCCCCGTTGTGCAAACTATCTCCAAATATTGCTACAGAGTGTCTGAGCTGGCCAAATCAACCATGTTTGAGAATCTCTACTTCAGAGTCTTGACTGACATAAGGCTGCATAAGGCAAATCATATATGTAATGTTAATTTTTATGGCACTCACATTAAAAAGTAAAAGCACAGAAGTAAAATTAATTAAAAGAACGCTTCCTTTGACCAGGTCTAGCCAAGTTGTTATTACTCCAGGATGTAACACATGTAAAATTATTATATTTTATATTCTCTTCTTGCTGTTATGACTTGGCCATTTTGTGTGCTTCATTTTTATAGTATATCTCAGTTTGGACTGACCAGAGACTGACCAGAGAAACATTTGAACAGTTGGTCGTTAGCTGATGATGCTGTTTTAGGAGGATTTGAAACCTTTGGGAGATGTTATCTAAGGGGAGATAGTAGCTTTCTGGGATGGAGGCGTTGTTTGAGGGCTACAGTCCAGGCCTCCTTCCAGGCCAAACTTTCTCCTGAGCTCTGACATGACCTCACTTTCCACTGACACTGCCATAGGCACAAGCTGCCCCGACCGTTACGCCTTTCCTCGCCTTGATGGACTTTTTTCAAACCCTGAGCTAGACTAATTCCTTTCACCTTCTAAACGGCTTTGTCAGTTATTCTGTCACAGTGATAACCAACTGACAATGATCAAATACAAGAAGTTGGTACCAATCAGTAGGACTGTTGCTGTGATAAACCTGGCCATGTGATTTCTGGGCCTTTGGTTTGTGGGGGAAATGTGGGAAAGTCTGGAGCTGTGGGCTAAGAGATCCCCACAGTGTGTAAGTGGTAAGAGACAGAGCAGAACCCTAACAGAGACTCAGAAAGGACTGTGCACATAATTTTTTTTTTTTTTTTGGCGGGGAGGGGCAGGGAGAATGAGGGCTTTTTATCTAGAACTGAGTTAGAGGACATTTGTGTTAATTCCGGTAGTGAATCTGGCTGAATTATACCCATGCTATGAAAATGTGAGTTAGGCTGAATTTTCAAGTAGTGAACCAGTTTCTTTGGCAGAGGAAACCTCCAGAGAACATGATAGTCAGGCCGTGGCATTGTTATCGCTTGCTTAGTTTAGGTTGGTCTACAGTGAGAAGTGGCAGAAAAGGGGCGGAAGGATGTGAGAAAGGCACAACTTGGTGGCCTTGGAAAGAGAGGTGAACCCTTGAGGTAGCAGGTAGCACAGGTGGGGAGAAGATAGCTGTAATTGTTGAAGATCCTAGTGCTAGTGAAAGGGCATATGTTGTATGCGACGACAGAAAGGATGCCTTGAGGGCAAGGCGTCACTTTTGCTTCCAATTTTCTGTGTACATTTTTTTCATAGTTGTGACAGAAAACGACTTAGGGGGGAAGGGCAGACTTTAGACTAAAGTTTAGAAGGCAGTCCATAGTGGTGGAGAAGGCTTGACCACGAAGCAAAACTGGTTACACCATGTCAGAGGTCAAAGCAGGGAGCTTGGGGAAGAGACGGGGCCAGGCTGTAATCAGTGGCCACTTCACACAGTGTGGCTCCAGTTCAAAAGTTCTCAAAATAGTAACACCAGCCAGAGAGCCAGTGTTTAAAAATATAAGCCTGTGGGGGACATTTCACCTTAGAATTGTAATATAGCATGTGGGTAATGAATTAAACAATATTCTGGAGACTTGTCTTTCCTTGATTTACTGTGGTCATTAGTAAATAAGGCTGTGCTACAGTTTTGGGTTTTAAGTTTCCTCCAAAGAACTTCACGGTTAATGCTTAGGCTCCAGCACGGCACTTTGGGTAGGTGGAACTGGGTTGCAGCAGAAGGATGCTGGGAGAAAACACCTTGGTCTCCATGTAGCTATCTACAGTCTAGAGAAAGACGACTGGTCTCCCCTTTAACCATGAGACTATCACTTTTTTATTTCTTCTTGGAAAATTATGTGTTTAATCTGCCCATAAGAATTTAACTTTGAATCTGACCTTCAAAAGAAAAAAAAGACATAAAGAACTTTCATCTATGTCTATCAAGGGATGACCGTAGGACAAAGAACTGAGTCAAGCCTAGAGTGGCATCTTCTACCAACCATGCCATTAAAAAAAATATACATACATACACACACACACACACACACACACACACACACACACACACATATATTTCCTTTTTACCGTCTCTATTTAACATTCACTTAATGAATAAATGAACATCTTATAGAAAAAAAGAGACAGAACAGAAAAACATCTACATGATATCACTATACTGGTAAATTATTTGTAAAGGGAAAAAATATCTTTCATTCAGTTAGATTTTTACAAATTAAACAAAGTACTTAAAATTTACTTTTCCAAAATATTCCCTCTTTTTTTTTAATTTTTGAGGTTATAATATGATTACATATCACACACACACACACACACACACACACACACACACACACACACACTTCCTCTCTGGCTGAAGGTTATTTTCAGTTTGAAAAATGGGGAATATTTGAGATAGAAAATCGCTTTTATTCAAGCCTTGTCTTTAAAAAAAAAAGCTTAGTGGCATATTTGTAAATATATAACAGAGGCTCCATGCTTAGGACAGAGGCAGCTGCTGAGAAAAGTCAAGGAGAAAAGCTGGGTCCAAACCTGCTTTTTCCAGAAAAAGAGGGGGGCTGTCCCATACTTCATCTGAGTATCTTCTGAACTATGTCTGGTGGTTCTCTCTAAACTGTGAGCCTGCTTCATGTAGGCGTAAGGCTACTGTGTAATTCAAATGCTGATTTCTGTACTTCCCACATGTGGTGACAATCTTTGTTCTGAGAATCCCTGTCTCAGTGTTGTGACTCTGCTCCCCAATTGTCTCCCGATATGCCAATAAAGCAGCTTACAGCCAATCACTGAGCAGGGGAAAGACTGGGGCTGGACTTCCTGTCAGACAGGGAGGGAGGATTTAGAGGAAGAAGCCATGGGATGAAGTCCAGGAGACATCTGGAGAGAAAGATGGAACAGAGAATGCTACAAAGTGCAAGTATCTCTGGGATGTATGCTGGGAGGAAACCAAATTAGCTTAGAGTAATAACTGCTCAGTTATTGTGTTATTCAACAAATAGAAAAGAGTCAATCATGTGATAGCTGGGTTAAGAGAGAAACTGAGAAACAAACACAGTTTTATAAAAAATAACCTTAACATACTGGCACCCAATGTGGGGCAGAATTCACAGTAATCTAGCAAGAGCTTATGTAGAAAGTAAAACCATGGGGTAGTTTCTTAGCTCTGCTCCTTAAAGAAAAATAGAGCATCTGCAGTTTCTAAGGCAAGAGCTCCCATCTTCCTGATTAGACAGACTCCTCACAGAGCAGCAAGGCCTCCAGCCAGCTGCAAAAATACGAAAACTGATACAAACCCCAGAGAGACAGTTCTTTTAGAAAGTCCTTGGTAAGAAAGCAAAAATGGCTCTTTAATGCAAGTGAGCTTCTCAAAGCCATATTTTCCTAGCCAAGGCAGGAAGAGAAATCTCTTTGAGAAGGGGCTCTTGCTGGCCTGACTCCCGCAGGCCAGAGGAACAAACACTTGTGGACCCGATAATTTCCCAGAATGGGGGAGGGGACAGAATGCTACGAGAAAGGCAGAAAAAGCCTCTCCTTAGAATTAGGAGCCAGAAGCCAGGTGATGGTGGTGCATGCCTTTAATCCCAGCACGTGGGAGGCATGGGCAGGTGAATCTCTGTGAGTTCGAGGCCAGCCTGGTCTACACAACAAGTTTCAGGACAGCCAGAGCTGTTACACAGAGAAAGCCTGCCTCGAAAAACAACAACAACAAAAAGGATTAGGAGACTGAGAAGCCTCAAGCATATGAACTGTTAAGGTCTAGAGGGAAGCTGGGTCTAAGAAAGTAAAATCCTTAGGGAAAGATTGGGAGATTGAAAAAAAGAAAAACTATTTTCTGTGTTGAAAATGGAGGGTGACACAGTGTCTCTGGATTCTATTTGAGTTTGTTTCTCTTAACATACTAATAATTTTTTTTTTCAGTGATGATTTCAGTTTTGTACATCCTCTTTGAGAGATATCAGAATAAGACAGACTTGGAGAAAGAAGAGACTGAAAAAAAAAAAAAAAAGATACTAAGTTAAAGGCCATAGAACAGAGGTTTGAGGAATCTTTGAATTAAAATAGGGAACCTTCTGAGAAATCCAATCTGAAATTTACAATAACAACAAAAGATGTTATTCGAGATGAAAGAAGAGTCCACAAAGGCTTTGACGAAATTGCGGAACGGAAGCCCATTGAGATGCTGGGTAGACAGTCTTCAGCTGTAGGCCACCATGGTCAGACTAGATGTGTGTGTGTGTGTGTGTGTGTGTGTGTGTGTGTGTGTGTGTGTGTGTGTGTGTGTGTATTCTCAAGGTTCAGTTACTGGATGAAGGTCTATATGCTAAAGTAGAAATGCAGATCCTCTTTGGTATTGCCTTGGAACAAGGTCATGCAGTGGCTTGTGTGCTCCATTTTGGATGGTTTGGAAAATTGAAATACATACACCATGCCATAGGTTCATATTCAGAATTCCAGTGGGCTTTGGCCTTAAATTCTTAGAGATCATGAGTCTAAGGATAAAAATTTGTTAAAGATGGTGACTTTCTTAGAGATGCCTTTGCAAATTGGGAGCTGATGGTGCTTCAGCGTGTATATCCGTTGAAATACAATATTTTAGACATTATGACATAAAACCTGTCACAGATATAACTTATAATCCTGTAGGTCAAACAGTTATGCAAAGGTATAACAATAATTTTTAAGTGTGGTCTTAAAGGAGACGGGGAATATAATATCTCCCCAAAATAGGTTAATTAATGATTTGTTAATTTAATTTTATTTTTTTTAATGAGACAAGTAGCACACCTGCTAAGATACACTGGATTTTAGAAAGTACTACTGAATTAGATCAGCATGTAAAGGGCCTAATGCCAAAATGGAAGACAGGAAATGTGTTACTCTAGGGAGGAAAATATGTTCTTGTGTCAACAGGAAACAAAAAGCTATGTATTCTATTCAAACTGTTAGAAATCAGATTTTATAGGGTGGGGGTGGGGTGGGGAGGGAGGAACCTCCTGAAGATCTTGGCTACAGACAAAAGGAAAGAAATCAAGAAGACAAAACAGAACAGGTAATGTAATTTGCTGATCCCTCCACATGGAAACACCTCTGAGACTGACTGAGACTGAAAATATCTCTGGCCAGGACTTCAACTATGCATGTCTGGTAAATCTTTGGCTACAAATTCCTCAGGACTTATTATGTCATTCTTTTAAATGTCATAGATTAAAATTTATATTACAGTTTGGTTCTCTACCTGCGTGAATACAGAGCAGAAAATCATCTTTAACTGAACCTTGCTCAGTGCACAGGCTATATAAAGATTAATACAAAAATTTACAATACCTTTGAAGTTAATACTTTGCATAGCAAGAGGGCCAGACACCAAAATAGACAAGATAAGTAGCCTAGGTGATCCTACCTCACAGACGGCCTCAGTAACTGTTTCCTTGAAAACCTGTATCCAGGACAGTTTTCCAAAATGGCTACTAGACCATCCAGCACCACAGACTGTTCCAGTCAAGAGGACTTCAGTTAAGCTCTGAACTATCTCAGCATTCAGAGACAGGACAGCAAAAATTACAGTTAGCTTTATAAGACTGGATAATATCCAAATTTTCTTGGGTCCCCCCCCCTCCAACAACAACAACAACAAACAATGTCCCAAATCAGCAGGAAGCAATTTAAGAAAGCTATGCCCCATTCCCAAAGGGGGTGGATGGGTTTTGGTCATTTTATGGGTGATAGATGTTTGTTATCATTTAAACAGGTTCATTATAGAAATAAGTAAAAGGGTAGATTATTGAATCTATTTTGAGACTAAAGAGCATTAATAAACCAAAAACCTTACATTAGTATAAATCTTTGTATATTGGTACATACTTAAGATTATATTTGGTTACAACAAACTAAGGTAATATACCTATGTAATTCTTAAAACCACATTGTTAAATTCTAATCCTCTTAAAAACTGCTATTACCAACTATTTAGTTAATTAAAAAATACATATTAGCAGTTAGACAATCAAATTCATGGTCGTGTTAGGTACTAGGTTAATTACAAAACTGATTCCTAGATCTACAGATTAAAAGTAGTTAAGAGCCGGGCGTGGTAGTGCACGCCTTTAATCCCAGCACTCAGGAGGCAGAGGCAGGGGGATTGCTATGAGTTTGAGGCCAGCCTGGTCTACAAAGTGAGTCCAGGATGGCCAAAGCTACACAGAGAAACCCTGTCTCGAAAAACCAAAAAAAAAAAAAAAGTTAAAAAAAAATCAAACAATTCAGGTAAATCTTCAAAAACCTCAGAGATCTACAGAATACAGCATTTAAAGATTTTATTAGCTTAAGGCTTTTTTGACAATGAGACAGGTCTGCTCCTGGCAGCAGCCCCATTCTCTGTCAAAGAGCATCAGAGGCTTTATATGGGGCAAGATAGCCACTGAATGAGAAAATGTCCTTGTGCCAATTACAGACAGAATACTGTCCCAACTGAATAAACTGGAGGCAGAAAAGTTGACTGTCAGGCTTTGCAAGGATAAGATAGACAAGTCCTTTAAAATTTCTGTTTTACAGAAAAGTCTGTCAGATAGTCTGAGCCAGAAGGCTGAAGATGATGCTTCAACATTATGGAGGAATTTTGGGGTGCTGCTCAGGCAGCCAAATATCTCTGGCATTTCTAAGCTTTTGGAGGCTGCTTGCCTGTACTTGAATATTTATTTATTTATTTCTTCTTAAGTCTCTGATGGGGTTGAAAAGTAGATAGTTATAGTCTCACAGCTAAACTTATATTGTTTAGGATGATAGAAATAGATAGTAGAATACTTTATCCAAGGGTGCCAAATATAAAATGAGTACCTTTTTTGTATTATGCCAACAACAAGCCTCCCAAGAACTAAAATCAGGGGAAGAAAATTTGATGTACAATAGCTTTAAAAAAAAAAAAAAAGAAAAGAAAAGAAGGAAGAAAAAGAAAAGAAGGAGAAAAGAAAATACTCAAGAAGGTAGAAAACCTCTACAATGAAGAGAAAACACCTGAGGCAGATGCTAACATATACTCATGGACTCACACATTAATTCCTATGCTCGCGGAGTCACATATTAACTGTGTGGAAGTGTCTATAAATTGGAAGTAATATACAGACTTAACACAATCCTCATGAAAACTCGACTGACAGACTTCACATAATCAGGCGGGGAAAACCCTAACATGTATATAGACACAAAAGACTCCAAAGAGTCCAAGCAATCACAAACAAAAAAGCAATTCTGAAACACACAGTACCTCTCTGGATCTGTCCTACCCAGCACAGTAGCAAAACCAGCATGCATGGTAATGACAGAAAACAGATTTGTGGACCAGGAATAGAACAGAGGGTCAGAAATAAGCCCATGTAACTCCACCCACGTAACTGGGAAAAAGCCAGTCTCTTCAACAAGGATGCCGGTAAAGTATACACCCACATGTACATGAATGAAACTTGATGTGTTTCTTTCATCCAACTCTCTCTCTCTCTCTCTCTCTCTCTCTCTCTCTCTCTCTCTCTCTCTCTCTCTCTCTCTCTCTCTCTCTCTCTCTCTTTCAAGGTTTGGGGAGATATCTCAGTGGGTCAAATCCTGATTGCCTGATTGCCCTAGTTCAATATGTTAATTCAAATTCAAAATTCAATATTTTAATTCAAAATATATCAAAGACCTTAATTTGGGCCTGAGACTGCTAGAGGAAAGTATAGGCAAAGCACTTCATAATATAAACACAGGCAAGGGCGTACTGAAAATGATTCCATTAACAGGAAATAGCCCCGAGAATTGGCAAATGAAATTGAGTGAAATTAAAAGGCTTCTGCACAGCAAATGAATGAATCAGTAGAATAAAGAGGCAGCCTGCAGAGCGGGAGACAACATTTGCCAAGTATATATGTGACAGGGGATTAATATCTGTAAAGAACTCCAAAAATTAAATACCAATAAAGCAAATCATTCAATCAGCGATTGAACTAAAATTAAATAGAATAGACAGCTCTCAAAGGAAGAAATTTAAATAGCCAATAAATATTTGCACAAGTGTTCAACATACTTAGTCATCAAGGGAAATAAAAATTAAAACTGCCTTAAAATTCTAACCCCAGTTAGAATTGTTATTATCAAGAAAATAAAGGACAGTAAATACTTGCCAAGGTATGAGGAAAAAGGAACCCTCATATTCTCCTAGTAGGAGTGTAAACTAGTGCAGACACTATGGAAATCTCTCACATATCTAAAAATAGGATGTCCTTAAATATGATTCAGCAACAACAGTCCTGGGCATATACACAAATGACTCCAAGTCAGCATATACACATATCTCTGTGTTTACTGTTGCACTATTCGCAATAGCCAAAATACCGACCTGGCCGTCATGAGATGGATACTTGAAGGAAATATGGAATTATGAACAATGGAATTTATTCATATACTAAAGAAGAATGAGATTATGGCACTTGGAGAAACATGTATGGAACAGCGTGAGATAGGTCCATACAGTTAAACAGATCCACATGTTAAATGAAATAAGCCAGATTCAGGAGGACCAAGATGACGTGTTTTCTCTCATATGTGGAATCTCAGTTGTGTGTATGCGCATAAGACATGAAATAGACAGGAGGAGATCCAAAGAGAGAGGAACAAGGGGAGGAACTGGGATATATATATATGTCATAATAGCAAAATGGGAGAGAGTCAGGGGACGGAGGGGACCAACAAAAGCGAGGAAAGAGGGATGGAGAAAGTAGCAGTGGAGCAAATAAGAGTAAAGCTTAGCAATTTATATGTATAAAAAAAATCACAGTTAAATCAATTTTTGCTCGCAAAAATAAAAAGTATAATTAGAATTACATTTTTTCCTGAAAAAATACAAACTATTAATTTGATAATTCTTTGAGAGTTCATATAATGTATTTTGATCATAATTGTCCCCTGGTTTTCCCCTCTCAAACTCCTTCCAGATTCATCCTATCTCCCTACCCATGCCAAATTGTGTGTCCTTTTCTTTTTTTTTTTTTTTTTTTAAGATTTTTATTTATATATTATTTTTAAGATTTATTATTTATACATTATTCTGCCTGCATGTATGCCAGCAGGCCAGAAGAGGGCACCAAATCTCATTATAAATAGTTGTGAGCCATCTTGTGGGTGCTGGGGATTGAACTCAGGACCTTTGGAAGAACAGTCAGTGCTTTTAACCTCTGAGACATCTCTCCAGCCCCATCTTTAAAAAAAAAAGTTTTAAAGCCATTTGTGCTGCCCATATACTTCTGCCTATTGTGTAGCTTAAATTCTGATTTCTGTACCCTGCCCCCTATGTCTGGTTGCAAGCTTTGTTCTGAGAATTTACTGTCTAAATGTTGTATAAACTCTGCTCTCCAATTGTCCCTCTGATATGTCAGTAAAGTAGTTTACAGCCAATTGATGAGCAGGAGAGAGAATAGGGCTGGGCTTCCTGCCAGCCAGGAGAGGAAGTAGGAGATTCAGCCACGAGGAGAGGTCCGAGGAGGATCAGTAGGAAGGACATGGAGCCAAGGAAAGCTACAAAGTGCAAATATTGCTGGAATGTTTGATGGGAGTAAGACAAAATAGCATAGAGGGCTAAGAACAGACTTAAATTGCTCAGATTGTATTGTGAAGCCTTTTATTATAAAGGAGTCTCAATTATTTATATGATAGCCAGGTTAAGAAATAAGCTAAGAGAAACAAACACTGTTTTATAAAAATAACTTCGACAGGAAAACAAGATTGAAACAAATTAATAATCAAGGAAATACATTCATTCTAGGTTTAGTCCAAGGATAAGGCCCAGGTGTACACTACACTAAGAAAGACCATATGAATATAGAAACAAGGAATAAATACAACACAAAACAGACACCTATTTCTTAGAAAAACCTTAACATAAAAAAACTCTTGCTTTGAACACACACCATACATATAAAATTAGAAAAATATAAAACTTCTGCTTTGAACTCATAATGAGCATACAGATAAAACCATTGCTTTAAACTTATAATAAAAATATCTAGTTAGGTATAGTTCTAATGAAAGAACTTAAAATCAATAGTCCTATTGTAGCTCTTTTTTAATGTAATGATTTTATCTATTTTTTGAAAGAGGTAATTTTTTTCATATACATTATAAAAACCCAGGACAGAAATAAAGTTGTTGTTGTTTGATTGGAGTTTTCCTCCATTCACCATCCACCAAATATATGTCTGATCGTCTATGTCTTTATATATATTTATGAATGATCTGTGGGACCTCCCTATGTTTTTGTGAATGTGTGTTTTTCTCTTTCTTTCTTCTCACCACAACCAGTGGCCCTGAAGAGCAAGGCTACCAGCCTGAGAGTTTAATGGTTAAAGCATAGATAAGAGTTTCTGAATAGCAAAGCTACCAGCCTGAGAGCTGAAGAGTTAAACTACAGCAGCCAGAGCTATCCTTGACAGTTGAGAGTTAAGAAAGTTCAAAGTTTGGAGACCAGCACCCCTAAATAGCATGAAAGCTTAAGAGTTGAAGTACAGAGAGAAGCACTGGAAGAATCCAGCTCCTAGCCCCAACAGGCCTAGGCCCTCTGTCTCACTGCCTCTGCTGTCCCACCTCAGCCACCACTGGACCCCATGGATGTAAAACCTGAGTTTTTTGTTTTTGTTTTTACATGGGTTGCTTACTTTTCACTGATTTGAAGCAGCTTTTAATATGTCATTCTATAATGGGTCATCTGTCCTTAGTCTTTAATGCATGAACCATCACTCCAACTCAAGAACAGGTCATTTGTAATCATTTTGAATTGAAAATATTTTCCCATGCTATGAATTTTATGAACTTTTCTATGAATATATCACACTAAATAAGATCCACAATTCTTATAGGCATGGTGAGATTGACATATGTATGTGTGTGTGTGTATGTATGTATGTATGTATGTATGTATGTATATATGTATTGATATTTTCAAGAAAGAGTTTCTATGCCAGATGTGGTGGTGCATGCCTGTAATCCCAGCACTCGGGAGGCAGAGGCAGGTAGATCTTTGTGAGTTTGAGGCCAGCCTGGTCTACAAAGTGAGCCCAGGCCAGCCAAGGTTACACAGAGAAACCCTGTCTCGAAAAACAAAAAAGAAAGGGTTTGAGACTGAGCTGATTTTGTGGACTGTGCAAGAAGAGTATCTGGACCACAGATGCAAATTTTGGAATGTGCATGACACTCAGCATCACTGTCAGATTCTTCATCAGAACTCTAAGCCTGGTGTCACTATTCCCTCAGCATAAGCTACCGCCTTAATGACCAATTCTGTAGACTATATGGGAACAAGCAGCTTTACAACTGAATCTTAGAGTCTTAAATTTTAGAATTAGATGAAGAATAGGAGGCCAAATGGATGGAAATTTAAGAATTAAATCTGTGAGAAGCAAACTTGGATAACAGTGAGGAATGGAGGGATTGAGGAAGAGAGAGCGAGAGAGAGAGAGAGAGAGAGAGAGAGAGAGAGAGAGAGAGAGAGAGAGAGAGAGGATTAATAGATTTCCTGTCTATTCTCTGGAATTTTCTGGAGCATAATGTCCCTGTAGAGCCTGTGGATGTTCTCTGTGGATCAGTTTCTGAGTTTAACTGTGAGAGTTTTAACTTTGCTGTACCCAGATCACGAGACCGCCCCCCAAAAGACCACCAGGACTCGATACTGATGCAATACACATGCAACACAGTGGTATCCAGAAAGAGCCTCGATCTCTGAACTGAGGATGAATTCATAGGTTCCTATCCCTCCCAGCGCCCCAAAGCCGGGGAGCCCTAGCCTGGCAAGCATCTATTGGTTGAGTAACATAAGGAGGTCTAATGTCTAAAGTGACAGAAAAAGGCTCCAAGACCGCCCATGGCTTAGCTTTCTTTGTTCTCTTTGTTCGCTATTTTGTCCAGGGAGGTGTCTGGTTTCTTATTAACCCTATATCTGGTGGGCAGGAAGGAATGTGGCCATAACACTGGGTCTCTTATCAACTCTATCTCCGGTGGGACCCTTTGGGTCAGTCACGAGGCGACGCTATCTCTAGTGGGAGCTGCTCTTTGCAGCTGGCCAGATTATCTCCTGTAGGCCTAATTCTTAACCTTTGCCCCAGTTACCCTGAAATCCAATTTTAGTTCTTCTGGTATCTCAATGTAACGGCCAGTTTAGAAATACCCTACATTTCATTTGTTACCATTTTCTCCTGCTTTGCTTCCGTTTTTCCATTCTGTTGCTTACTACTTCAGCTTTCACCTAAGGTTTGTTTTCTAAGGGCCTGTCATGATAGCTCAGCAGGTGAAGGCACTTGCTTCCAAGCCTGCTGATCTGGATGTGATCCCAGGACCCACAGGATAAAAGAAGAGAGCCAACTCGCCCAGGTTGTCCTATGACCTCCACATGTGCACTTTAGTGCCTGTAACCCTCTGAACACATATATACTGAATATTTTAGATGAAGAAATCACAATGAAAACATAATTAGTAGACTATCTTTCTGCCCTCTCACTTGATCTGCTCTGCTTTTCTCATTCTACCTCCAAACTATACAATGTTTTTATAGGTCCTGCTCAAGGGATCCTTTTCCATTTTAGCTCCTGAGGTTTTTTTTTTTTTTCCACTTAGCTCTCATAGACCCTTTCCTTGTTTTTACTGATGATACTGTTTTCACCCATGCAATCATCACCTTTTCCCAGGACAAGCCGGGCCCAGGACAATGCTACAGAAAGTAATTTCATTCCTCCTCCTCCTCCTCCTCCTCCTCCTCCTCCTCCTCCTCCTCCTCCTCCTTCGTGTGTGTGTGTGTGTGTGTGTGTGTGTGTGTGTGTGTGTGTGTGTGTTTGAGACAGGGTCTCTCTGTGTAGCCTTGGCTGTTCCGGACTCACTTTGTAGACCAGGCTACTTCATTCTTCTCTTGAGTCAAAGTTGTTCTGTCCAATTTTTATTCCTCTCCTCTAACTGCTGTCTCGGGCAGATTCCATAGCTTTACAACCGTGTTTAGTTATTGAAAGAATCCTTCAGAGGGCTAGATGCTCACTCGGTCTATAAACTGAGCAAACTTGAGGACCTGTGTTTGGAGACCCAGGAGCCATGTAAAAAGCTAGGTGCTGTGACCCCAATGCTCTCGTAGGGATCAGGAAGGAGACTCTCTGGACCTCATTGGGTGTCCTGCCCAGCTTAGTCAATAAGCTTCAGCTTGAGTGTGAGACCCACCCACCCAAAATAAAGTGGAGAAAAATGGAAGAAAGTCACCCAGTGACCGCCCGTACATACATATTCACAAATAACGAAACACACATGCATATTCACGCATACGCAAACACACATGCGTATTTCCGCATATCTGAATACAACTCCCACAAATACAACTAAAAACAAAAACTCTTATTTAAGTGAGGTGGTGCATCGCTTTTAAAACTAAGACAGATGAGTCTCAACATTGTTAGTTCACAAGCTGATCCAGAGCTGATCTTCCTCTAGGTTGCTTAGCAACCTCTGACATCATCATCTGCTGGCCACCACTAGGTGTGTGCCAGAGGCAGCAGATATAAAATGTCAAACCTGCCACCTCGTCTCTCCCTCGTGCATTCTAAGCCCCCCCTCCCCCCCACTGTCTGTCTCTGTCTGTTTGCCCTCATGGCCCACTCAGACCCTAACTCCTCTCCCCTTCCCTTTCCTCAAATAAATCTCTCTATATCACATCAATTGTGTGACATCTTATTCTTTTTTTTTTTTTACATCTTATTCTTAATGATAACAAACACTGCTACTTAAAAAGCCTATACACTTTAATCTTCTCTTCCACCCAGGTTGGCCTGATTCGCGTGTAGAAGTCTTTGGTAGTGGAAGTCAGATAATTGACTTTTTTTTTTTTTTTTTTTTAAACTTTGCCAGTTCTCTCTCATTCACAAAGCTGATTGGCTTTGGAACAGAAGGGAAAGTAGGAGAGCCAGGTGCACTTGATTGACACAGAGTCTGTTTTGGAGGGTGGGTGGGTGGGGGTTGTTCTTCTCCATGGTAATCACACAGTTGGGTTCCATTTTCAACAAAGCAAGTCTGTAGCGTGATACCCCTTCTGATTCCCGGATGCCCGGAAACCCTGCTGCTAAGGTCAAAGTCCTACATTAGTGGAAAGCCCTGAGCTCGATATAAAATGGCAGGCTCCCTTTGTCAGCAAGGCTTCCTCTTCTCTGCCTGGGGGGATCCCGAACCCACACCCATTACCCTAGGAATTTCACGTAGCCCTTAGAGAATCTGTGGGTCCCCATAAGAACCTATTCAGCAAGCACTCGGGATTCCTCCGCATGCTAAGAAGGCATCTCAGTTCCTTAGCCCTTTAGCCAATGACCTTTCCTCACCCTGGACACTCATACTCCCTTCCCAAAGTTCTATATTATTGCCCTTCACTTTGGGTAAAATTGATCTGCCTTTCCGAAGCTGATTCTGGAGTGCCTTCCTTTCTGTCCTTACTTGTGAGGCTTGCAAATGCCCAGCGATCGCCCCTGCTCCATTCGCCCTCATGGACCTATATTGGCGATGGTCTATTGGGGCAGCGAGGGTCCCACCTGGACATCACTCTCTGTAATCCTCAGTGCCTCTCTCAAATTCTAATTACAACTTCCTTTAACATTAAAAAACAAAACAAAACAAAACAAAAAAAAAAACCAAACTTTAAGGAAGCTTAGTTTCTGAGAATCCATACATGTCAAACCTTTTTCCCCCTTCCCTTCCCTTCCCTTCCCTTCCCTTCCTTTCCCTTCCTTTTCTTTCCCTTCCTTTGTGAAGTCCCTCTCAAGCAAAAACATCTTCACAGCACTGATGGAACATGACTTTAATCCCACTGTGAGTTCAAGGCCATCCTGGTCTACAGAGCTAGTTTCAGGACATCCAGGGCTACACAAAGAAACTCTGTCTCAGGAAACAAAGATCAACAACAAAACAAAAAATAAAAAGAAAGAAAGAAAACATCATTGTAGGGTCTAGCCAACATTTGCTACTTTGTGGGTTCCTTTTTCTCTCTTTCACCCTTCTCCATCCCTATTAACTCCATAGCACTGGATAGGAGAGGGGGGAAAGGAGAGCGAAGCTATCAATAAATTACTTCCTGCTGACGAGGGGTGTCCAGCTCCTTGGGGGCATGTTTGGGCTTCAGTGTCAGGATAGCCAATTTCTTCTTCTCGTTTCTTTGTGGCAACTTGACAAACAGCAACCAACAGCGCCCAACCACCAAGCAGCCAACAGCAGCAGCACCACCTCTGGGGACCCTGTCATTTACCTATCCTCTAAAAAGTTCCCAGACACTATCAGTGGCTGGAAGAAACATGCCCCTGCTAGAGCATGAGGTAAATCATAACCACCTGTTGTGAAGCAGCCTCATATCACCACACCTGGGATTAAAATGAAACACGTTTTCATAATATTTCTGTGTTTTTAAAAAATAAACCAAAATAACAAAATTCTCACTACAGTAGGACAGTAGTGGGAAACAAAAACAAACTGCAATAATTTGATCACAGCGTGTGTGTGTGTGTGTGTGTGTGTGTGTGTGTGTGTGTGTGTTGTCTAAGCATATTGCCTTCACATTTAATAAATACTAAAACTTCCACAGACGTCAAGGACAGCACAGAACTCTGTTTTGATAAGACTTCTTTTGTATGACTTTACCACTAAAATATTCCTTGGGATCTTTGGAAATAATTTTGTCATGAAATATTTATCCCTGTTAGACAAAACCCTTAAGTCAGAAATGATGAGATACACCTGTAATCTCAGGATTTAAGAGGAGGAGGCGAGTGTCGGGCATCAGAAATTTGAGGTCATCCTTGGCTACAGGGTGAATTTGAGGGCAGCCCGGGCTACATGAGACCTTGTCTAAAATTAGAGACAAACACAGTTCACAGCCCTCTGAGTCTTGTTTCTCACTCACCTCTGACCCTTTTTGCTCTTCTCACAGCTTGCATCTTGTCTTAGCTGTAGACAGGCCTCTCCGCCATCTCCTGTCTCTCGCTGAGGACCATCCCAGTGGAAGCACCGAACAGAGCCAACTTGGAGCATCAGCAGTTCTCTTAGTCCTGCTGAGATGTGTCTTTCATGCTGCTTGTGATAACTCTGTGGCGTCCTTAGCCAACTTAAACTCCATAGCCAATGGCTAGAATTGACTCACTGCCACACGAACTCTTCTCTTTTTCTCTGCTTTGTACTCCTATGGCAAAACTAGTTAAATTCGTTTCTCATTAAACTCTAAGCGTGGCTCATAAACATATCCCCACTTTCGCTTTAAATTTAGGATCCCTAGTCTCCAGTGGGGCCCTGGTGGTTCTGTAGTTCACACTGCACTACTCATTCTTTCACTCTACTTTTCTTTAGAAACGTTCCCATTTCCTTACACTGTCAGTCTCTTGGAGTCCCTGACTTCTCCTCCCTTTCTCCTTTCCTCCTCTGATGCTGGGCTGTGATTGCTTGATGGGTTGAGCACACTCTCGGGGCATCTAGAAGAACCTACAGAAAGAATACAGGGTAAGGGGTTGGTGGAAGGGAGGTAGAGGCTTCAATATCCCAAATAAAATAGAGTTTAAAAACTAGCGGCAGCATGCGTGAGAGACAGAGGACTAATAAACAGAAGGTCATGCTGTTCTTCTGCCAAGTGGGTTCCCAGGATCCCCCCCCCCCCCCCACACACACACACTTCCTCCAGCTAGACCTCACCTCTGAAAGGTTCTATAACCTTCCTTAAAGCACCATCTGCTGAGAACCAAGTGTTCAAACACACGAGCCCATTGAGGGGGGCATTCCCCACCGAAACCATAATTGTTTTCAATTTCGTTTGTTCTTTGGAAGTTTTACTTTCCTTTCAATGTCTTCCTTGGTGCATTGTTTGTTCAGATGCATTTTGTTTGCTTTGCATGCTTTTGTATAATTCTCATTGTTATTATTGTTTAGCTGCCTTTATTTTGTGGCTAGTCCGAGAAGATACATGTTATGGTCTGTTTTTGTACCACTTATTGAGACTTGTTTTATTGCCTAACATACAGTCTGTCCTGGAGAAGGCCTAACGAGTCAAGGAGGACCAGGCTGTGCTTTCTGTAGCTGTTGGATAAGAGAGTGTTCCATAAGTGTCTGTTGGAGCCATTTAGATTGTAATGTCATTTAACTCCAGTGGCTCTCTGTTAGCTTTCTTACCTAGATGAGTTTTATTGTTCCACGTAGAGCATTGAAGTCCCACTTACTGCATTTGTGTCTATTTCTGCTTTTTGATATGATAGCATTTGCTTTATATATTTGTTCTGGTATGGGATTATATCCTATATTCAATACTGTATGTGTCCTTTTGCCATTATATACTGATCTCCTTTGTTTATTTTTTTTTCAGTTTCCCACTCTGTCTATTTTTATACAATGTGATTGTAATAGTTCTGATCACATCAGTTTTCATTTGTAGTGAAATATCTTGTTTTTGTTTTTGATTTTTGGTTTCTTGAGATAGGGTTTCTCTCTGTGTAGCCTTGGATGTCCTGGATTTGCTTTGAGACCAGGCTGGCTTCGAACTCACAGAGGTCCATCCACTTCTGCCTTCCTGAGTGTTAGGGTTACAGGTGTGCGCCACTGTGTCTGCCGAAATATTGTGTTTTTTCCCCATACTTTACTTTCAGTTTATGTGTACTTACTGGTGAAATTAGATTCTTATAAGCAGCATATGATTGGGCCTTGGTTTTTATTTTAATTTTTATCTGGTGTGTGTGTGTGTGTGTGTGTGTGTGTGTGTGTGTGTGTGTGTGTGTGTACGCACAGTCACTCTTATGGTGCATATGTGGAAGTCAGAAGACAATTTTTGGAAATTGGATTTCTCTATGTCCTCAGGATTAAACTCAGGTCATTAGCCTTTACCCCCTGGGCCATCCCACTGGCCCCAAATCTTTCATTTTTAAAAATGTACTGTCCAGATTTTACAACTCCCAGTGTGTGTGTCTTTGTGTTGCTTAGGGTCAGAGCCAAGGGCTTATTCATAGCAAGCAAGTGCTCTATCACTGAACTATGCCCCTAAACCCCAGAGATGAGTTTTAATTGTCCTTATTTAAGTTGTTGTGTTGGGAAGATGGCTCGATGTGTAACGTGCTTTCTATACAAGCTTGAGGCCCGAGCTCAAATCCCCAGAACCCACACAAGGCTGGTTGTAGCAAGCAATGCCTTTGCAATCTCAGTGCAGAAAAGAAGAAAATGAAGACCCACCCAGGCAGCGAGCCTGGTGTTTCCAGTGATGAGCAGCAAAGTGGTCCTGTCTCAAAATAAGCTGGAAAGCAAGGACTCACGCCCAAGCTTGCCCTCTGACTTCACTCACCCACACGCACACATTACATATACAACTAAGTTGTCGTTATTACAGGCAGTAGTGAATGCAGTAGCTGCAACACCAGGGTTGAGTCATTTTGTGAATGCACTTCTCTTAAAATCAGAAAGGGAATTCATAGTCATAATTAGCAGGTAACCATATTCTTTATTGTAAAGAATATCTATGTATTATAAATAGCATTTATCTCTAACAATATCTCTTATGTTAAAAACAAGAAAAATAATGAATTAACCTTTTAATAATTATTTTTTAAATAAGAAAAAAAAACTTAGAGGTTGGAGATGGATCAGAGGATTAAGAGCTGTTCTTTCAGAGGACTTGGGTTTGATTTCAAGCATTCTGTAGTGGCTCACAACTGTTTGCAACTCCAGTTCAAAGGGACTTGTCACCCTTTTCTAGCCTCCAGGGGCAGCGGGCATACAAACGCAACATGGACATTAATGAAAGCAAAGCACCCACACATATAAAACTTTTTAAAAAAGAAATGGAAGTTCACACATTGGTTTGCTGTAGTAACCTTTGGGTTTTTTGAGCCTTAACTTCTAGATTTTGTTTTGTTTGCTTGTTTATTTATTTTATGTGTATGGATATTTTGTCAGCATGTATGTCTATGCACCACATGAGTATAGTGCCTGTGGAAGCCAGAAGAGGACATTGGATCCCCTGGAACTAGAGTTAGAGACAGTTGTGAGCCACCGTGTGGGTGTTGGAAATCTAACCCAAGTCTTCTGGAAAAGCAGCTCAGTGCTCTTAACCGCTGAGCCATCTTTCCAGCCCCAAACTTCTAGATATTTTTAAGTGAATTTACAAAACTTGGTCTTCACACTTTATATTTAATCGAGAGCACAGCCTGGTTTATCAACCTATCTTTACCATTAACTGGAAAACTTGTATTAATTTTAATCTTGTAGAGTTTCTTTCAAGTGACACGTCGTAACTACAAATAGGAGTCTTTCAAAAGATAAACTTGGAGCAAGTAATATCTAATTTCTAAGATCTAAAAATTGAGTGTTTTCATACCTATTAAGATTGTATGTTAAGGGCTGAAGAAATAGCTCAGAGGTTAAGAGCACCATCTGCTCTTCCAAAGGTCCTGAGTTCAATTCCCAGCAACCAAATGGTGGCTCACAACCATCTGTAATGAGATCTGGTGCTCTTTTCTGGCATGCAGGTATACATGCAGGCAGAACATTGTATAAATAATAAATAAATAAAATCTTTTTTAAAAAAGATTGTATGTTAGGAGATGGGGAAATAGAAGGACCCAGGGGGTCCTAGGTACCTACAAGAAGAACATCGTGATGAGTAGATCGGGACCCAGGGGGATCTGCTCAAACTATTGCACTAACCAAGGACAGTACAGTATTAAACATCAAATCCCTACTCTGATCTACCCAATGGACAGGACATTCTCCACAGTTATGTGGAGCATGGGGACTGACTCTGACATGAACTCTGGTGCTCCATATTTGACCACCTCCCCTTGGTGAGGAGGCCTGGTGGCACTCAAAGAAAGAATAAGCAAGCTACCAAGATGAGACTTGATAGCCTATGACCATATAGTGGGGGAGGAGGTCTCCCTTGATCTTAGACCTAGGGGAGGGGAATAGAGTGAAAGTGGGAGGAAGGGAGGAATGGGAGGATACAAGTGATGGGATAACAATTGAGTTGTAATCTGAATAAATTAATAAAATTAAAATTAAACTTAAAAAAAGATTGTCAGTGTTGGGACTAAAGGTCTGTATCATCATAACTGATGAGTATTGGGTTTTTACACAAGAAAAACAAAAGCATCTGTCAATATGATAAGTTGTTCATGAATATTCATGGATTTAGATGCAGCAGTCCAGATTAATTTCACTAAGTAAATTAATTCAGGGAGGAGTATATGCTTTATTATTAATAATATAAAATTATAGAAGATTTTTTAAACCTCAATAATCTTTGCTTTTATGAAATATATCAATGGTCACCCAATAATGAAGGACGGTGGCAGGATATTAAAAGGATTACAAAGAAAAAAAATTAAAGATAACAAATATTGTCTTAGTTGGTATTTTCATGTTTATTCACATGTTGGAAACTATCAAATTGTACCATTCATTATGTTCAACTCATTCTATGTCAATTATATTAAATTCTTTGAAAAGAAATTACACACCTTTTTCCTTTATTATTTTTTCTCATGTGTATATGTGTGTCTGGGTATATGTATGCATGGATGTGGGCATTGCCCATGGAGGCAGGAAAGGGGTACCAAATCCCTTGGATCTGGACTTAGAGGCAGTGGTGAGGCGCCTGAGTTGAGTGTTGGAACCAACTTGAAGGGGCAGGCAGTGCTCTTCCCACACTGGGCGATTTCTCCAACCTCCGTTTGTCTCTTTCTGAGACAGAGATGTGCTATAGCGTTCAGGCTCCTCAAATTTTTACGTTTCTTCCCTGGCCTGCTAGGCTTACAAGGCCTTTGTTTCTTTAGTATTCATTGTAGCAGCCTGCACCCATCTCTTGTTTGATTTTTATCTTCTTACTTATTTATAGGGCGGCAGATAAAACCCAAGGCATCTTGTTTACAAAGCAAGGACACTACCACTGAGCTACACCCCCCTACCCTGTCTTAAATTTCAACTTCTAAACACAAATAAATTTATATGTTCATAGAAATGATAAAATTAAAGTAACTGAAGTTCTGTTTCTTCTTCATTATGTCTATTGTTATTATTTGTATCAAGTTTACTATTCAAGTGTAGAAATATATGGCCCCATAGTCATTAGAGACGGAGGATTAAAGTGTCTGTAATGAAAGCAGACAATTCTGAACCATTACGAACTTACTCAAAACAAATGTGCAGCTTGGTAGGATTGCATTGGAGCCTGACTCAATTATTTCTATGGAGAATATATTGTTTAAATAATAAAAGGGGGCTAATTGGAAGTTTATGTATGTAATGTTACAGCTCATGGTGCAATCGCACAATTGCCTAAAGCTTAGACCAACAAAATATCTTGGGAGATGCATATTTTTGTCACTGTTAAATTTTTAAATTACTGGTAAGTGGTGTTAATAAAAGAGGGCTCAGCAGTTAAGAACACTGGCCGTTCCTGCAGAGGACCTGGATTCAGTTCTTAGCACCCATAGAATGGCTCACAACTCCCTGTAGCTCCAGTTCCAGGGTACCCAATGTCTTCTTCCGGCTTTTGTGGGTTTCATGCATGTGGTCTACATACTACAGACATACCTCCATGCAGACAAAATACTAATATACATATAACAAAGATAAACTTAGCATGGTGGCGGCGCACACCTTTAATCCCAGCACTTGGGAGGCAGAAGCAGGCGGATCGCTGTGAGTTCAAGGCCAACCTGCTCTACAAAGCGAGTCCAGGACAGCCAAGGCTAACACAGAGAAACCCTGTCTTGAAAATCCAACAAAAACAAAACAAAACAAAACTAGATCTACCTTAGGTCAGTTTTATTACTGTTTTTGTATTATATAGTTTTACTTATTTTATGATAATTTACTCTCTTACTGCCTTTATTCAACGCAGACAAAACCATGGCGGGGAGCATGTGACAAAACAAAGATTTTTATTTGTTTTATTTTTATTGGACCAGAAAGCAGAGAGGAAAAAAAGGCAGTCATGGGCATGATAGATTCCTTAAATGCACACCCCCCAGAGACCTACTTCCTCCAACTCTGCTCTCCCCTCTAAGAAGGATCCATCCAGTCCTCCCTTCCCAATAGCACTACTATCTGGAGGCCAAGCCTTCAGCATAGGAGTCTAGATACAAGGTGTGCGGGGCTTGGGGGAGGGGAAGCTTCACATCTAAACGGTGACATTCCACTCTTGGACCCCACATCTTGCCATCTCTCTCTCCATAATGCAAACTATATTTAGTTCAACTCCAAGAGCTTTCAGTTCTAGTACTTCTAAAGTTCCAAGTTCAAAGTCTCCTCTCAGACCCCAAACTTTTAGACGTGATCCTCTGTAAAACAAAACAAAGCGAAGCAAAAAGTTACATACATAAGCAACGATGAGACGGACATAGAGTAAACATTACCATTTCAAAAGGAATGCATAGGAGACTACCATGGCAGAGTCAAATAAAGTAAGACTGAACCAAGAAAGGTAAACATTAAATTTGGTAGCTCCACCTCACACAACTCCCCTAGGGTTGGGGCAGCCCCACCACTAAGGCCTTATTGACTGTCTTTTGCATGCCCTCTGCTTTACTATTTTTATTACTATTATTATTATTATTATTATTATTATTATTATTATTATTATTATTATTATTATTATTATTTTAGCTGACTCTCATTGTTGCCTGTGACCATTCCATCATCTTGGCACCTCAGATTTCTTGGGGTCTCCATTCAGGTTTATTTTTACTCTTCATAGATTTGTGCATTCCCATCTCAAGTGCTGCCCACAGGTGTTCCAACCACGTCACACAACTCCTCGCATCCAAGGCCCATCTTTGGACTCTTGGTGGAAGCCTCTGCAAGCCACAACTCTCATATTCTGCCTGCACAGTTGACATCACGTGGACGACACCAAGGTCTGCTGCTAAGTCAAACAGTAGATAAAAATCCCTTGTAGCCGAGGTTGCTGTGGCCTGAGTGTCTACACAGCTGGATGTGGGGACACATGTTGCTCGGCATCGCCATGTGAGGAGGGTGCTTGGGAGCGTTCTTCTAAAACCAGCATCTTTCAAGTGAGTTTTACATACTTGTACTTCTGTGCCTGTGATGAACGAGGCCCAAGCGGTTCCTAAGATGACTTCCAGGCGTCTTACTTAGGGTTCCACTACAAAGTATGTGACCTGTTTTAGTGGTGTTGACCTATAAAAATTCTACCTTCCCTGGCCTATCTTTTTATGCTTGCCTTTTTGGGGCAAACAGCAAGTTTTAAAGTCTACCCACTCTGCTTTTTGTTCCTGATTCTCCCTGTAAATCTGGCTAAAAGAAGTAAGTAAAAGAATTAAGCCATGGTCTGGAGAGATGGCTCAGAGGTTAAGAGCACCATCTGTTCTTCTGAAGGTCCTGAGTTCGATTCCCAGCAACCACGTGGTGGCTCACAACCACCTGTAATGAGATCTGGTGCCTTCTTGTGGTGGGCAGGCACACGTGTGGGCAGAATACTGTATAAATAATAAATGAATCTTAAAAAAAAAAAAAATTAAGCCATGCCAAATCCTGAATGCTATGCTACCTTGACATTTTCTTTACCAGTTAAGTAGTTAAACCCAATGTCCTAAAAAATTCTCAGGCCATGAGCAAAACGTGGACACTTTCTTTCTTTTTTAAATATATTTTATTAATTTATTCATATTACATCTCAATGGTTATCCCATCCCTTGTATCCTCCCATTCCTCCCTCCCTCCCGTTTTCCCCTTACTCCCCTCCCCTGTGACTGTGACTGAGGGGGACTACCTCCCCCTGTATATGCTCATAGGGTATCAAGTCTCTTCTTGGTAGCCTGCTAGTGGACACTTTCTTGACCAGACTGTAACATGATTAGTCCCTCCTCCCATTCCTAACAGAGTCCTCACTTCCACTCAGCGCCTCATTGCCTACACCTCATGAGCATTTTGGCCTTCTGAGCTCACACCAGAGTCACCCAGGAAGCTTCACTTATGGTACTGTAAACATCTCTGAACATTTCCAAAATTCATCTCACAGATCTGTCCAAAGGCATCTGAACCACACGGTCGGGACAGGTCACAGCCACGCCCCCACTTTTTAGTGCCGATTTTCCGTATTAGAAAGCAATTTGTCACTGTGACAAAACACCGAGAGAAATGGCGTAAGGGAGGAAAGATTAATTTTGGCTCAGCTTCAGAGGTTTTAGTCCATTGTCAATTGGCCCCCCCCCCCCGGTGGTGTGGGCTTGTGTTGAGACAGGACGCCATGGCAGGAAGCATATGGTGAAACAAAGCTGTTCACCTCGTTTACAGCCAGGAAGCAGATAGGAAATTAGGAATGATCAGGAAATGATATATTCTTCAAGAGCACATCCTTAGAAAACTACTTCCTCCAACAGCTTCCCTTGTAAGAACTTACTAATGGATAAATCCATGGATGAAGTTAGTGTCGTTACCGTAGTCTGCTTTCCATTGCGCTGATAAAAGCAACTGGGGGACAAAAGGATTTGTTTGGCTTGCGTGTCTTGATCTGTCTGTCCTTGAGGAAAGCCAAGTCAGGAGCTGAGGCAGGAGCCATGGAGGAATGCTACTTTCTGGCTTGCTACTGCCTAACTTGCTCAGCTTACTTTTTTATACAAACCATGACTACCTGTCCAGTGGCCCAGCCCATAGTGGGACCGTCCCATATCAATCATTAATCAAGAAAATGCATCCACAGATAGGCCTCTGGGCCACTCTTGTAGAAGCGTTTTCTCAGTTAGGTTCCCTTTCCTCAAAGGCAAAAGCAAAAACAAAACCAAAAAGACTAACAAGCGCAGCCCTCATGATCCAAACAGCTCTCAATAGCACCACAGTTGGGGACCAAGCTGTCAGTACATAAGCCTTTGGGGGATGCTTCATGTGTCTACCACAACAGAGAGCTAAAGAAGTTATCTAAAGACTCAGAGCCAGGCATTTGCATGTATGTATGTGCATTGTGTGTGTGCTTGGTGCTCCTGGCCACAGAGGCCAGAAGACGGCATTGGATCCCCTTGCACTGGACCTACAGATGGGTGTAAGCTCCTAAGTGGGTGCTGGGAACAGAACCTGTTTACTCTATGAGAGCAAAAAGCACTGCTTAACTGTTGGGCCATCTCTCCAGCCTCTCTCTAAATCTTTTAAAAAATATTTTATTTAATTTAAATTTATGTGCGTTGGTGTGAGGGTGTCAGATCTTGGAGTTACAGACAATTGTGAGCTGCCATGTGGGTGCTGGGAATTGAACCCGGGTCCTTTGGAAGAGCAGGCAGTGCTCTTAACCACCGAGCCATCTCTCCAGGCCCCATCTTTAAATCTTACGTACTTTTCTATGATATAATGTCTCCCATTTAAAACAGGGAGATTAAATAGGATTATGCTTGTGGCTGCGAACTAATATTACCTGAAAATATGTCACTTTATTACTAATGATAACAATAACCATAGTGATCATTTGTTGAATGTCTTCACATACTAGGCATCATAAATGGCATTTTTAAAATTGAATTTTAATGAAAGTGTAGCTCTTCCCAGTTGATGGCTTCTGGCAGGAGGGTGGGGAAGGACTGACTCAGTTTCCTATAAGGTGCTGGCCATTGGGAGGTTGGCCATCTCCAGTGAGAATATGGATAACACAGATTGGACTTGGTGGGTTTTTTTTGAGGGCGGACCTCACAAAGGTGGGAGGGCAGACCTGGGAGGAATGGAAAGTGAGGGTGATGCAGTGCGTTGTACAAAATTCCCAAATAACTAACAAAATGTTGCATAAAAATTGAATTTTAAATTGGAACCAAGGAGGCAGAGGCAGGCGGATCGCTGTGAGTTCAAAGTCAGCCTGGTCTACAAAGCGAGTCCAGGACAGCCAAGGCTAACACAGAGAGACCCTGTCTCAAAAAACAAATAATAATAATAATAATAATAATAATAATAATAATAGGAACTGAGCATAGAATAGTACAGAGTTCTCACACAGAACCAGACTGTTGTTAACTCAAACTTTCCCATGGCATGTTATTACAGTTAATGAGCCAGCAGGAATATTATTGATAGGTTGGCAGTATGGTTGTGTTTCCTTGTGGGTTTTTTCCCTTGTTTGTTTGCTTGCTTAATGTCATTTTCTGTCTCATAAACTTGTCCAGCATCTAAATTATATTGACTTTTTGGGCCTCTTTGGCTTGAACATTTTCTCAATTTTTTTTTGTCTTGTTTTATTTTGCTTTTTATTACCATGGCATTTTGAAGATGACCAGTCAGGGATATTATACAGCTTTTGTGAGGATCTGTTTGATTGTTTTGCCATGATTAGACAAATTAGACAGTTCAAAGGTTGTTGGAGAAAGATCATAAAGGTGCTATTCTCATCGTGTCACGGATAGCTCTTGGTGCCATCTGCAAACGCCCGCCCGGAGCCGTGCTTGGGCGCCTTTCCTACTGTGTCTTCTTTGCTCTTTCAATACTGTATATAGTCTTTGGACCAAAGTCACCGTGCGAAAGGAGTGGGAAGTAAGCTCCCCTCCCTATAAGGTATAGTCTCTGTATCACATGTTTGGAATTCTGAGTGAGAGATTGTTCTCAGGTTAGCCATGTATATTTTTATATCAACATAGGCCCAGATGCTATGGTATTCATCTTATTGCTCAAGTTGTTCCATCATTGGTCACGGTCAACTCTTTTGGTCTGTGTCTTCCTTTGACCATGTCCACCAGTGCCTTTCAACAATTGCTTTCAATAATTCCTTATTTCTTTAATGCTGTGACACAGTTCAGAATCATCTGGCACATTTCCTGTCCCAGCCCTGGAGGGAGCCATTTGTCTAAGAGGCCTGGGACCGAGACCCCATACTCATGTGCTCGTTGTTGCTAGCATGTCATTCTGCTAGAAACTCTTAGCTGAAAAGACAGAGGAATACACACATATAACCCAGTGTTTTTGTATGTAGCCATGTGCAACTACTCTAAATTAGACATGTTTTCCTACCGATATCCCTAATGAACCCATTTCTGCAAGGATCAGTCTAGCCTAGCTCCCCTGGCCAATGAGAGAGACTTCATACACACAGCTCTATTTCATTCGATGAGGTGTCTATATTTTCTCATTTTATAGAAGAAACTTAGAGTTGATTTTTTTTTTCCCCCAAAGGCACTGCCGTTACAAGGTGAAACTAGGGTCTGCTGGCTCTTTTGCAGATCTTCCCTCGTTTAGTTTCTATTTGTCCTATGCTTTCAGTGTTCTGTGCTGTGTACAGAAATATATTTTACACTGAGACTGAAGAAGGTTTACAAGTTAAAATGCAATGGAGGCACATGTGCATTCCTGCCACTGCCAACACCACACCGCTTCCACGCTGTGGGAGCTAGAGGGGGGGTGTGCTTACTCAGTGCTTCCCCACCCCCCCTTGGGTGAAAGGAGCAGCAGATGCTGATATAGTTGAAGCAGATGGATTTTCTATGTCGAATTTAATTATCCTGGATAATTGCTTACAATAGGACATAAGGAGGGTGGAGTCATCACCTTCCGATACTAGCAGGAGAAAATGCAGTCTCATAGCCAAGGAGACCACGTATACAGACCAGAACAAACCCCCGAACCAGAATCTGACTACTTGAGAAGTTCAGAAATAGAAAAGACCAAGAATATTATATAGTCACCCACCTCCCAATGGGGCTGTTCTATCCCAAGTGGTCAGCTCTAAAAATATAAATATGAGCAACATTAAATGGATACAGTAGGTTGTATTTATACTTTTATATGCATGTGTACATATAACAGTAGTAATTAAAGAAAAACAGAAAAGACAAGGAGTGCAGTGGTAGGGGTGGTTCTGGGAAGACTTAGGGGTGGGGTAGGGAGTGCATGTAGTCAAAACACATCTCCTGAAATTCTCAAATTTCATACATTCATAAAAAGACTATATATTATTTTTTTATTAATTTATTCTTGTTACATCTCAATGTTTATCCCATCCCTTGTATCCTCCCATTCCTCCCTCCCCCCCCCCCATTTTCCCATTATTCCCCTCCCCTATGACTGTTCCTGAGGGGGATTACCTCCCCCCAATGATGCTCAGATTTTAACTGGTACCACTGACAAAACAATACAATATGGAAACTCAGTGACAAAGGAATTGAAGATACAACTTGAGGGAGGGACATGGCAGTCTGAGAGGTCCTACCACAGCTGCAAGTGCCCAGCTTTAAGCTGTGGACCTGCTGGACGAGGCCAGTCTACGAAGACCACTTACCACTGCTGATGCATACAGTATCAACCCAAGTTCTGTTAACAGCGGCTATGAAACTTGTTTACCTACAGATGATTCTCAGATCAACGTTTGGCACCTGGAAGTTACAGATAGGGATTTCGATACTGTGTATCCGACTCTGTCATTACGGGAGCATTCACAGAGGGTTAGGACGACAGCCAAACTGCACCCAAACAGCTGTAACACATCTGCCTGCAGCATCTGCCTTGTGACATGAGGGCATCTGCGTCTGTGATCGGCATTCTAAACTGCTAGGAGCTGGAAGATCCCAGTAACAGGGTCATTTTGTTCCCCCAAATCATCCCCTCTGTTTCTGATGTAAAATGTTGTCATAGCGGTCACAGCATGATGAGAATATTTGTCAGTCAAAACTTAAATATAGAAAACAGGCAAGCATTTGGAAACACAACAAGTATGTGGATATCTCAGAAGCAAATTTTGCTCTCTCTAAGAGAACGACTGCATATTTGGCAAATTTGAGTGGTCTTAGAATAGATTTTATAGGGCCCTCATGACTGAATATTATAATAATTTATTCAGAAATTCTTACAGAACAAGAGAGTTATAACACAGAAGCTTCACAGTTTTAAATTTTTAATTGCATCTGTTATTGTGTGTGTGTGTGTGTGTGTGTTATAGACACACACACACACACACACACCCCACAGCTCACATGTGGAGGTCAGAAGACAGAATGGGTTCTCGCCTTCCATCCTGTGGGGCCCAGGAATCGAACTCTCATTGTCAGGTTTGGAAACACACACCTTCGCCTGATGAACCATCTCCCCACCCCTTCACACAGTTTCGAAGATACACCAAGTCCCTGCAAACAGCAAGCAAAAGAAAGATGTATTGGTAGGCTAGACTTTAGCGAGAAAATTTTTCATATAGCTGGCACTCCAATGAAAGTAACGTTTTGTAGGTTACACTCTGTATATAGTTCAATTAAAAGTGATGATTGGCATTTCCAGCAGAAGGGCACACTCCCTACTCACCTGAGATAATTGAATCTGACAACCGTACCTATGAAAGAGAGGTCCATTGAGGCATCCTTTCCAGTGCTTGAGAGTGTGCTGTTCCACATACACTTTAAACTTAACTTTGTTTCTCTAAGACTTATGATTTTTAATTATGTTTATGTGTGTGAGTGTATCTGTAGGTACGTGCATGTGACTGCAGGTGCCCATGAAAGCCAGAAGCATCAGCTCTCCCTACGGCTGGTTGTTGTCAGGTATCTGATAGGGATGCTGGGAAGTGAACTCTGGTCCTCTGAAAGAACAGTACACACTCTTAACCACCGAGCCATCTCTCTAACCCCATCGACATATTGTCATGGTCACATGAAAAAAAAAAGCTGTGTAATATAGGCTTAAGGTTATTGTGTAATTCAAATGCTGATTTCTCTGCCCCCCATATCCGGTTGCAATCCTTGTGAGAGTCTCCTGTCTCAATGTTGTATAAACTGTGCCCCCAGGTTGTGCCCTGATATGCCAATAAAGCCACTTCCAGCCAATCACTGAGCAGGGGAGAGAATAAGGCTGAACTACCTGTCAGTCAGGGAAGGAGTTAGAAGAGGAAGTAAAGGGTTCAGCCATAGGAGAGGTCCAAGAGAGATCAGAGGAAGGAGCTGGAGCAGAGAAAGCTACAAAGTGTAGGGATCTCTGGTATGCAAGGCTGGAGGAAACCAGATTAGCCTAGAGGGTTAAGAATAGAGTAATAGCTGCTCAGTTATTATGTTGTGAAGCTTATTGTTAAACAAATATAAAAGAATCTTAGTTATCTGTGTGATAGCCAGGTTAAGAAAGAAACTGAAAAATAAACAGTTTTGTAAAAATAACTGTGACAGTGTAAATTTGTCGTGGTGGAGCTCGCCTCATCTACTAGGTAAAGGCATGGCACTTTTAGTTAAAACGACTTTCTTGCACCATCTTGCCTTTCAGCCTAGCTTGGACTGTTCCAGGGCATGTGGTGCTCTCCTATGGTCTCCATAGGCACTGCATGCACATGGTGCACAGACACACATAGAGGCCAAAACTATCCTTTTGTTTTTAGACGGTATCTCTACGTAGCCCTGGCTATCCTGGAACTCAACATGTAGACCAGGCTGGCCTCCAGTTTACAGAAATCTGTCTGCCTCTGCTTCACAAGTGCTGAGATTAAAGGTGCGTACTACCACACCCTGCCCATTTTTTTTTAATTAAAAAAAAAAAGCACACAGTGAATAAAAGTGACAAACAATGAAAAAGGGAGGCGGAGACAGCCACTTTGGGGAGACAAAGGGCATACAAGGTATGCGACTGAAAGACACCTATTTACAATAGATCATCTTGTTGAAATGACCCTGAGTTAAAGTTTTGAGATTTTAAAACTACAGTATTTTGATGTCGTGCACACTTTGTTAAGGAGCACATTATTTTTGAAGGTCCATTATCAGTTATATATCACCTCACTGGCCTACTAAAAAGCTATTTAAATTTCTCCTTAAATTTTCCAAAAGCTCTATAATTTCTTCTTAAATTTACAAAGACTATTGAGAATTATGTTTTGTTGATGGCTGAAACAGTATCTTACTATGAAGCCCAGGCTGGCCTTGAGCATACACTCCTTCCTCCACTTCCCAAGTACAAGCATTACAGTTGTACATCAGCATGCCCTGTCAAATGTCTGGGTTGATTTCCGTCTGTGTGTGTGTGTGTGTGTGTGTGTGTGTGTGTGTGTGTACGCACGCGCGCACTGTATGTATTATGTGTGTGTGTGCTGTATATACTGTGTGTGTGGTGTATGTATTGTGTGTGTGTGGTGTATGTATTGTGTGTGTGGTGTATGTGTTGTGTGTGTGTGCTTGCATGTGTGTAATTCTCAGTTGTTCTCTGCCTTATTCATTGAGACAGGGCCACTCAATTGAGCCTAGAGCTAGCCCATGTTGCTATCCTGGCCACCTTGCTCAGGGATTTCCTTGTCTCCGCTTTCCTACTGCTGGGATTACAGGCAGTATCTGCCTTCCCAGCAGATCTGAATTTTGGTCTTCACACTTCACTGTTATATTAGCTACTTTTCTGTTCCTGTAAGCAAAACAACTTATAGAAGGAAAAGTTACTTTGGTTTATGGCTCCAGATGGTGCATCCATACTGGCAGGGAAGGCATAATCTGCTGGCACAAGCAGGGAGCTGGCTGGCTACCTTTTCATCCCCACAGAGAAAGCAGAGAGAGCAGAAAGTCAGGTGACTCTATCAACCCTCAAACCATGTCTCCAGTGACTACTTCCTCCAACAAAGCTTCACTCCAGAAAGTTCCATAATATCTCCAAATAGCGTCACCACGTGAGGACCAAGTGTTCAAATACATGAACCTGTGGGGACCATTTTCTCATTTGAATCATCTCACTTAGCAAGCACTTCACCCACAGAGATACCTTCCCATGTTTTGTATGTTTTTAATTAATTCATAGATGGGAGTACTTTAGAAAGGTAATTTGTGCCTCTAATAAAAAAAAAAAAAATTGGGGCTGGAGAGATGGCTCAGAGGTTAAGAGCACTGACCGCTCTTCCAGAGGTCTTGAGTTCAATTCCCAGCAACCACATGGTGGCTCACAGTCATCTATAATGTGATCTGATGCCCTCTTCTGGCCTGCAGGTGTACATGCAGGCAGAGCACTATATACATAATAATAAATAAGTCTTTTTAAAAATTCCTGAAACATTTAAAAATTTGAAAGATCAACCATTCTCTCTTCATAAAATCTTATGGCCTCTTTGTTCTTAGAAAGGGGTCAGGGAACTGGTGATTAAAAATTTAGGCGGTGGTGGTGTATGCCTTTAATCCTAGCACTCGGAAGGCAGAGGCAGGTGGATTTCTGTGAGTTTGAGGCCAGTCTAATTTACAGAGTGAATTCCAGGACAGCCATAGCTACACAGAGAAACCTTGTCTCAAAAAGCAAAGCAAACCAAACCAACCAAACAAACAAAAAAGGAAATGCTGGGCAGTGGTAGCTCAAGCCTGTAATCTCAGAACTCAGGGAGGCAGAGGCAGGCAGATGTATGCGAGTTTGAGGCCAGCCTTGTCTACAAAGCAAGTCTAGGACAACCAAGGCTATACAGAGACAGGCCAGCCCTGTCTCAAAAAAACAGAATAAAAAATGTGTTTGCTTATTAAGGTAAGTGAGAAAGCCTTCCACAAAAACCAGTCCAACTTTTTAGTTTCTTTTCTGGAATGCCCATTCCTTTCTTTGAAAAAACTATTGGTATCATATGGGTTTATGTTTGAAATGCATCGTGTTACTTATCGAGTAAGAAGGGAGACCTGGCTCATTCTATCTGTTTCCAGAAGCTGAACCAGAGTTTACAACGTGGCAGGCATTCAGTTAATACTTAAGTGAATAGATGTATATTTATTGGGTGCTCATCAGCTGTTGGAATATAACAGTGAAAAAGTAAATTCAATCATTGCCTTTATGTAGCTTACAGTGTGCTAGAGGAGATAACCTTTTTGAAGCAAAAAATTAAAATAAAATAAAATAAAATTTAGGTAAGAGTTGGGAATGTGTTGCTCTTTAGAGTTATGGAGACAAATGGAGCATTGGGTTGGAGAATAAAGAGGGAAAGAAGGCTGCTCTCAAACCAAGCAGCTGGAGCATGCACACTGACAATGAATAGCTACAGGGGTCTGAATAGTTCAGGCGTCACCTCCATTCGGATCGCACACTGAAGCAGTTTACATTAACTAAAGCACCTGCACAAAGCTGGTGACATAACCAGAAGGCTTTAGCCAAGAGGGTTTATAAGGGCATTGCTTACAGAGACGTGGGGGGTGGGGCAGGGGAAGGCAGCATGAAAATGTTTGGGTCTGAAGCAGAGTACTAGAATGTGGTTAGCGTGAGCGAAGCCTTGGGTTCAGAATCCGGCACCAAAAACTAAAGAGCAAACACAGCCAGAAGCCATTGACATCCTATAGGCCCGACACCCAGGTTTGTCTGAAATGTCACTACATTTAAGTAACTAGGTCGAGAGAGCAGCATGAGCCACATGCATGGCAGTTGTCATTCTACGTAAGTAAGGACCAAGGCACCAGTCTTGACTTAGCATCAGCCTTATCACATACAGTGAGCGACAGCTGCCATACACACAGGCGTTCTTGCTCCTCTCTAAGGCTAACTTAGAGCTCATTTGTTATGGCTATTTTATAAAACCTGTGTTGTTTCTCTTGTTTTCCCTCTCTTTCTCTTTAAGATTTATTTATTTATTATGTATACACCATTCTGCTTGCATGTATGTCTGCAGGCCAGAAGGTACCAGGTCTCATTGTAGACGGCTGGCTGTGAGCCACTATGTGGTTGCTGGGAATTGAACTCAGGACCTCTGGAAGACCAGCCAGCACTCTTAACCTCTGAACCATTTCTCCAGCTCCTTAGTTTCTCTCTTATCTCAGCTATAATACAAATAATTGAGACGCCTTTATATTTGTTTATAAAGCTTTACAACACAATCTTGAGCACTTCTAGTCTGTTCTTAACCCTCTATGTTATCCTGACTCTACCTTTGCCAAAATCTCCAAGTTACTTGATTTTCAGTTCTTTCTTTGCTCCAGCTGAACCTTCTTCATCTCTCCTGTATCTCTTTGCTTGGCTGAATCCCCCTACTTCTACTCCTCCCCTACCTGGCAGGAAGTCCAGCCCTGTTCTCTCCCTTGCTCAGTGATTGGTTGTAAACTGCTTTATTGGCATACAAGGGGACAATTGGGAAGCAGAATTATACAACATTGAGATAGGCTATTCTCAGAACAAGGCTTGCAACTAAATATGGGAGATACAAAAGTCAGCATTTTAATAACACATTAACCTTATGCCTATACTCGTTGATATTTTCTATCCCTCTCATCCCCCTCTTCCCTAGCCTCAGGTGAGGACCTTTCTGCTCTTCACTCTGAGACCAGTTTCTAGATCCCAGAGGTTAGTGAGATCATGTAACACTTGTCTTTTGTGTCAGGCTTATTTCAAATCACATAACGATCTCCAGTCACATCTACGTTAAGTCAGGGTAATTTTTTTTTTTTTTTTTTTTTTTTTTGAGACAGAGTTTCTCTGTGTCACCCTGGCTGTCCTGGACTCATTCTGTAGACCAGGCTGGCCTCAAATCCACAGTGATCGCCTGCCTCTGTCTCCCGAGTGCTGGGATTAAAGGCGTGCGCACCACACCCAGGTTGTCAGGGTAATTTTTATAAGATTGTGAATCTTTTAGAGAATTGTGCCCTACTATTTAACTGTGCCATATATTTATGTACTTCAGATGAAGAAAACTATTCTCTTGGGATCTAATGATGAAACCAGAGAAATCAGCAATACGTTGAACAGAAAAGAAAATACTATTTTTGAACAAAGGTGTAAATCAGGTCTTCTTTTATTTTTTTCCAGGTCTTCTTTTATGTTTTAAATACGTTAGTATTGAATTTTAAGCCATCTTAGAAAAAATAATTATTTAGAAGAATTTATTGTAAACTTGTTCATGCTATTTCATTGTCCTATTCCATGTGAAAATATGTTCATTCAGAATCTGACTTTCAAAAGAAACTATCTTTCTGGGCTTGGTGGCGCACGCCTTTAATCCCAGCACTCAGGAGGCAGAGGCAGGTGGTCCGTTATGAGTTCGAGGCCAGCCTGGTCTACAAAGCCTGTTCAGGACAGCCAAGGCTACCCAGAGAGACCCTGCCTCAAAAAACCACACAAAAAAGAAAAAAAAAAAAAAAAAAAAAAAAAAAAAAAAAAAAGAAAGAAAAAAAAAAAGAAAGAAAGAAAGAAAGAAAGAAAGAAAGAAAAGAAAAAGAAAAGAAACTATCTTTAGAGAAAGACTGTTATCACACTATATATTTAGCAAGACTGGCAATTTCTTTCTCCTGAGAAACTGAGTTTTTCCTTCGTCAATAGACTATGTCTGAAAACTGATATTGGTATAAAAAGTGGGAAAATACATTTTTGGGGAAAGTGCAAAAAAAAGACTAATTAAACAAACAATCTAATAAAACATCTATGAGAAAATATTTTTATATATTTCGTAAGTTAAATGTGAAAATATGCCTCACATAAACATATTTTATTTGTTTGTTTTGTTTTTTGATACAGAATTCCTCTTTGTGTAGGCATTTCTGGTCTCGAACTAACTATGTAGACCAGGCTGGCCTCGAGCTCACAGCGATCCGCCTGCCTCTGCCTCCCGAGCACTGGGATTAAAGGTGTGCGCCACCACTGCCCGGCTTATGAACATATTTTAGAGCATCATGGGCACTTATTGCTCATGTTCTCCTTTCCTGCCTCATTCTAGATATGTATAGGAGTAGTTTGTATTTATAGGAGAATCTAAGTGATTAAACAGCAATGCTACTGCATCATAGACCACGTCTGTTCTTTCTTACGAATATGTATCCATACAGGTGCTTTGGGTTAAATATACTTAGTGCCCGAAGCTGGGCATGACTCACCTTCAGCCAGACAAAGCAATAGTGATTATTTAAGAGACTATGGCACCCTTAATTAGACCCAGCGATGCTCAATAATGAAGAGGGTAAGAAGTCATGTGCACATAAAATACATCTGTTGTGATGACACAATCAGCGGTATTTGCTAGTAGATGGTATAATAGAAAGAGAACACACACTAATAGTAAGGAGATTGATCATCTTGAGCAGTGTGGGTGATAGTAGGCTATTAACTGAGACAAGAAATGCAGCAGATGAAACAGGTTTTATGGGTTAAAAATTGAGTGTAGCTTGGGACATTATCAATTGTAAATGCCTCTTAGACACGTAATAAGGCATGTCAAATAAGGAGCTGTACCAATGACTTTAAGAGGAACCTAGATTTCTTTGGGGGTAGATTTCTAGTAGTAGAGTTGCTGGGTCAAAGGTTATGTGCATGTTTACAATGTTGCCCCGGAGCCAGCTGGCTAGGATGGAGGGCACAACAAATTGGACAGAAATGGTGAGTGAGTGTGCAACCATCTGGGGGGGAAGAAATCAGTTGAAAATTAAATGCAGCTTTGCTCTAAGAGTTACCTAAGTATCTTTTATGATAAAAGAGATTCAATCTCTTCTCATTTTTTACACACGGTATGACTGGGTGTCATGGTCTGGAAAGATTTCTCCCTCTATTAAGATAATCATGTGGTTGGAGTCATATATTTTGTTCAAGTAATGAATTAAAGTGATTGACTAATGTTAAATCAACCCTGGATTTCTCCTCCCCCTCCCCCCCTCTCTCTGAGACTATGTAACTCTGGCTGTCCTGGAACTCCCTATGTAGCCCAAGCTGGCCTAGAACTCACAGAGATCCACCTGCCTCTGCATGTTGGGATTAAAGGTGTGTGCCACCATGCCTGGCTTTGCTTCAGTCTTTCGGGTGTTTAAAAGACAGGAATTGGCCACCATAACATGCTTCATATTGCTGGATTCTATTTACTAATTCTTCTGGGTTTTTTGTTTTGTATTGGGTTTTGGTTTTTTGAGACAGGGTTTCTCTGTGTAGCGGTGGTTGTCCTAGACTCGCTTTGTAGACTGGGCTGGCCTCGAACTCAGAGATCTGCCTGCCTCTGCCTCCCGAGTGCTGGGATTAAAGGTGTGTGCCACCACGCCCGGCTTAAACCTTCTGTTTAAAGTAAATAGTTTTGGAAGCATTGCTTCCAATGCAGCCCATCACAGAGAAGCAGAGAAGATTTGGTGGCAGGTGGTTTCCTGGCAGGGGGAGAGCGCACTGGAATGCCTCATCTACACCTCAAAGAATATGACCAGAGATAGGGCAGGAAGTGGGCCAGGCTCTTACAGTCAAGGCCCTCCCTGAGCGACCTGCTTCCTCTAACCAGGCCCCACCTCCTGAAGGTTCCACAGCTTCCCCCATCAGTACCACCATCTGGGACTAAGTGAAACACTGTCTGGGACACTTCACATCCAAACTGTGTCCTAGTGTGCTTTCTACTGCTGTGATAAACACCATAACCCAGAGCAACTTTGGGAGGACAGTGTTTATTTCATCTTACAGATTCCGGTCTGTCACTGAGGAAAGCCAAGGCAGGAGCTTGAAGCAGGAGCCACAGAGGAAAGCTGCTTACTGGCTTACTCATCTGCCCTCCCTATATAGCCCAGGCCCACCTGACCAGGCATGACACTGCCCATGGTGGGCTAGCCCTTCCTAAATCAATCACTAATTAAGAACACACACACACAAACACACACATGCCCAGAGGCCAACCCAATGTTCCCAGTTATTCAACTGTGATCCTCTCTTCTCAGGTGTGTCAAGTTGACAACTAAAGCATACACTGACGCCATACCATTAATGAAGTCATGTGTAGCTAAAGTTTTCTTTGCTGGAGCATTTCAAGCTCATAATTCAATTTATTTAGTAGCTAATTAGCTGCTTGGATCTTTCTTTTAAACGTCCTCTTGACTCAGCTTTGATAATTTGTTTCTTTCAGAAAGAAACTTGCCCTTTTTGTTAGAAAGAATTTATTGCCTGAGTCTATATTTTCCTTTAAATGCCTCTAAGTGATTAAATCTTTATCTCCAGCCCTTCCCCCTCCCCCCATAGCTGGGGACGACACCCAGGACTTTGTTCATGCTGGGCAGGAGCTGTAGCCCCCTCTGCTCCCCCAGATTCTCTTTCGATCCATTACAGATCTGTGCTTTTTCTTTGACAACACTGATTTAAAAAAAAAAAAAAAAAAAGACTTTGGTCAATTGTTTCATAGAATGTCTCACCATCTGTGTTTATTTGCTGGGCTTCTCAGGATTACATTATACATTCTTGGTAAGAATATTTCACAAGTGATGTTGTATCCTTCCCTCTGCATCACATCAGGACGCACATGCCACGGGTCCCAGCAGTTCTGCAACTAAGGCAGGAAGATGGCTCGAGCCCAAGAGTTCCAGGTCAGCCTGGGTGACACAGTGAGACTCTGCCTAAGAAGATAAAAATAGAACAAAAGTACATACACAGATCAGGCCTGTGATGATGCTTGGTTTGGTTAGTAATTGGTTAGTTAGAAAGGGGTCACTATTGCTTGTTTGTTTGTTTTATAATGGTCCCGTCATATACTCTCGGCTAGCCTGAGACTCTCTACTATAAGCCAGCTGGCCTTGAGCTCAGAGAGATCTACCTGCCTCTGCCTCCTAAGAGCTGCTATTAAAGGTGTGCATCACCATGCCTGGCTGACCCAGTGGTTTTGTTTTGCTTGTTTTGTTTTGTTTTTCAAGACAGGATTTCTCTATGTAGCCCTGGCTCTTCTGGAACTTGCTTTGTAGACCAGTCTGACCTTGAACTTAGAGATCTGCTTGCCTCCCAAATACTGGCATTAAAGGCATGCCACTCCAAGATTTGTTTTATGTTTTTTGAGGCAAAGCCTCATGTCACCAATAAAGGCCTCCTATTTTCTATATAGAACAGAATGATCTCAAATTTGTAATCCTCCTGCCCCAGCATTCTAAGTGGCAGCATTACAGGTGCGCTGCACCATGCCTAGCTGAGATTGCTCCATTGTAGTGAAAAATTTATATTCTGTTTGCAGTTAATAGCCAACTTTAGAAGTGACATATTGAGATCACTCAAAAATAAAAATAAATAAATAAAAGTTTCCCATCAAACTTCCACACAATAATTTCTTTTTTTTTTTTTTTTTTTTTTTTTTTTTTTGGTTTTTCGAGACAGGGTTTCTCTGTGTAGCCTTGGCCATCCTGGACTCACTTTGTAGACCAGGCTGGCCTCGAACTCACAGTGATCCGCCTGCCTCTGCCTCCCGAGTGCTGGGATTAAAGGCGTGCGCCACCACGCCCGGCTCCACACAATAATTTCTAATGAAGCATTACATTGCTGGTTACAAACTAAAACTGAAGACAAAGACGACTCCTTTAAGACATTATATTGGGACAACTGGATATCTACATGAAGAACACTGAATTTCAGATCCGTGCATGTTTGTGTAAAAATCAATCTGATATGGATCAACCATTGTCAGGTAAGACTCTAATCTCAGACACAGAAAAACAGAGAAATAACTTCAAGATATAGACAACGGTTCTGTGACTGGAATCTCAACAGCTGGCGAGACAGCATCCGGAACTTAACAAATGGGAGCTGAGGTTATAGCTTAGTGGTCGGAGCACTCCATCGCATGCATAAACCTTGGGTTTGATTCCTAGAAAAGAGGAGAGAGGAAGGGGAGGGAGGGAGGGGGTAGGAGAGAGGAAGGGGAGGAAGGGAGGGGGTAGGAGAGAGGAAGGGGAGGGAGGGAGGGGGTAGGAGAGAGGAAGGGGAGGGAGGGAGGGGGTAGGAGAGAGGAAGGGGAGGAAGGGAGGGGGTGGGTAGGCGAGAGGAATGGAGTAAGGGAGGGGGTAGGAGAGAGGAAGGGGAGGGAGGGAGGGGGTAGGCGAGGAGAAGGCGACAACTGTGATTGTGTGGAAGCCAGCAGTGGCCACACACCTGCAATCCCAGCATTTTGGGAGGCTGAAATAGAAGGACCACACCTTAAGGCCCATCTGGCCTATATAGAGAAACCTTGTCTTAACAAACAACAAACAACAAAATAATAAAATTAAAAGCTCTGTACAACAAAGGAAGTGACTAGAGCAAAGAGACATCCCGCAGAACAGGGGGAGAAACTGTTGCCAGCCATACGGACAGATTAGTATCCAGAATGTACTGTAAAAACTCAAAAAGTTAAACACAGAAAGAACAGAGAGTCCAGTCGATAAATTAACAAACGAACCAAACACATAATTCTTAAGAGAAGTACAAATTATTAAGAAATATAGGTAAAAGTTTTTAATATCTTTAGCCATCAGAGAAATACAAGTCAAAATTCAATGGAATTCTATTTCGCCCTAGTCAGAATGTCGTCAAGAAAACAAAACTCAACAAATACTTGTAAAGATGCAGGAAACACACACACACACACACACACACACACACACACACACACACTTTTTTTTTTTTTAACATGGTCTCACTATGTAGCCCTGGCTGGCCTAGTACTTGGTATGTAGACCAAGAAAGGTTCCCAGATTTCCAAATGTCACACAGTCATAGAAGCTATCTTCAGCTGGCAAAAATCATGCCTCTCCTAGAGCACAGGGCAACTCACAGTCAGCTGCTCCTGTCAGTTCGAAGCAGCCCCATTATCCCCACCCATGGGATTCAATTGAAAGCACTTTCTTATAATATTTCTGTGTGTTTTTTTTTTTTAATCAAAATTCCAAAATGTCACTCCAGCGAGGGAAGCTGAGGGAGGCTGTGAAGCACAGCCCGTGGTGGACCGCTGTTGCCTGGCGTGCGTCCTCTGACTTGCTCAGATGGTCAAGCCTACAGTGGCCACGGACAGTGGGCGTGGGCAGGGCCCTTCTCACATCGGATAGCAGTCCCCCATAGACGTGCCCACAACCAATCTGATGAAGGCGATTCCTCAGCTGAGTTTCCTCCTCTCAGGAGTGTCAAGGTGACAACTGTTGCTAACTGTGACACAGACTATTTGGAAAAAGGAAGGGGGAACCAACAGAAGGGGAGTAGGTGAGGGCGATGGGGGCAGGCATGCAATAAAAGTATGTTATGTGCATGTCACAGTGAAAATTTCGTGCAATTATTCTCTGTTAATGAAAACCAAGTAGTTTTGCATAGTGTTTGGGAGTGAACTGAGGGCCTTGTCCATGCACTCAGCATTCTCTGAGGTATATTCCAGTCAAGATTCGTTTATTCTATCATTCATTCTGCTTTCAGTCATTCAAGATATATTATTGGCTATCTAATATGTGATAGGGATTATGATAGAAATGGGGGGACAGTGAGTTATCCAAAAGGAACACAATCCCTGTTGCCCGGAGGAAACTCATTAAGGAAACAGCCTCTTCTTAGCACTCCAAGAAGGGTATGTTAAGAGCAATAGACATAAATGCAGATGGGAATATTTTATTTCTATCGTGCATATTGATTGTATGTTGTAGTATGTTACAAAAGGACATATTTACAGAAGTGTGTAAAAGAATGTTAATTTAGAACATGGCTGCTCTGGCAAGAGATCACATCCAAAGATCTTCTAGGTCTGTTTCATCCTGCTGGAATACAAACATGCCTTAAATCCAGGAGACAGAGGCAAACAGATCTGAGTTCAAGGCCTAGTATAGAGCAAGGATCAGGTAAAGAAAAGCTTAGGCCCAGGCATGGTGGTACATGCCTTTAATCCCAAACAAAGGTAAAGTTAGTTTGTAGAAGGAAGCACCCATGTTTTAAAGTGGTGTCTAATTGAGTAGCAGAAAAGGTGACGAATCAGAGATATGACAGAATAGGATACACCCAACTCTCAAGAGGAGAGAGGAAAGGAAAAGTACTTAAGAGGCAGTTTTACAGAGAGAGGAGGCAGTTTTTACCAGGACAGTAATAGATGGTTTGCAGAGAGAAAAGTCAGGTGAAGACAGAACGAGGCAGAAAGTGAGAAGAAGCCAGAAGATTAGAACAGACTGCTAAATTTAGTTTGAGGCCAAGCAGAGCAATTCTGGGGCAAGAGAGAAGCCAGGTTAAATAAGTCAGCTGGGAGAAGAGTTTGAGCCACACAGCTGAGTTGAACCAGCCAGCCCAGAGCTCAGAAAGAACAAGTACAGGTGGGGGCTAGAGAGATGGCTCTAGAGGTTAAACGCACTGACTGCTCTTCCAGAGGTCCTGAGTTCAAATCCCAGTAACCACATTGTGGCCCATAACCATCTATAATGTGATTTAATGTTCTCTTCTGGTGCACATACAGGCAGGTGTACATACGTTGTATACTTAATAAATAAATAAATCTTAAAAAAAAAAAAAAAAAGAACAAATATGGGTGAGCTTTTTAAACAGTAAGTCTCAGAGACTGAAAACATTCTGGGCCTAGGTTAGATTGTATGGAGACTAGAAGCTTCCAGGACTAGGCCTAGGTTCGCAGAAGGAGGCAGTAAGCCTCATAGACAATTGATCCAGGAGAATAATGGTTACTTTTACAGAAGTGTATATTATACATTGAGCGCCCCCCCCCAACATTGTCCCCTCCTTTTCATTTTCTTTATCCATTCCTCTGTTGTTGGACAACTAGGGCAGTTCTGTAACTTAGCTATGGTGACAGTGGAACCACAAACACTGGTGTGTGAGCATCTCTGTGATAAGCTGACTTGAAGGTGAGTGGGCAAATATCCTAAATTTTGTTGTTGCTCATTTCAGGGCATCCAAGGCTACACAGAGAAACCCTGCCTTTAAAAAAAAAAAAAAAAGGAAAGAAAGAAGGAAAAAAAGGAAAGAAAAGAAAAGAAATGGTGAAATGGTATGCAATACAATTGTCTTAAAACATCCTCTTAAAAAACAAAAACCAAAAAACAAACCAAAAAACCTCATCCTCTTAGTCTGTACAAAGGCATTGCTGGGATTTGAACTCAGGATCTCCCAAACGATATAGATTATGGATGTAGTTCATGGTTGCCTCTCAGGGGTCGAGGCTAGGCCTCAGTTTGCTGAAGACACTGCACACATGGTCCACAGTCCATGGGGGTTTCTAGTTGGACCTGACCTGAAAGCCCCTCTCTTGCAGTCTAGCGTCCTTGATTCCAGAAAATGCTGTGTGAGCTGTGAAGAGGGGAAAGCAAATGAGCAGTCCTACGTAGCTGCACCACTCCTGAACCCAGGCAATTCCAGAACGGCAACACATGCATGAAGGTGCAATAAGTGGCACTCATATGGTGGTGAAAACCACCAGCTATCTAATGGGATTAAAGGCCTATTTAACAAGAGAGAAATCTTGCCTGGTACTGGCAAACCCAGCCAGATTGTGACATCATGGACCTTAGAAAGGATTCTACTACCTCCACTTTGCTAAACTAGTCAAATGCCTTACCACATTAAGAAATCCTACTCTAAAACCCCCAGATAAGTGTAGCTAACACCTCTTAATCATAGAAGCCTTATCTTTACAGCAAGTAGAGACCATCACAGAAACCCACAACTGGACGTAATGCAGAGATCAACAGATCATGGGGAGCCTGGCCCCAAGGATATACGAACATCACTTTGCATCTGTTGTTCAGGGAACATCACAGAAGAGGGCGTGGGAAGATTGTAAGAGCCAGAGTACCAGGTAGTCTGCTGTGAAAGTCTTTCCTAGAAATGGCTGCATGAATAATACCAGGACAATGGCAGTATCGATGGATAAGTTAATGTGTAATGGGAAATTTTTCATGGGGTTCCACCATTAGACAAAGAACTAGAGGCAACTAAGGACTCCTGGGATAAGGAGAGCTAGCCTCTCCAGGAATGAAGCCCTTTATGGTTGTTCAGTGAAGAGTTTTCAACCTTGAAACTATATACTATTGCTGTTTAGTGGTATGACCTAATAAATGTTTATTATTAGGCTTATAATTATTACAGTGGTACTATCTAACCCTCTTTTACAATCAATAAAGACACAGACACCTGTTGTATTTTAGACTAGCCTATTTTGACCCGGGGCAAGGCAGCTATTACCTCCTAAGCCATCTTTATTTAGATCCCAGCCTCCAACCCATGCCATTTGCTTGTCATAATTTCTATTTGGGCTACCAAATACTTGCTAAGGTTGTTGATTTGGGCCATTTCTTTCATGTGGAACTTCAGAGTTGCTCCTCTGGGCCCATGTGGCCCTTTCCTATCCTATGGAGAGTCTCCTCTTTCTTCTGCCTCTCTTTCCCCAAAATCCTCTCTCCTGAAAACCCATGGCCTTTTATTCAGCTGATTAGGGAGGCGGGGTTCAGGGCAGCCACAAGTGTAATGGCAAGATTCAGAGTCAGTAATTAGCACCAGACCAACCTCCAGCATTATACATACCACCAACAAAAAAGGACTCAGCAGTGTGTGTGTGTGTGTGTGTGTGTGTGTGTGTTTGTGCATACACATATATGTGTAGTAACAATAATAATCAAAGAAAAAGAGGCTATCAATTTGAGAGTAGGGTTGGAGGAGGGGCTGGAGGTAGAGAAAGTGACGCAATTCTATTTCACGTATGACAAAAAACCCTTTTAATAAAGTGTAGAATACAGTAGTCTTAGCATATTCCTAAAGCTAGGCAGCAACAGGTGATATCTAGTTCAGTCAGTCACCTCTAAAAGGAACTTGTATCCGTTCAAACTTATTCCTCATATCCCCCTCCCACAGTACCTGTTAACCATTAATCTGCTTTTTCTGCCTTTAGATTGCATCTTATTAACAGTTAATTAATGTAGTCACACAGCATGTGATTTCTTGTGTTGGCTTCTTTCACTTAGCATAATGTTTTAGGGTTCGTCCATGTAGTAACATCTATTTGTTCTCCATTCTCTTTTACTGCTAAAGACAGTCAGTTGTATGGAGAGGTACACATCCATTCTTCTGCTGGCATCATTTGCTGTTGTTCTTGCTAACTTCATGTACTATGTCACGGCTTCTTCAGTGTCCCCTGGGAGCAGCTGGTGTCAGGGTTCTCTTCCCTCTTTTTGATCTCTGAAGAGTTCTTATGTTTTTTCTTTCTTTCTTTCTTCCTTTGTTTGTTTGATTGTTTTTTTTTTTTTTTTTTTTTAATGACAGGGTCTCATTATACAAGCTTGATTGGCCTAAATCTCAATATGTAGACCAGGCTAGCCTTGAACTCACAGACTTCCATTTGCTTTTATCTCCCAAGTGCTGAGATTAAGGTGTGCTCAGCCTCTCATATATTCTTAACAATGTAACTGTACATCCTAAAAAATATTTTATATAGTATGTGTTTACTTTGTTCTGAGATTATTTTATAGGCTAATCTTCATTTAAGTGAAAGTAGAAGTTTACTTGATTCTTGAACAGTGGTTAGCTCTAAAAAGGGGGTTGTTATCTTTCAGGTACTTACTAACTTCCAAGTCAAGTTTGTTTATTTGTCTTAATTGTTTCATATTTTATTATACTCTGTATGTGGTAATTTTACAAAAAGGTGAGTTTCTTGAGAGTTGACATGCCATCTAATCCACCACTGTATATTTATCATATAGAACAATTATTTTAAGGCCTGGAGAGATGGTTCTGTGGTTAAGAGTGATTGGCAGAGGATGGAAGTTCAGTTCCCACCATAGGCTGTCTCTGAGTGGCCTGTACCTCCAGGACTCCAGGCACCCCCACAGCAATGTGCATACACTCTCAGTTGCACACACATAAGAAAAATCAGATAAAATCTAAAAAGCAATGCTTTACACACAATGGCTATTTAATAAGTACAGTTATTAAACTGAATCACATATATATCGATCAGATGTATATGAAGTTGCCTAGAGTGGTAATTCTAGGTCTTAATTTAAAGATTTCATTTTCATTTTAATTTTTTTTAATTTGAAATTTTATTGGTTATTGTTGTGTGTATATGATATTATGGGGTGCCTGCGTGCCACAGCAGCTGTGTGGAGGTAAATTTTTTCCTTTTAACTCTTTGTGGGTTACAGGGGTCAAATTTGAGTCACCAGGCTTGTGTGGTAAGCTCTTTACCAATTAAGCCATGCCTCTGGTTCTCTCTCCCCCCCACCCCCACCTCTCTCTCTCTCTCTCTCTCCTCAGCCTCCTGCAGTCTGGGATCACAGGCCCCACACCATCATACACATGTCGGTGTTACTTAGGGTTGTGGGACTTTCTTTTCTTTCTGACTAAAATAACTAAATTGATGTCTCAACAAACCTCTGTGTTAACAGACTTTTAGGTAACATTAATAAATATTGCTTAAAGGGATTAGAACCCCGTAAAGTAAATGGTATTATACCCATTTTGCAGATATGGAAAGTAAAAGTCAGAAAGGCTAAGCGTCTATTTCACAGTGAAATAGGCAATGAACATCCTAATTGCAAGTAACGTTCATTTGGCTCCGCATCCACTGGCCATCCCATACCGACTGCTGTGATGGACCATGCTTTGTAATGACTACAAAACTCATTCTAGTCCTAGTTTGATCAGTGTCGTATTTACCTATTCCAAGGCAATGGAATTATATTGATTTATATATGATTTTATTGTAAAAGGTCTGTCCATGTAGCCACTTTGCATAACTTACCTATTTGCTAGAAAAAGGCGCTCTGAGAGATTAGAAGACAATTGCTTTGAGGTAGCCAGTGATGAGATAGTGAAAGCAGTATTTTCAGCCTTCTAATATTTTTCACCAGTAAGGCTTGTCAGCACAATCTACACCACACGTTACCAGGCACTTGCTTATGTTCACTTAGTTTCCAGCTATAGATTGCACACCACATAGAAACTTCATTTAACCAAGCAGTTTTTAAGTCCCTTGATATCAAGAATGGATTTCCAGGTTGGCAGTGTTGGCTCATGTCTATAAACCCTGGCTGCCGGGCACTGAGGCAAGGGGATTGTCCTGAGTTCAGGCCAGCCTGACCTACAACGTAAGGACTTAGAAAAAAAGCATACAAACAAAAAAGGATGTGTTTTTCTGTTGCTCGTGGTTTATTACTAATAGCTGTGGTTTATTAAGGCCTTACTGAGGGGCAGGATCTTTGTACACATTTTACTGTTGTTTATGAGAACATGAAAAATGAGGGCTTATTTCCATTTTGCAAATGCAGAAAGCCTATAGTCCCAACAGCATAAGCCTAGTAGGTGACCGTGATGACGGGTCTGATTTGTGCCAATTTGGTGAAAATCTTCCCATCTGGAAGGGACAAAAGAGACAAGTTTGAATTCCTATGCTATTATTAAGTTCCTAGCTTATGTCTGCAGACAAGTGCTCACTTTCCATCAGTCCTGAGTTTCCTGATTGGTAGAATGGGATTTTTTTTTTAAAGGAGGCCCAACCCTTGCCTTGAAGGAGTTCTGAATATTAAACCAGGAAGCACAGATGCAAAACAAATATTCATAACTTACTTATGTGTTTCTTTTGTCTCACTGAAATGTAAGCCAAATGAATAAATGAATAAATTAAGATTAAAAAGGAAAATACATTTATCCAAATCCTGTGTGTGTGTGTGTGTGTGTGTGTGTATGCGCGCACACACGCATGCATGTGTGCATGCACAATTCTGAATGGAGAACTTTTTACATGCTAGTATGTGCACAATTACATTGAAACAACCTCAGAAAATCCTTCAGAAAAATTACTATCACAGAAACTACCTGGTTTTGGATCTTCATGTTGCTTTCCAACAATCTTTTAATCTAATCGAAGGAGATTGAAATAGTTTTCCTGAGAAATCCTTTCCGTCAAATTAATAGATGATTTTTGTGTGAGTTAATTTTTCTGTTAGTTGATTTAGTGTCATTGCCATTCAGAAGCTTGGATTTCATGTCAGATGCTTTCATCTTATTTTTCCTTAGTATATTATGTGCTAAGCAGAAAATCCTCACTATACACAGACATTATGTCTTGTTTAAATTATGTATATATATACATTTATATTCAAAATAATGGTAAAAAATACTTTGGGATTAAAAAAATAAACTTATTTTTACCTCGATCCTCTATATAATCTTTTCCTATAGAAAGAAAGGGGGGGTTATTTCCATCCTTTTAATTTGAGGCATTATTTTCCTTAGAGAACACTGATATTTTAAAATTCTTTTATGTTGGTCATCAGAAACTTCATTTGCTGGCCTTAGGTTATGCTACAAGCCCTTCAATAGAGTCTGATGAAATTTTTAAAATTGAGTATTAATGAGTTAATATTTTTATAGTTAATAAGTAATATTTGAAGAAACATACATTTTTCAGTCTTTAAAGTGGGTTAAAATAAGCTTTTTAAACAGAACTCCAATCACTGGCATTTAGCCCATACTGTTGCATACAAGTCTTTGTTATATTTTCACCTTAATATTTTTCCTGTGGTGTTTGTTATGTCTTACTTGAACCAAAGTACTTTATTTTTTGATACTCTTTGTATTCAGCTCTTTGCTTTCTTGGTAGATACACGGTATATTTCAGCAACTGTGGACATGCTGTACTAGCTCGGAGCCATTTTGATTACTTTTAAACAAATTAGCCAGCCTTCAGCCAGTTCAGTGATCTCTCCCATGTGGCCTCATGCTGGCCTCACACAGAATAGGCCCCTAAGTCTGTTCCAGATGGCCAGCTGTGTCCACCAAGTCCCTCAGAGTGGTGCTGACCTTGCTAGTTTGGGGGAGAATATATGCTTTTTATATGTAAGAAAAAAAAAATATATAATACATAGATATGACTATACATAAGTGTTTCTTTTCTAGGTATGTCTTTGAAACATTATTCAAATGCAAACAGTAGAAAATGTCATAGGAAACTGGAAATTTTTCCATATAAGAAAATTAAATTTTCTTATATTTATTAATAGTGATGTAATTTTAAAAATGCTGTTATTTCCCTTGTGCTTTTATTCTTGGACAAATACATCTTACTGGCCATCCTTTTGGATTCCTTATCAAATTTCCCCTTTTGTGTAATTAATATTTAACCTGTAGCCAGGTTTATCTAAAATATTGAAAATATCTATTTGTCCTCTTGTCACTATCAAAATTCTGTTTTCAAATTTGAAATTTCTTAGCTGTGAATGTTAAATGTCTTGTTATATACTTGCCCATGACAAGAATCTTAAATAATACCAGGCAGAACTAGGGCCTGTTCAGTGTTTTCAGTTCTAAGATTTTAACTTGAATCTTTCCCTGAATTATTAGTGAAAATGAACTCACATATAATGGGGGGGAAAGGATCAGGTCATATTTGTATGAACTACAATAATATAGCATCTTTAAAAAAAGAAATGTTTAGTGAATTGGTATTTTTGTTCAAAATATCCATCTGTTCAATATAAAGTTTCGGTAGGAAGCATCTCAACATCAGTACTCACATAACAATACTCATGTAGGGCAGAACTAAAAAGCATTGCTTTGACTGTCTGCTCATTCTAGCTGTATGCTTATAGAGAACACTTTGAAGTAAAAAATATATATACAGCCATTAAGCACTAAGAATACAGTTAAACTGTGCAATTTACCTGTAGGAATAATTTATTTTTAAAAGCAAGTGGGCCTTGGTTCTGAAGTCCTTTTCTGGATATCTTCCCATAATTATTAACTATTTAACTTTTTTTTTTTTTTGAGACAGAATTTCACTGTGTAGACAAGGCTGATGCTGAACTAGCAGAGGCCACCTGCCTCACCTTAACTTATCTGTCAAAATACTCAGCATTTTCTTAATATGCCAAATTAAGGTATTAAATTGTTTTGAAGGCCACAAATCACATTCAGTATATTCCTAGATCTTGATTTTATGCTAAGAAATTCTTAGCATGTATAAATTATTAAGTATTTTTAGCATTTCAACTTAAATTCGAGACATCAGTACATGATTACTGTAACTTAGCACAAACACTTCTTTACTCTCACCTTTGCTGCCAGAAAAATAAAAAGCCAAGGCTTTTTTTCTCATAGGCCCAAGGTAAATTAGAATTAATGGGAATAAAAACTACTTTTTATTATTACTGAGTATAATTTTAAAAGTCCAAGTGATTTTTAAGAATGAGAAAAGAGACAGATGAGGTAGGAGGAGTTGAGTTGTTTTTTTTGTTTTGGTTTTTGGGATTTTTTAAAAATGTAAATCTCTACCTACATGCTGTTTCCCCCCTGTTGTTTACTACCCCAAATGTGAAGAGAAAAATAAATGAAAGAAAGAAAGGGGGTAGAGGAGTTAAAGTTAGAGACAAGCAAAATTATGGCTCTAGTAAAGCAAAATGATTAAAAAAAAAAAAAAAGACTTTTCCTAGTTATGTTTAACTTAAGAGACCTTGAGATGATCAACTTTTTAATCTCATGAGGAACACAACATAAGAAGTTAACACACACACACACACACACACACACACACACACACACACACACACTACAACAGCCACCATTGCTCATTTAAACACTGAGGCAGCCAGTAGCATGTTGATTGCCATCAGATTTAGTAATTGGCCCCTTGTCCTAATACATGGCTGCTTTTATTTCACTGTGAATCATCACCACACTGTAAGATTACTCTAAATCTGCAAGTTAATTACTCTAGGTCTTTAAGGTGATTATATCTATTCAGACCTGTTCCATACCTTGGCAAAGGAAGAAATTCGTGTCATTTTTAAGTGGCCCATACAGCTTGGTCTGGACAGCTTAACCTTGGACTGGACAGCAGGGTGCTGCTGCTTCATTGAGGGCATACATCCACTTTTCAGTAAAAACATCTAAGGAGGTAGCTATGGGACAGGAATTATTTGGGTGCAAAAAGGGCCCCAGTTATGCAGTATGACAATTTTGAACATGTGAGAAAAGACATTATGACATCAGCTGTTCGCGAGCTGCCAACTGGTAGAATTGTTCCTAGACACCAGGGAGATTGTTTTTTAATTTTTTAATTTTAGGAAGTTGTGTTTCCAAAGCACACATCTAAAACTCAGAACAGACTCTCTCCCGCCCCAGAAGTGTACATACTACACTGAGTAGGAACAAGGGAGTAGGCAGGATTTTAAAATAGTTAATAACTTGGTTGTATTTCTAAATTAAAAAAACCAAATCCAACATCAAAAGATGTTGGGACATTCTGCCATATGGAACTATCACTATTTATGTAACTAATTGAAAAACCAAAGGCACAGAAATGAAACCTGCCAACACGATACTGCTCTCTACATGGTTAAGATAAAGCTCCAGACTTTTCTAAGAGACTGTACTCATGAGATAGGAAAAAAACAGAAGCCTCCATGTCCAGATATTCCCAGGAAGAAATCTGGGTTTTTACTTAGCAACTGCAGAATCTCCATGATTTGTATGTTAAAAGACTATAATTATAATTATACCAATTAAATGTTGTGTTCTTGGTAAATTATTTCCTCCCCACCATCACTGGTTGAAAATAGGATTTCTTCTTAGTACTAAGAAGAAATGAAGTGTAGTTGAATAGAAATTGGTGGTTTCTTACTTCCTTTCCCAAAGAGTTGCTGGTTTTGCCTGGTGGTGGTTGGGGAGTGGGGTGTGAAGGAGGAGGAAAAAAAAAAAAAAAAAAAAAAAAAAGACTGTGTATAAAATTATTAAGTAGGCCTAAGTTAAAATTCTGCCTTGATCAGTGAGACACAGACACACAGAGGTTAGGTGAAACAGTGCACAGCTCTGCTTTCTCTTCAGGTGCTGACTTCTCTGGACCGTCCAGAATCCATTTTAGAACTCGGGAAGCAAAGTATGTGAATTCCACTTGTGCTGTTGCAGGTGTTGTGGGAGCAGGAATAACCTTTGCTCACTTGCTGGCCATTACCATGTGTGTGTTTTTTTTTTAATGTCTGCTGAGAATTAAAGACAACACAGAAAATTCCAAAACCACATCCTAACACCTAAAGTCCACACACTGTCTCTACACAGATGGCAAAATATTTGGCTAAAACCTTAATTTACCAGATCTGGGGGTTGGGAGAGAAGGGTAATAATTCTCTTGAGGTATTGAAGATTGAGGGGAAAAAAAAAAAAATAAGACTCCTAGGTGTTCTGCACGTCGCAGCCCTGCAAGTTACCATTCAGGCTGGGGTCTTTCTGAATGAACGTGCATTTCGGTTCGGATGTCCAGTAAAGTACAGAGGAAAAACAAAACCATGGGGCAATTTTGAGAATAGTCCAAGAGGGTAAGAAGCCAGAGAAGAATTTGCCTCCTAGCCGTTGGACGTTAGTCTGGGAGCCCGGCTGTCCTCAGCTGTCATCGCCAGCCTAGGAAAGGAGTTCGGGCTTTAGGGCTTCTCCCGAGTAGCTGCAGCCCGCCCGCCTGCAGCTCCGGCTACTAGCTCACCTCCGCGGAGCGCAAGGCGCTCACCGGCCTGCTTGCCCCAGCTCGCGCACTGCCCTCCGACCGCAGCCCGGGGGCCAGCGCTCTCCAGCCGGATGGCTAGTTCCCGAGGGCCAGCAGCGAGATCTGGCTGCCCGGGTAGCCCACAACTCCCGGGGTGCTGGGACCCGCTACCCTTTTCCTGATGCCAACTCCCTCCTCCCGCCCTGCCGGGTGCGCCAGCTCGACACTGTCCCTGCGCACACACTCCAGGGCGCCTCCAAGGTTACCCTCGGCGTGGGGCTCGCGCGGGCTGCGGCCACCGGCCTCCTCCGTAGCTCTCCTCCCGCCCCTTGCCTTTCGCTGCCACTGCCTCAGTGCTCAGGGCTTCCCAGCCCCAAGCAGTGCATGCCCTAAAGCTCAGGGAGGGAAATTGGTCTGAGAGACAAGCTGGCTCCTATCTGGGCTGGGGGCAGCCTCAGTGGCTCCGGGTGCCCGGGACAGCCAGGTCAAGCGAGGTCGCAGGGGGCAGGGGCTGTGGCTCGCAGAGGCTTGCTCGGCCCAGCGTGCTGGGCCCGGGGTGATTGCGGGGGGGGGGGGGGCTGCAGGAGGCACCGGGGCGCGAGAGGCATCCCGGGTCCGTAGGGGGCAGAGACCAGCTGGGCGGCCAAACCTGCCTAGGAAACTAGCTAAATAAAAGAAGACTGTTATTTAAGGCGCGGAAATTTGAAATATTTGGACAGGAAGAGAAGAGAAAAGAGACCTTTGCAAGGAAGGAAAAAAAAAGTGAGCTAACGGTTTTGCAGCTCCCCCGCCCCCACCCTCGGGCTTTTCTGCGCGCTGCGAAGGAGCGCCGGGCTCCAGCTTCTTACCCACCGCGCCCAGGCTCAGTCTGAGTCTAGGACACAAAAGATGTGTTCGCAGCCCCTCCAAACATGCTGGAGTTGGCTCTGAGCAGAGCTTTACTCCCATCTCAGGCTGGGTTTTTGTTGTGCCACTCACTAAATGTCTGCGTGTGTCGGTTTGCATGAAACTGCCGAGTAAAGGCAGCACGGTCTACACACTCTTAAGATGAGGCTTTCTCCCCTGTAGTCTTTTGACAGAAGTAGCTTAGAACATTCAGGAAAGTTTGCAAATATGACCCATTCTCTCTCCAGCACTGTGATTTTTCCAGTGTTTCTTGGTCTCCAGTGAAAACCTAAGACACCCTCCTAGCAACAACAACAACAAAAAACTTTGAAGGTCCCCGTCCAAATTCCATATCCAATAAGATCAAGACAAAGTAAGCTTATCAAACAATACTTTACGTATTCACAGTGGTGTGTGTGTGTGTGTGTGTGTGTGTGTGTGTGTGTGTGTGTGCAAGAGCTCATCGCAACATTTCTTGATGAATGATATATGTCTATTGACTCACTAGAGAACTGAGATTAAAGGCACCTTGATTAGTGATTCCAGTACCAGATTGTGGACTGAGACCCTGTTAGTGCACCCTCCATCCCCGCAGGTGTAAGCCTGGATTTAGTTTACCGTGCAAAGGCTGGACCTGAGTTTCCCGGTTCGGATTAGGACACAGTGAAGAAAACTCAGCTCCGAATCTGTTTTATAACCTCTATCTTTGATATAGCAGGGTCTCCTGGGGATCTGGGCACTCTATTCAATTAGCTTTTTCATCCTTACTCTGCACCTGAATAAATTCAGCCTTCTTCAGACCTGAGCTCGCTGCTGTTCACACCCAAGCTCAGCAGCACACTCTCTGCTTATTCAAGAGCTCTACTGAGTACTGTCGAGGTTTTTGCGAGATTGAATAGCTTTTCATATTTCCTAGAGGGGACCACATAACTCATTTCTAAAATACTCAGATTACCAAAACTACTTCCTGAGAGGAGCCAGGGTAATGTGAAGATGTTTTAATGCCTAGCAAATCTTGGGCTGATGAAGAGATAGGGCGTCCTCTCCCTCTGCTGTGCTCAGACCACCCGAGAACAAAGCAACTACAGTACTTCTCTTTTGCTTTATGGACGTCTTGTGCCTTTGTATTTGAAATCTCTAAAGGTGATTTTACATCATGGGATTAAAGTAAATGCTGAGACAAGTGGTACTGCGAGTCAATTAAACTATAAATTTAGAATTACCTAACTTTACGGTCGCAATTTGTAAGAAGGGTTTTACAGATTTACTTTCAGTAATAGTACTACCTTTATTTTATATATCGACTCTATTTTTAAATCAAAATATTTTCCATCTAGGCCACCTTTACTTATACCTTCAAATTTTTCCTAAGTTTAGTATCATACTGCCATTGAAAATAAATTCATGTAGAATTGCAATTTAAAAAGGCAGAAGTAAAAATCTTATTGTATTCAGTTTTGGGAATGCGAATTTTTAACCCCACAGTGAAAATGTTTATGCTTTTAAAAAATCCCAGATTCTTTAATATTACACTAGAAGATGAGCTTTTAAGAAGCACTTGCCTGCAGCCCTTGCTGAAGCAGACATCAGAGCCACACCCTTCAATAAACCTTCAAGTGTTTTGTTCTTTCTGAATTGAGGGCAGAGAGCATAAGAAGCAGAAGCAGGAACTTTCACAAAAACCATCTTTGTTTGTGTTGCAAATGATGAATGCAGTATTTATAAATTTATAAATGGCATTGAAATTCTTTGGTGACTATCTTTAACTAATGTGACAGTGTAAGTACTAGATGTGGTGAAAATTCTTTTGGGAACTTGAGATATGTCTACTTTCCTCAACAATTTATTTTTTTATGCTAAACGGGCTCCCCCAAAAGACTTTACATTCATTTAGTTTAAAAAAAAAAAAAGAAAATGAACATGTAGAAATAAATAAAGTACCATGTGGAGGAGTTGCTTATTATATATTATGGAAGTTTCCATATTTTTTATTCTGTAGATCCTAAGTAGTTATGGTCTTGATATATTATTTATGCATTTTTTTATCTGGCTGAGATATTTAGCCTCCCACCATGAACACTGATATTTGTATTTTAATACTTACACATTTTGTAGTTTTGCATTTGTGACACTTATGGGGGAAAGGCCAGTGTTATCCTGGCTTACTTGTGCGACAAATCTGAGAACTACATTAAGCAACTCTTTCATTTTATGATCTTAAAAAACTACCTAACCGAACAGAAGCACTTGACAGTGGTGCTTTCTTTCAGCACTGGCTTTTTAGAACTGTCATCTTTTTTCAGACTGCCTCTTCCAAAATCTACCTTTCAGCTGCTTGCCTCAATTTTGAGAAAAAGGGGAAGATTAGACATTTCAAGAAAGTCATAGTGAAATCATTTTAATTCTGATTTTCAAAAGTGATGTTCATATTCTTTTTTGAAGCTAAAATACTAATAAAAGCAGAGCTGGCCAATGAACTCTTTGGGAGGGAGCATGGAGGGAAATAAAGAGCTAACTCCACTGTAGCTACAATGTAACTAGGCTCCCAATGTGTTCTTTTGTAATGTTAAGACTTACAGGATCATGAGCTTTGATCAGATTTCTGACAAAGTGCAAATTGTGCATAGGTTACAGAGAAGTGGTGGGGGAAAAAACCACAGGAAAATGTGGTCCTCTTCTGAAAAAAATGTGTTTTAATTAGGCAAAAGATGCATCAGGACAAATCATTTTTAAAACAAAGTCTCCAAGTCTGACATTGAGACTGGCAAAGGGTAAGCAAAGCAAAGGAAAAAAAAAAAAAATCAAAGATAAAATATCCAGAAGGCATAGCTATTTGCAATTACATGTTAGAAATCAGAATTTTGACAGTGAAAGAATGTTTAAATATTTCATACACTTGCAGTAAGATTTCCACTTAGGCAAATTGAAGGATTTAATTAGCTGCTTAACGTATGAAAACAAAACAAAACAAAATCCTATATTTTAATAAGTGATAGTAAAACAGACAGCCAACCAACTAACTGACAAAGTAAAGGCAATGTGGGAAAGCCCTCCCTCACTGCAAATTTGTGGCTCCCCCAACCCCATTTGCCTCCATCAGGCTAATGACCTCACTTCTTCCATAGAACCTGGCCAAGTCAAAGGCGGTGTCCCCTTTATGGTTCCGATGGCCCACATTGCAGGCTGTGTGCTTCATAAGGAACTCCACCACAGGGAGGTGGCCTTCTTTGGCAGCCAAGTGCAAGGCCAGGTTCCCTTCGTTATCTTCGATGTTAACATCAGCTTGGAACTCCAGCAAAGCCTGTACAGTGTCCAGGAACCCTGCTCTGGCTGCATCATGAATGACAGCGAAACCAGTTCCGTCCTTCAAATTGGGATTAGCACCTCTGAGGAGAAGTCTCCTGGCAATCTCCGGATTTCCAAGTTTCATTACCTAGGGAAGAAGTTAAAGATAGGAGAATCCCTCCAGAGCTTGAGCTACAGCAATATTTAAAGACATCTGTCTGTTTTATCAGTGTGGTTTTTTTTTCTTTTTTTTTTTGATTCAGTGCTTGAAGAAGACTTAGAGCATACAGTCTGAAGAGCTGGGTAGCAGGAAAATACCAGCTGGTTTAGAAGAAGAAGGAGGAGGAGAAGGTGGAGGAGGAGAAAAAGAAGAAGAAGGAAGAGGAGGAGGAGGAGGAGAAGAAGGAGAAGAGGAAAACTTGTACAAATTGAGATTATTGAGTTAATATTCTAAATGAGCCCAGATGCAGGATAAGATGATAAATAAAGCAGAATTTCTGTAACATGAATAAATCTGATGGCTAATTTGGTTCTTTATCTTTCACAAAAAGTAGCAGTTTTTTTTTTCATGAATTTCTTAAAATAAAAGAAATGTAATTTGGGATTTAAGTTAGGAGACTCCTATTTGTTTATTCATGCTCATAAAATATACCTGGGGTATTAATTCTGGAAGATTAAATGGGCATGAAAATTTATTTCCTAGTAGCTACTGAAAACAAATGATGGGCTTCTTTAAACCTCTCAGATGAGTGTCAATTGGTGTAGAACCGATCTTCTAAAATCCCAGAGTTGACATTTTCTTAAATGACTAGTTGTTATGAGGTCCCTCCAAATAGATATGCCTGAATTTTCCAAGCATTAATATTTTTTTCTTTATAGGCTATTAAAAAAATTGGCTACTGAAAATATTTCATGCTTAGAATTCATTCAAATTATAGAATATTACTGAGTTATTAAGGTATTAATCCAGCTACTGTGTTCTACTTCTTACATCAATTTATTTTGAACTAGGTTGGGGGTATGCCTCGTGTCAGGGAGGAAATGGTTGTCTGGCTCCCATTCCTGAAAGGAATAAAGTGGACAATCCTGCTATATTAGTATTTCTCTGAGTCTGACTGGCCTTCCAATACCCAGGGGAGCAAAAGGAAATGCAAGACATTTAATGTGTGTTGGAACAGACAGCTTCGTCTTGTGGTTTGAGCCATTTAATAATCAACTGGTGATCCTGGCTAATTTCCGTTTGCACTCATTACATTTAAGAATAGCTATTTGTAAACCACCACTGTTTTGAAAGTCAGAAAATAGTGTCAATACTTGCTATCAAGGCTCAAAATAATTTATATCAGAAATACTAATTTACTGTTTAAATGTATTAATCTTTAAAAGATGTCTGTTGGTCAAAAATCTCTCATAAGTAAAAATATCTTATATAATAGCACTTAAAGTATAATACATATTTAATTCACTTGTGAAGATATTACTTTCATTAACATGCCAGAAAATTCCAGCATTTGAATTGGTTTCATTTATACTTAGGTATATTCATAAGAATCTAAGTTATATAATAATATAAGTGGGCTACTTATCAGATACTCAATGTTTATTGGAATCAAACACTAATCCATTTGAAAATATGTACAAAGTTCATTTAATCTCTTTAAAAGGTTTTGAAAGAATTAAAATTTACTAAAATATATTGAGAGTGAATACTATTTTATAAGTGCAAACTACATACTTTGTCAAGATATCAAGTTTCCCCTTTAAAAAACAAAACAAAACAAAACCTCTTTCAGTCTTTCATTTAAGGCAGTAGAAAAATGACCCAAAATTTATTTTCCAGAACCTCAATGAAATATATTTTCTGTTTATTAAAATTTAATACAGTCTAATTTTGAATTTTGTCACACCTCCCTAAAACCTTAGCCACATTTAAAGACTTAGAGTGAGCAAAACAAGAAACAGACACCTTAGATTTTTGTAAAGCATATGTACGATAAAGGTCTTTGGTTATTCTGAAAAACAACAGCAAAAGGAGAAAAGATTTCTGCAGTTGAGTAAGAAACATAATCACAGAGTAAAATCTGCCATCTTTGGCAGAAAGTAATAGTAATATTACCAATGATTTTGTAGAAAGTTCTTTCTGATGACACATTTTCAGAGTCAGGATTGTGTACACTGAAAAGGACTCCTGCTTGTGTGTGCTTGCTTCATTATATGTGCTGATATTAAGCTATTATAAGAGGGTATTATCTAAGTTTGTTAATATAAACAAAATTGGGTGGTTACTTTTTCAATGTTTGTCAAAGTTTAATTATTGTAATATTTACCCAATCGTCCTGTCTGTCAAAAACGTCTGCACTATCTTTTTCTGCACACAGATGAAGTGAAACTGACCTAATCTTTTGACTTTTCATTAGAAAACCTTTCAGGATCTGGGGCTAGTGGCATTGCTATCATTACCAAATCAGCTCAAAAGTATTAGGTGGAAAAACAAAAACAAAACCTTTTCCTTATTTAACCCACCTGGATCAAGATAAATATTTTACTATCTCTGCATAAGCCTCCCCAACAGTGAACTTTTTTTTTTTGTTTGTTTGCAAGGCCAGCTGTATTCTGACTTAAAATATACAGACCACATGAGCGTCTACTGTGGCACCTCCTGCTACTTGAATTTCTAATTTTTAAAACAGAAACAAAGCCCTGAGCCCAGTGGGCTTTGAAAAGCTGCGTCTGGATGTGAAAAGCCATCAGAACACCCAGAAAAGCAACTGGTGGAGATCACTTTTCCAATGTTTTGTTTCTAAGCCTTTCAGCAAAGTTACATGAGAACACTTGGAGGGGGGAAATATTATCAGGTACATATTTGGCAACTGGACGTGTGTCAGTTGTTGCCTATAAATCTAATTACTGAAAATTAGAGCATACCACGGCATGGCCACAATGATATTTACTAACGTCACTGCCCAGGTCTCATCAGAAAAGCCAACTTTTTATTTCTCCTTATTCCTGAAAGGGTAGAGTAGCTCTATATTAGCTGTGAAATGTACATCCTGTCCTGGTGCCCAGGCTATCCCATTCCAAACGAGGAAAGGTCGTTTGTCAAGGCACGAAGCAGCTGAAAGTAAAACACCCTGATTAGTAGTTAAGGGAATTAACTTTAAAGTCAATTATTAGGGATAAAATAGGTGAAAACCACTATTAGCTGTGTATTTACTTCAAATAATAATCATGATAGGGTGATTAAAGAGCTATATAAAACAACACAGCACAAAACAAACAGATTTCGACGCTAAGACTACTTTTAAAAATCTTCACTGTCACAAAAACATTCCAAAAATTATGACCAAACCTAGGGTTCCTCTTGATATCGAGGATGTTATTGGATTTGACGAGTTTCTCCAAAGTACGTCATTTTGGGGAGTTGGGTCCACTTAAAGATATAAAATATGGCAACCAAGTAGGTTTTAAAACAGGCAAGATCTGAACCCCCTCAAAACGTAAACGCTGTCGTTTTAGAAGCCCAGGCAACCGTATTGGCTTTGTTTTCCCCACCTCTGCGGATACCAACCTGCAGCGCAGTTCTCCCAAATCCATTTTGAGCGTTGACGTTTACATTACTTTGCAACAAACTAGTAAGTTGCTCTAGGTCCCCCCTGGCAGCTGCGGACGCCAACTCGTTCCCCCAAGGCTCGGCCATTCTTTAGGGTCCTGACGATCGGGAAAAGACGATTAGTTGCTTCTCTTTTTCCCCTTTCCTTGGCTCCTAATCGGGCTGCATGATGGCATCGGAGGCTGACAGAGGGACTGGGATGGTTAATCTGGAGTAGAGCTTGGTAGTAAATACTAGTAAGGTCGGCCTGCCAAAAGCCCGCCCCTCGATTCACACGTGATTATTCAGCAAAACTGAGCCCATTGGAGAGGGGCTCCTTTCCTAGCTTTTTAGCTTAACCCCTAAGAAGGATTCTGGTGATTCAACAGAGATACACACACAGAGGCACTCTTGATTAATTGCTCTGCACGTGAGATGTAGGCAGAGCTGTCACGGACCTTAGCTTCACAGCACTGTGAAGAGGATGTGCGGAGACTTAAGGGACTAGGTCAGCTCAGAAAACACCGCGAAAGACAAAGTATTAGAGAGTAGAAAAAGGCATCAACCCACCCTTGTTCACAGTGGTGACTTGAGGCAGAATTTCAGAGGCAAGTCTTCCGTGGGGCTCACTTTCCATCCGTCTCGCCGAAGGGGGTAGTCCAGAGTGCTGCTCGCTAGCAGAGCGCCGCGAGGGCTGGATGCTGACGTGCTCCGGGGGGGTTAAAGATGATCGCTGAAGGCAGACCAGAGCAGCAGTTCCGAGGCCCTCAACTCTCCGGTCTCGACGACTCCCAGGCGGGCTCGACGTCTTCAAAAGAGCCTCCGGAGCCCGCCCGCCGGGCTGCCGCAGCCCCGCCGAGCCTCAGAGGCCGTGGGAGCCGGGCAGGGCGCGGGTCTCCGGAGGCTGGTGGGCGCGCGGCAGACCCCCGCCAAGCCCGTCATGCCGGCCCCGCCGGGTCCCGGGACTCCCGGCAGCCTGAGGACGGAGCAGGGCGACGAGGGGGAGCGACTACGGGGCTCGAGCCGCTGGGGCAGCTCGCCTTAGCATCGCTGCTGCGCCGGGCCAGCTCACCAGTAACTTCCCGCCTACGACCGAGCTAGCTCAGGCTCTCCTGTGCAAGCGCTCGCTGAGCTGCGGCTGTCGCCTCTGCAGCCGTCTTTCCCTTCCTTTCCGATTTTCCGGGGGTCGGGTGGGGGCGCCTCCGGTGATGGGAAGGGTCCTTGGAAGGACAGGCGGTCGCCGCTGTTCCGGCGCGCAGCCAGTCCCGGCGACTTCTTGGCGGCCGCCCAGCAGCTCGGGCGCTCGATGCCACTTGGCCAGTTAGTTCTTCGCGGTCCTCCGGCCTGTAGCCCTGGTCTGTGCCGCGGACAGGGCAGCGTCCGCCAGCCAGCTGGGTCCCGGAGCCCAGCCAGGCAGCGCCGGTCCCTCGCGAGCCGCGGCTGACAGTTTCTTTTTGTCGTTCGGCTCCCTAAAAACCTCTGACCGCCGCTCCCTTCCCTGCTCCTGGCACTTGCGCGTCTTCCCCACCACTTCAGGATCTTTTCCTTCCCTCCCTCCTTTGCTTCTTTTTCCGCTGAAGCAACTGCTGCTTCGGTTGCCTCTGAAGAGACGGTGCAGGTTTCTTATCCCTTTTTTTCCGACCTCATCAGCTTTTTTTGAAAAGAAAAAAAATTGAGCGCTTTTTGAGTTGAAAAACCCGCCCCCATTTTAACGGCAGAGTTTTAAGGAGGCTCCGCGGAGTTAGCGCGCCGCGGGAGCGGGAAGGCCGGGCGCCGCCCACGCCCCGCCCTCCGCTCCTGCGGCGCAGTGGCCGGCGGCGCGCTCGCTCCGCCCTCGCGGCCCGGCGCCCTTCTCCTGGCCGGCCAGCCCGCGCTGGGCCTCGGTCCGCAGGTCGGCGGCAGAGCTCCAGCCCGCCCGCTCCGCCGGGTCGGCGCGGCCCTGCAGGGCCTGCCGGTCTAGGGCTGGAGTCCCTGACGCCGAGCCTCTCCACCGGGCGGGAGCCGGGCGGTGGTGACTGAGGCCGGGGGCGCGGGCTGAGGCCCCGGGAGCTTGGCGGCCCTGCTGCGGGCGGGCAGAGCGCGCTCGGGCGCTCCGCAGTCTCCACGCCTGGAGCTCCGCCCGCCCCGGCGCGCCCCTACCAGGCTCGCCCGGTTCGAGCGGCTTGGCCCGGGGCTGGCTGCCGCCTCCGCGGGGAACGTGCCCTGGCGGCACTCCTTAGCTCAGTCACAGGCTTTGGCACCTGTCAGGTCCTTGCCAGGGCTGCAGAGGCTACCCGACTGACAGCACCACGCAGCAGAGAAGTCTTTGTAGATTGAGCTGATTGAGGACGGGAAGTACGTTACAAGAAATCATAAGGAACTTTGAAGCCTTAGAAGTTCCAGGGTCTAGAAAATGTGAGCTGCTTTTATTCTTGAGGGAAAAGGAGAAAAGCAATTAATTTTAAGCAAAACTCACAGTAAGTTAGAAATGTTTTCTAACAAGGCTATGTCTTTATTGTGGAATTTCTTCCACTAGACGGAAGCTTGGTTGTTTTTAGGTGGAGGTGGGGATGGTGGTCTAAGTATAAAAGGACAGGTCTACCCATATCACTTATTTCACATCCAGCACCAATTTTCTGTACTTTTCACGTCCTTTTTTAGGCATACGAGATTACTTCCTTCTATGCTTTTATGCGTAAAAAAAAAAAAAAAAAGATAGCATGGTTGCATGATGCATCCAGTGGTCAAAATGAAACCAAGCAAAAAATGACAAGTGGTCTAATTAGAACCAACCATGGCACATATATCTTCAAGCAACATCTGTACCCAGTTCCTTGGAGTAAAGTGAAAGCATTCAAACAAGCCAGAGGCATCTGGACACTCATCTAGTAACAGGCTGGCTGTTAGGGAAAGTAATAGTAACAAGAATTTGGCAGTGTTTCTTCAAATTATTAAGGGGGAAAAAATCAGCTATTTTCTGAGTACCTAAAACTGAATCAGGTAACAACAACTAAGGGAATGAACTCCTTTGAAAAAGCCAACATTTTCTTTTCTTTTTGTTTTTTTGAGACAGGGTTTCTCTGTGTTACCTTGGCTGTCCTGAACTCACTTTGTAGACCAGGATGGCCTCGAACTCACAGTGATCCACCTGCCTCTGCCTCCCAAGTCCTGGGATTAAAGGCATGCGCCACCACGCAGAAAAAAAGCCAACATTTTAACATTGGAGTGTTTAGGATTCCATGAATACTGTTCTTCCAAGCATTCTGGGAAGTATCAGTTTTCACTTCAGCTGGAAGTTGTGATAGGGCCTCGGCACTTTTTAAATGATAAATGGCACTAATCCAAATTTACAAACGTTGCTTTCTAGAATGTAGTGGTGTCTTGCTTGGAGAAAGTGTGGGAATGAAGAAGAATAAAATCGCATGCATTCTGTTTTTAAAAATGGACATGTACATGTGTTAAGGCTTTTCTGAATGACTCAGTAAAGAAAACTTATGGTTTGGGGTGCTTTTGTCCAGGCTAGCTTGCAGCTCCTTACATATCTTGGGCTAGCTTAGTACTGTAACGTCACGTCTGTCTGATATGACTTGATTACACATATGTTCCATTGTACTTTGTTGTATTAAGAGTGTTTGGAAGTCCTAATTACTTAAGACTTTAATGTCCCATCACCCAGAAATAATGTAAATACATTTAAAAAAGATACAGAATCTGCAAATAAGAGTTTTAAAAGCAGCTGAGTGCAGCAGTGCATGCTTTTAATCCTAGTACTCAGGAGGCTTGTGGCTCTCTGTGAGTTCAAGGCTGGCCTGGTCTACAGCTCGAGTTCCAGGACAGCCAGGGGTATATAGAGATACCCTGCCTCAAAACAAGCTAACAACAAACAAGTACATAAGCAATAAACAAGGAATAAAACATGTTCAGTAAAATTATGTTCTTCCTATGAATTTAGTTGGTCTTTTTAAAATACTAACTTTTTAGATTCATTTAGAAAGCTTATGTAGGCCTGGCACAGTAGCGCACACCTGTAATCCCAGCCCTTGGGAAGCAGAGGTAGGCAGATGTCTGTGAATTTGAGGCCAGCCTGATCTACAGAGCTAGTGCTAGGATTGCCAAGGCTACACAGAGAAACCTGTCTTGAAAAACCAAAAATAAATAAATAAATAAATAAATATGTGTGTGTTTGTCTGTCTGTGTCTGTGTCTGTAAGAGAGTATGGCCAGCCTGGTCTACGGAGCAAGTTCTAGGACAGCCAAGGCTACATAAACCCTATCTTGAAAAAACTAACTGACTGACTGACTGACTAACTATCTAACTAAGTAACTAAATTGTGTGTGTGTGTGTGTGTGTGTGTGTGTGTGTGTGTGTGTGTGTATGTGTACACCCAAAAGGGCCAAAAGAGGGCACTGGATCCCATGATAAGTTGTGAACTGCTTTATGTGGGTAGTGCTGGGAACCAAACTCTGGGCCTATGCAAAAGCAGCAAGTGCTTTTAACTGCTAAGCCATCTTTGCAGCCCCCAAATACTGTTTCTTAGGGAAGTTTTTTCTTTTTAATAATTATTTTTAATAATAATAATGTGCTACCATGTCCACATGTCCAGTTGAAAAAAATGTCTGTTATTTTATGAGGGCTAGTACACTGAGAGATATTTAATAATAAGAACAACAACAACAATAAATACACACACATATACATACTCATTGTTTTGAATGTAGACAAGGCTGGACTCGAACTCACAGAGATCTGCCTGTCTCTGCCTCCTAAGTTCTGGGACTAAAGGTGTGTGTCATCACTGCCCAGCTGATAACTTTATATTTTAACACGTGGTACTAGGTACTCTATTACATTGAAAGTAACAGATTTCCTTCCTTTTTTTTTCTTTTTAATTTAATTTAATTTAATTTTTTTTTTTTTTTTAGACAGGGTCTCTCTGTGTTAGCCTTAGCTGTCCTGGAGTCACTATGAACACCAGGCTGGCCTCAAACTCACAGTGATATGCCTGCCTCTGCCTCCCAAGTGCTGGGGTTAAAGGTATGTGCCCCCACGGCACCCGACATAACAGATTTTCTTTTACCACAGTTATGACATGTCCCTGAAATGCTAAAAGGCATCCTGCATAGATAGATACTAAGTTCTCAGAGCTGTGGGAATCCTCTTGAGTACTTCATCATTTTAAAGGTTTTGCAGCAAGCATGTGGTTTAAATAGTTCATGATTTTCCCACATTGACTCCAGTCAATGAAGAGTTTCTATGTGATTAGCTTTGAGGAATATGGATGAGGTAACTATACTTTCTTAACTTGGTTTTAAAATGTTCCTCTTTGTTGAATTTATAGATAACAGAGGTGGCCCCCTAGGGGGCCTTTTAAAAATTACTTATGCTTGTGGCTTTGGTATTTTATTTCTGAGACCCAACAGCCTTTCCATATGGGTACTTGCAATACTCTTTGGAAAGTCCATTTTTAAAAAGTAAGGAGAAAAAAAAAAAAAAAAAAAAGAAGAAAAGAAAAGTAAGCAAATAAAATGCCAGTAAACATTAAAATATGATATTAATAAGTAATGCTTGCATTGCCCTGTAGTTATTAAATATGATACACATTTAAAATTTATAATTTTGTGAAGTAAATCTAATTATCCTCATTATTTGATGAGGAAAATTTTAAATTATGAATTAAAGCCAGCTAATATAGGACTTGAATTCATATCCTGGTATCTAAATCTCAGGCTATTCCCATTACTTATGAGTCCAGGATCACCCAACAGAGTGTTTAATTCATTGGATAAACTACCTGTTTGATTACTAAAACAGGAATTTAACTTGGTAGTAATATTAGTTTCATGAATTATCTAGTAAGCAAGAAACATTGTTTAAAAATTTTGGTTATTAGCCAGGAGGTGGTGGAACATGCCTTTAATCTTAGCACTCAGGAGGCAGAGGCAGGCGGACCTCTGTAAGTTCAAGGCCAGCCTGGTCTATACAGAGAAAACCTGTCTCAAAACAAAACAAAACAAAACCCAGAATCCCTCCAAAACAAACAACAAAACCCAATTTTGGTTATCTCAATCAAAAGGTCAAAACGAACACTACAGTAAGCCATTTGATAATGTGAAGACCTCAATATCACATGATGAGAAGAGCCTATCACCTTTGAGGATTCTTATTCGATATCCACAAGCTCAGTGTACTGTCCCCACACCTCCGGCCCCATAAGGTCCCCCCTTGAACCGTCTCTCACTCTGTCTCATCTTCCTAAATGCTTAGGTTAAAGGTATGTGCTGCCACACTTAGTGCAAACTCAGTATAAATCTGAGAAAACATTAGGCAAACCCAAGTTGAGGGATATAGAGTTTATAAAGTTCTTGACTCATCAAAATGGTCAGGAGTTGGACATTGCTAAAGTTTTGTTTTTGTTTTTTTGCTTTGGTTTTTCGAGACAAGGTTTCTCTATGTAGCCTTGGCTGTCCTGGACTCACTTTGCAGACCAGGCTGGCCTTGAACTCACAGTGATCCACCTGCCTCTGCCTCCCGAGTGCTGGGATTAACGGCGTGCGCCACCACGCCCGGCCCTGTTAGTTATTTTTGATAAAACTGTGTTTCTCAGTTTCTTTCTTAATCTGGCTATCATACAAAGAATTGAGATTTTTATATTTGCTTAACAATAAGCTTCACAGCACAATAACTGAGCAGTTATTACTCTACTCTTAACTCTCTAAGCTGATCTGGTTTCCTCCAGTTTCCATCCCAGAGATACTTGCACTTTGTAGCTTTCCTGCTCTAGCTCCTACTCCTGATGTCTCCTGGACCTCTGCTGGTGGCTCCATCCCATTCCTCCTCCTCTAGCTCCTGGCTAGCAGGAAGTCCAACCCTATTCTCTTCCTTGCTCAGCAATTGGCTGTAAGCTGCTCTATTGGCATATCAGGGAACAATTGGGGAGCAGTGTTTATACAACACTGAGACTGGAAATTCTCAGAACAAGGACTGTTATACAGAAATCAGCATTTGAATTACACAATAACCTTATGCCTACAAGGCATGTCTTTGGGGTTTATAAATCCAAAATATTTTATTTATTTATTTATTGAACAGGGTTTCTCTGTGTTAGCCTTGGTTGCCCTGGACTTGCTTTGTTGACCAAGCTGGCCTCTAACTCACAGCAATCCGCCTGCTTCTGCCTCCAGAGTGCTGGGATTAAAGGCATGTGCCACCATGCCTGGCTCCAAAATAATTTTAAATATAAATTTAGTTAAATAGGGGCTGGAGGGGTGGCTCCGTGGTTAAGAGCTCATAGTGTTCTTGTGGAGGAACTGAGTTTGATTCCCAGCACCTCTGTTGGGTTGCGCATAACCACCTATGACTCCAGCTCCATGGAATCTGATGTCTCTGGCCTCTATGGGTACCTACATTGATGTCCACATAATTAAAAAATAGCAAAATAAATATTAACAGTAGCACAAATAACTTATTTATACTTGAAAAATGAAAAACTCATTTAAAAGAGATTTAGGAAGAAGAAATTACTTGAAGATTTTAGATAGTTGTGTTTGAATTAGGCCAAAGTCTATTTTAGGGGACTATGAAAATGAGATTAAAATTATTTTGTATACTTATGGTAAAAGAATTTCTGTTCTCTTGATTTGTTCCACCTGTGACATTTTCTAAATATGGAATTTTAGAAAAATGAAAAACATGCTTTCTCCTGTTCAATGGCTTTCTTTCAATATTTCTGTAGTAGATATTTATTCTGGATGCTGGTTGTTTAGTCATACTAGTGAGACTATGGCTAAGAAACAATATTTTGATCTACTTTGTAAACTTGACAGCATTGAGGGTGATGCTATGGGGAGTAACCAGGGAAAGTGGGAAGAGCATTGGCTTTGACCTAGAGATGAGTCCTAGACCTTTCACTTTATATCATGACCTTGGACAAATTCTCAACCTCTCAGAGAAGCTTTTCATTCTATAAAGTGATGGCTGTAAAGATTAAATTAAATAAGCTATACTTGAATGGAGAAGACAGTATAAATTATTGTATAGAACACACATGCACACATATTTGGAGGCAAGTTTTCTCTGTGTAACAGCCTTGGCTATCCTGGACTCATTTTATAGACCAGGCTGGCCTTGAACTCACAGAGATCCACCTGTTTCTCCCTCCCAAATGCTGGGATTAAGGGTGTGCACCACCATGCTTGGCTAGAGACACAATAAAAATTCAAATTATTATTATGAACCCAAGATTTTGTTATGGGTGTACTCTGATGAGTATAAAAACATACTGGGTGAAATGGTTTATTTTTTATTTTTTTTCCCAGAGCTGAGGACCGAACCCAGAGCCTTGCGCTTGCTAGGCAAGCACTCTACCACTGAGCTAAATCCCCAACCTCGGTGAAATGGTTTACAACCGTCAAGAAACTTTCAACCTGTGGGAAGAGAGAAATAATTTGTAGATGAAACAGTTACAGAAAAAAAGAATTCATAAATTTGCCAGAACTGTGTTTGTTAAGGTACTAAAGGCCATGGTTGGGGGGCGGGGGGAAGGTGGACATTCTTGTTATTTTAAGCTATAAGGAGTGACCCTGGAAGAACATGTAGGGGTTAACATACTGAGTAACAGCTATTTCATTAGGAAATCTTTAAGGTTTATGGGGAGTTTTCCCATGCATTTTATTACTTACTGCTTGAAATCAGTACATTTTTTTTTAGTTTTGTGTCAGAGAGTAAAGATTTACAGAGGGGTTGGAAAGGGGCAACCTTAGGCATCAAACACAGAAATGCTTGAAATTTATGCTATTAAAAAAAAAAAAAAAGATTTGGCTGGGCGTGGTGGCACACACCTTTAATCCCAGCACTTAGGAGGCAGAGGCAGGCAGATCGCTGTGAGTTCAAGGCCAGCCTGGTCTACAAAGTGAGTCCAGGATGGCCAAGGCTACATAGAGAAACACTGTCTCGAAAAACCCAACCAAACCAAAGCAAACCAAAAAAAGATTTATTTATTAATTTATTATGTATACAGTGATCTGCCTGCATGTACACCTGCACACCAGAAGGGGGCACCATATCTCACAGTAGGTTGGTTGCAAACCACCATGTGGTTACTGGGGATTGAACTCGGGTCCTCTGGAAGAATAGCCAGTCCTCTTAACCACTGAGCCATCTCTCCAGCCCAGATTTGTGCTATTTTTATACAAAGATTTGAAGTTTTTCATTTACTTCCTGAAACAATCTCATTAGGAGTTGAAGTTAGTACTATTTAAAGGACTCGTCCAGAGTTCTACAGACAATTTTTGGGAAAATACTTCTGAAAAGTCATGTGTTTGAGCATCCATGCCATTCATCCCTTTTACTACATCATGGCATTGTTTTAATTTTCAGATGGAGAGAAGGGAGCGAGGGATCTGCACTGTGTTTGAATGAGTTCTGAGGTTTTCACGTGGCTTATAGAAAAACCCAGTTTTGCATGGTTGCTCTAATGCTGGCTGAACTCTGAACTCTGAACTCTGCTTTGTCTGAGGGGCCATACTAGCTGGGTAGTTGAATTGCCTCATCTTGTTGGCATTGGATTTCACCTCAGGATCCCTATTTATGACAATTTCAGATCTCTCTCTTTAGAAACAGCAATTAAAAAGTCTATAGAGCCTTCTAGAGGCTTATATTTCTTTTTCCCTCTCCTAGTCTGATTTTTTTTTAAAATAGGGTCTTATCATGTAGCCCAGGCTAGACTGGAACTCTCTATGCTCTGCCTACCTCTGCACTCCAAGTGCTAGAATTAAAGGTGTGAATCAGCTCACCAGACACATCAGGTTCTATTTCCTATGTAGCCGATCCTGTGTATTCAAATAGGATCACTTTATAGGGTGGGAGAGATGGTTCAGCGGCGTAGAGTATTTGTTGCTCTTGTAGAGGACCAGGGTTCTATTCCCAGAACCCATATGGTGGCTTAGAATCACTCATGACTCCAGTCCCAGGGGTTCAGACACCTTTTGCTGGCTTCCATGGGCACCAGGCACTGTATGGTACATATACATACACACAGGCGAAACACTTATAAAATAAAACAAATTGGGGCTGGAGAGATGGCCCAGAGGTTAAGAGCACTGACTGCTCTTCCAGAGGTCCTGAGTTCAATCCCCAGCAACCACATGGTGGCTCACAACCATCTATAATGTGATCTAATGTGTACTGTATACATAATAAATAAATAAAGCTTAAAAAATAAAACAAATCTAAGAGAATTTAAAAATATACAAGTTATCACAGAATTACAGGCCACATTATTTTTAGTAAGAGAACCATGGAATACATTTCCCACTAGTGGTTTAGGGAATCTAACCAAGAGCCTTGTGCGGACCGGGCAAGCGCTCTACTATTGAGCTATACATCTCCAGCAAATCAAGATCTTAATATGACAGAGCACAATTCTTTACATTCACAGGACCAAATATTTGATCCAGACTTGTGTGTGTGTGTGTGTGTGTGTGTGTGTGTGTGTTTCGAGACATGGTTTCTCTGTGTAGCCCTGGCTGTCCTGGACTCGCTTTGTAGACCAGGCTGGCCTCGAACTCACAGCGATCCGCCTGCCTCTGCCTCCCGAGTGCTGGGATTAAAGGTGTGCGCCACCACTGCCGTGCTCTATTTTTTTTTTTGTTTTGTTTTGTTTAAATACACTTCCCAGCTTAAGAAGTTTAGGCATTGGTTCTTTATGGTGATGTCATCAGTTCCCATTTTTGTTTAACATTTCTAGAGTTTTAACATAGTTTCCAGAGCATGTATGTGTCCTTTAAAAGCCTATAGTTTCCTACTTTATTGTGTCAAGACTGAATAGATTCTGTCACCCTTCCTTTGGCCTGGATGGCAATTACAAATTGTTATATAATTAATAGGATTTGACTGTTTCAGGTGCCACGGTTGCTAATATCTGACCACAAGTTGAAAATTTGAATAATTCTGAGAAGTCCAATATAGTTTTCCTTATGAAAGTATTTTAACTAGTGTTTTCAAGTCTTCTGCACGTGTCAGCTTTAAAAATGTAGATATTATGGCAGTAGAAATATTTTCCCTTAAATATCAACTTAAGGGGCTGGAGAGGTGGCTCAGAGGTTAAGCGCACTAACCAGCGTACCTAGTTCAGGTCTAGCACCCAAATGGCAACTCACAACTATCTAGAACTCCTGTTCCAGGAGATCCGACCCCCTCACACATGCAGACAAAACACCAATGTACATAAAATATAAGCAAATTAAAAAAAATCAATTTAAAATGCTCAGCATCCTCTTGAGGTCAGGAGTCTCATCTCTCAGTTTCTAGGGTCCACAAGACACATGGTCTTCTGGATACCTCAGTGTTTGTGCCTGAGGTTGCAGACTCAGAAAAAGGAAATTTCAGACTGGGAGTGCCAGTACGTAAGCGGCCTTTGATCGTGAGGTTGAACGAAGTTGTGTTTTGCTGAAACTTTGTCAGAGGAAAACGTTACGTGTCAGACCTTCTCCGTGTCAGGCGGTTTATGGGTGTGCTGAGCTGGATGTGTGTTCTGCGTGTGACTAATCACGTGAGGCTCCGCACCACATTCCGGCCGCGGCCGGCGGGAGGCGGCACCTCCAGGCCTAGGCTTCCATCCAAACTGGAATAACCTGTTGCGAGCCCTCAGGCTCCGGCGGACGCAGCCCAGCGAGCGTCCCGGCCACACGGGGCCGGCGTTCCCGCCCGCTAGCGGAGCGCCAAGCGCTTGACAGGAGGGCGGTCACATGACAGCCGCAAAGCGCCGCTTTGCGACCTCGATGACAGACAAAATGTGCGACAGCCCTGGCGTCGGCCAACCAGGGGCGGAGGCGGCGGCCAGGGGAGGAAGCGGAGGAGGCGGAGGCGGCTGTGGCGTTGGCCCGCCTGCTCGTTCTCTCGCTTTTCCCCGCCCCCGTCGGGCTCGCCGCGGCTGAAGGGAGCCGGGCGCGCGCTGTCGCAACCTGTCCTCCCTCCCAGCCGGCGACGGAAGGACCAGCCCGCCATCGAGACCAGCCTCCCCGTCCCGGCGGCTGCGGCAAGGGCTCCGCGGGGCGCAGGCGAGCGCAGGGCGGCTGAAGGTTAACCGAGTGCATGAGAGCCTAGCCTCCCGCGCTGCCCCGCCCGCCGGCCCGCCGGCCCTCCCGCCGGCTCGCCCGCCAGCCCCTCGCCACCCGGCGGCGGCCGCCACTGCGGCCGCAGGAGGCGCCGTCTCGCTCCCAGGTGCGCGCTTCGTTCCCGGAGCCGCGGAGCTCGGCGGCCGCCATGGCGTCCAACATGGACCGGGAGATGATCCTGGCGGATTTTCAGGTGAAGTGTCTGGCTCTGCTTCGCTTCCCACCTCCGACTTGGCGGCTTCGGGGTGGCGGCGCGGTGGCCTCTTCCCCGCGTTTGTTTGAGCACCGCGGTGGCTGTAGTGTGGGCTTTTCTACCCTGCGTGGCTCAGGGTGTGTGTATGTTGTATATTGTGAGCCACGGGGAGCGTGTATTTCAGATGCTGTGGGGTGTGTGCGCGTGTAGAACGTGTTAAATGGGGTTGAGTGAGATCTTTGTTTTAGGTCTGGGGATGTTATGATTTGCTGGTTACTCTGTATGCGGGCTCTTTCCCAGTCTGAGGAGGAATGTGTAGAAGATAGGGAAGGGGTCAATTACAGGGTTGTTTGGGTTGGTCCATGAGGAAACTGTGATGTGTGATGTGGTGTGTGCTGCTATGGGTGTGGTGTATTGTATAAAGTGGAGTGTAAAAAGGCCCGAGCGATGAGGTGGAAGGCTAGTCGGGCTCTGTGGTCCTTTTTAAAGAGTGGCAAACAGCTGAGACTCTGGAGGCCTTATTTTGGAGAGTTTGGAGGGCGGAAGATAAGGCAGGTAGATAGGCGGTATGCTCTGCTGTGTCTGCAGTGACTTCACAACCGTAACACCCCATTCGTATTTGCAGATTCCCCTCCCCTACAGACTTTGCTGTCCTTTCCTCAGGAGATAATTTAAACTAAAGATTATTACCTTACTGAACCCTCCTGTAGTGACACTGGCATGTAAGCATCTCAGAGAGGCCCTTTACAAGTAAGAGTTGTGTGCATCCGGAAAGATTTGGAGTTCCAAACAATACCCTGTGAATGTTTTCTTTGCCTTTTGATTTTTACTGAAGGCAGTATCTTAGTACCATACACACACCGTTTGGCATTACATTGGTCAAATATAGGCAGACTTTTTTTTTTTTTTCCAACACTGGCATTACTACATTTATACTTAATGTTCTGATGAGCATTTTCCAAGAATTCGCCCTTTTTTCTTTAGTACTAGGATAATGCTTCTATCTTCATTTTGATTCTACTGTAACCCATGAACTCAGGAAAGATGGTTTTTAAAAAAAGAACCGCGGGCCATGGCATTTTAGTGTTTGTAGGCTTTAGAATAGCCTAAGCTCTTCTAGCATAGTCAGTGTTTCTCTGTGTAGCCCAGGCTGGCGTCTAGTTTTGCACTGTCTTCCTACCCCAGCTTCTCACAGTTGTGGGATTACAAGTGTGATTGACTATGTCCACTTCTTAGGTGTAGTTTTTACCCAGTCTGTGTTTTGACGGGAAGGCTCTGAACAGCAACAAATGGTGTAATCTACCCTGGCCCTAATGTGATTATAACTTTGTTTTAATTTCATAACTTTAAAAACCTCTAGTAAGTTGTAGCTGATGTCTGTCTTCTTTCTGTATTTTTCTTATTTTATTATTATTTTTAATTTGGTGTGAGGGGGTTCAAGATATATATGGTCCAGTTCAACTTTGACGGATTCTCCAGTGCTGGGATTATAGGAGTTTACGCCATCACACCTGGCTCACTACTAATCTCATATTAACTAAAGGACTGGAAGTTTAGGGTCCTGTTCCCAGAAGCAAAGTACTATTTTTGAGGCACGTCAAGACTTTTGGCTTGGAAGTCAAAATAATTATTTTGATCATATTATTAAATTCCAAGGATACTTCTTTCCCAGCTTTTCTTTCCCCTTTGAAAATGTTTTCCTGGAACTTACTCTTACCATGGTGTCCTCAAACTCACAGAGAATGCCCGCCACTGCCACCTGAGTGCTGGGACTAAAGGCGTGTGTCACCACTGCTTGGCAAAAACACACAATTTGAATTAAATTTTAAGAATGCTTAAACATTCTTGTTTAGTGTTAGTGTTTACAGTAGCCAAAATATGGAACCAACCTAGATGTCCACTAGTATATGTAAAGTAAGGAAAATGTGCTATGTACAATGCAGCTTTATTTTCCTTTAAAAAGAATGAGTTAAGAAAAAGTGAAGCTGGTTGTGGTAGCACACACTTTTTTTTTTTTTTTTTTTTTTGGTTTTTCGAGACAGGGTTTCTCTGTGTAACCTTGGCCATCCTGGACTCACTTTGTAGACCAGGCTGGCTTTGAACTCACAGCGATCTGCCTGCCTCTGCCTCCCGAGTGCTGGGATTAAAGGCGTGCGCCACCACGCCCGGCCACGTAGCACACACTTTTAAGCCCAGCACTTGGGAGGCAGAGGCGGAGAAATCTCTGAGTTTGAGGCCAGCCTGGTCTACAAAGGGAGTTCCAGGACAGACAGCTACGTAGAGAAACCCTGTCTTGAAAAATAAAACAAATAACACCTCAGTTGAAACCTTTGCATGCATTTGAATATCTTATTTTCTAATATTTGTATTTATTTATCCCATTATGGTCATATAATATGAAGAAAGCAATTATTTTAACAAGCTCAGTGAAGAAGCATTTTAAAAACTCCATTTCCTTTTAGGGGAAATAAGTCAGATTTTGATCTCTGCTGGTTAATGGGTTATAATAAGTATAATGTCTAAATATGAAAAGCTTTTGGGAAGGGATTCTTGATCATTTCACTAAAAGAGAAAGTGCTTCCATTGTAGCCAGTGCCATGGTGCTCCATAGTGGGTGGGAGACTACAGCTCATGCTTAACCGAGAGGATTGGAACTGTGCATGGGTGAACTTACTACAAAACAAATTGTCTTGTAATTCGCACCCCTCCCGCCCTCCTCAGCTAGCTTGAGTGAGGGCCCAGGTTTACCCCCCAGCAGTGAAGAACTCGTGGGACAGAATTCCCAGTCCTGTCAACTAAAAAATTTAATAATGGAAAATATATAACACAAATTAACCACTTTCAAGTGCATACTTCAGTAATAATAAGTATTTTTAAAAATATTTTTTAAAGATTTATTTATTTATTATTATGTATACAGTGCTCTGCCAGGCCAGAACAGGGCATCAGATCACATTGTAGATGGCTGTGAGCCACCATGTGGTTGCTGGGAATTGAATCAGGACCCTGGAAGAGCAGACAGTGCTCTTAACCTCTGAGCCCTCTCTCCAGCCCAGTAAGTATTTAAATAAGTATTTATACTGCTGCCCTTCATCTCCACGGCTCTTTTCATTTTTTTAAAACTATAGTTCTGGTTGCTTTAAACAATATATCCTCATTTCTCTCTTTTCCTGACTCCCTGCAACCAGCATTCTGTTTTCTGTCTTTATGAACTTGATCGTTCTAGGTACCTCATTCACAGGAGTGTTTCACATTTGTTCTTTTGTGAGTGGTTTATTTTACCTAGTGTTAAAGAGCTTCAGGTTCATCCATGATGTGGCTGGCACATGTCAAAAGTTTATTCCTTTTACTAGTTAAGTAATGCCCCATATTTGGAAATGCCATCTTTCGCTTACTCAGTCATCTTCTGTCATACTTAGGGTGCTCATAACTTGTGGCTGTCATGAGTAATGCTGCTGTGAACACTGCTAAAAATACTGCTAGAATTACTTACTTCTTCAGTTTATGTGGGTTTATACCTAGAAGTAAATTTGCTGGGTCACAAAATAATCCTAAACGGAAAATGAAATCTTACATTTTGAAGATATGACATCTTGTTTCCCTTATCAAGTGTACCACCAAAAAGTTTGTTCATTTATTTGTGTTTTTCGAGACGGTTTCTCTGTGTAGCCTTGGCTATTCTGGAACTTACTTTGTAGACCAGGCTGGCCTTGAGCTTACAAAGATCTGCCTGCCTCTGCCTCCTGAGTGCTGGGATTAAAGGCATGCGCCACCACTCAGAATGGAGGAATACCAGCGCCTTGCAGGGCTTCCCCGTGTAGCTGAAGCTAGTGTCAAACCCAAGGTCCTCCTGCCTCAGTTTCCACAGTGCTGGGTTTGTAAATGTGGGTCACTACACCCAGTTCAGTTAGTTAATTTTAAATTTAGTTCCCTCTAGTGAATTTAGAATTTGGAATGTTTTATAAATATGTTCATCCTGAGCCAGGCAGTGGCGGTGCATGTCTTTAATCTTAGGCAGGTAGATCTCTGAGTTTGAGGCCAGCCTGGTGTACAGAGCGAGTTCTAGGACATCCAGGGCTGCACAGAGAAACCCTTTTTCAAAAAACAAAACAAAACAAAAATTCCAGTATGCATAGTAGTATGTTACAGTTATAGTAATAGTCTGGCTGGCGTTGGTGGTACACACCTGTAATTCTAGCACTTGGGAGGCGGAGGCCAGCCTGGTCTACAAAATGAGCCCAGGACAGCCAAGGCTAACACAGAGAAACCCTATCTTGAAAAACTTAAAAAAAAAAAAAAAAAAAAAAAGGTAGTAGTCGAGTAGTATTTATTCTGCTCTGTCTGGCTAGAACCATAAGAGGGTATATCCTCAGTTAAAAAAACAAAAACAGATGGCCCCCTAATGTTTTTTTTGTAACAAAAGAGGTGCAATCAGATGAAACATTCTAAGTGTAGTATAGGTTTTTTTTCTCCTTAAAACCCCAAGACAGGTTCTCACTCTGTAGCTCTCACAGAGATCCATCTGCCTCTACTTCCCAAGTGCTGCTTTTTTGTTTTAATTTAGTTTATTTTTTTTTAAGAAAAGACAGTCCTCACACTTAGACTGGAGGCTTGAACTCAGGTCCACAGCTTGGCAGCGAACGCCTTTACCTGGTGACCAGTCTCACAGACCCCTATTTTTGACATTTTTAAAGTTGGTACTTGTTTAAAAGAAAAGCTTCGGAGATTGTCTATTTAAGGCCCATGTCTTTAACTTTTGTGGAAATAGAGACTCCATGAAAAGGAACTGACTTGTCCAAGCTTCATGGGTTGGTTTGGAACGAAAATATGTCCAGGAACATACATGTCAAATAATTTGTTTTCTACCCAGTTTGTCAGAGACATTTTAGTTTTTTGAAGAAAACAGATTTGCCATTCAGAAATTTCTCTTAATGGGGAAGTTTTATGTAAATAAATGGACAAATGGTGTCTGGTGGCAGTTACCTGTAGTCCCAGCTCCTCATGTAGCTTATAAGGACCAGATATTTGAACACAGACCTGCCAGGCCACACAAAGATTTCATCTCAGAGCAAGCACATGCAGACATACAGGAAGGAAGGGAGGGGAGGGAGGAAGGATACTGGTACTTTTTTCTAAATTCCTAGCCCAGTACCACAAGTGGCTCGAAAGCATGGAGTGAACATAGTCTGTATTTACTTCCTGAGCACGGCTGGGTTGGTTCTCTCCTTCTTTCATGTGGGTCCCAGGGAGCTAACTTGAGCTGTCAGGCTTCGAGGTAAGAGTCTTTACCCACTAAGCCACCTCACTGGCCTCTGAGTTTCTTTTTCTGAAGTATATGTCAGGATTCCTGTGATCTAAAAGAGGTGTCTTGTAGCAATAATTATTTTGGGGGGGTGTTGCTATGACCCCCCCATTTCTAAATATCTATTTGGGGTTTCTACTGTACTTTAGACCATTTAGTTCTTAAAATAAAAGACACAGAGCCCTTTTAGATTTATAATAAGCCTTAAAGCACTAGAGCTGGGCAGATATCAGCCCTCTAAGCTATCTTGCTATTTCCCAGCTACACACCCCACGTTACTTGCCATAATTGTACCTGCCTGGGCTGCCCTGTTCCATCAGGTCAGCCCTCATGGCCATGTACTCATGGACCATGCTACCCCGTGGGGACTTCCTTCTTTGCCACTTCCTCTCCTGCTTCTCTGTCCCCAAGGCTGGGAACTTAAGCTCCACCTACTTCTTTTCTGCCCAGCTACAGGCTCCAGGTATTTTTATTAATTAACCAATGTTGAATTGGGGAGCAAGGTTTACATAACAAAGGCCAGTGTATGTGAGAATGCACTCATCTGGGTGGCAACCAGATATTGTGGCCAGTATACATCATTCAAAAAAAAAAATTTTTTTTTTTTGGTTTTTCGAGACAGGGTTTCTCTGTGTAGCCTTGGCCATCCTGGACTCACTTTGTAAACCAGGCTGGCCTCGAACTCACAGCGATCCGCCTGCCTCTGCCTCCCGAGTGCTGGGATTAAAGGCATGCGCCACTATGCCCGGCTCTCAAAATTTTTTTTTTAAATGACTTTACAGCCTGATCCCAGCTCTGCCCTTCCTCTCCTCCCAGCCCTGCCCTCATGCTCTCCTTTCTTCACCTGCCCCCTTCTCCTTCTTAGAGAAGGGGAGGCTCCCAAGGGGTACCCAACCACCCTGGCACACACCTCAAGTCACTGCAGGACTAAGCGTAACCTCTCCTTCTGAGGCCAGACAAGGCAGCCCAGCTAGGGGAAAGGGATCCAAAGGCAGGCAACAGAGTCAGAGACAGCCCCTACTCTCATTGTTAGGGGACCCACATGATGACCAAGGTGCACACCTGCTACATATATGTAGGGGACCTAGGTCCAGCCCATGCATGCTCTTTGGTTGGTGGTTCAGTCTCTGTGAGCCCCCATGAGCTTAGGTTAGTTGACTCTGTAGGTTTTCCTGTGGTGTTCTTTGCCTCTGGCTTCCTCAGTCCTTCCTCACACTCTTCCACAAAACTCCCTGAACTTGGCCTATTGTTTGGCTGTGGGTCTGTGCATCTGTTTCCATCAGCTACTGGATGAAGCCTCTCAGAAGTCACTTACACTAGGCTTCTGTCTGCAAGCATAGCAGAGTATCATTAATAATGACGGGTTGGCTCTCTCCTATGTGGTGGGTCTCAAGTTGGGCTATTCATTGATTTGACATTCCCTCAATCTCTGCTCCATCTTAATTTCTACACTTCTTATAGGTAAGACAAATTTTGGGTCAAAGGTTTTATGGGTGAGTTGGTGTCCCCTCTCTCTACTGGAAGTCCCAGCAGGCTACAGCTGGCTCCTTAACCCCCTTGCTGCTAGGAATCTCAGTTAGGGTCACCCCCACAGACTCCTGGGTCGCCGAGATGAGCTCCCCATGGATTTTCTGTCCTCTCATGGTCTTCTCCCCCCAAATATGGTACATTTATACAGTGGAATACTATTATACAGACATCATGCAATTTTCAGGCAAATGAATGGAACTAGAAAAGATCATCCTAAATGAAGTAACCCAGACTCAGAAAGACACACATGGTATGTACTCGCTTATAAGTGGATAGTAGCCATGAAGTACAGGATAACCATGCTGTCCATGATCCATAATCCATAGGCGCCAAGAAGCCAAGGAGGACCCAAGGGAGGATGCTTGGATCTCACTCAGAAGAGGAAATAGAACAGACATCTGAAGTAGATGGAGGGAGGGAACTGGGTGGGAGAGGGGGTGGGAAGGGTAACAGGGGTGTGTGTGTGTCAGTATTTAGTGTTTTTAATACATACCACTAGACCAACTGTAACAGTCTCCAGAAAAGAACTTGTTTTGGAGGGATAGCTAGAAATGTTGTGCTGCATCTTCGAGATCTCATTAGGATGCCCCTTAGCATTACCACTTAAATAGTTCTATAGGAAAATGAAGGTCCCATAAGGTTTCTAGACCATCAGACTTGGATGGATTAACAAGAGGCCAGAATCTCTAAAATGAATCCTAAATGTCAAGCACCTTTTACACTTTAAAAAAAAATTTAAATTTATTTTAAAATGTTACTCACTTTACATCCCAATCGTAGCCCCTCCCTCATCTCCTGGTCCTGCCCTCCATCTTCCCCCCTGTGTTCCTCCCCTAGTCCTCTGAGAAGGGGAGCCCTTCTCCCCTGTCAACTGACCCCAGCCCATCAAGTCTCATCAGGACTGCCTGCATCCTCTTCCTCTGGCCTGGTAAGGCACCCCACCTGGGAGATATGATCAAAGAGCAGGCAACAGAGTCTATGGCAGGGACAGCCCCTGCTCCCTTTACTTGGGACCCCTATGGAGACTGAGCTGCCTATTGGCTCCATTTGAGCAGGGGGCCTAGGTTCTGTCCAAGCATGGTTCCTTGTTTGGGGCATCAGTCTCCTGCTCTCCCTGGGCCCAAATTTGCTGGTTCTGTTGATCTTGTTGTGGAGCTCCTGTCCCCTCCAGGTTCCTCTATCCCCCAGCTGGTCCATAAGGCTCCCTGTGCTCTGCCCAAGGTTTGGCTGTAAGACTCAGCTTCTGCAGGACAGCTATGGGGTTTCTGTCCTGTTCCTTCTCTTCAGCAGCATCCAGTGTCTATTCTGTTTGCCCTTCTGAAGGAGATTTAAGCATCCTCCGGTAGGGTCCTCCTTTTACTCTCTTGACGATTGGTTTTGTTTGATTTGATTGTGACTGTGCCCGGGTTCTTTTCTTTCTTTCTTTCTTTCCTCCTCCTCCTCCTCCTCCTCCTTCTTCTTTTTTTTTCTTTTCTTTTTCTCTTTTCTTTATTTCTTTTCTTTTCTTTTTTTTTTTTTTTTTTTTTTTTGGTTTTTCGAGATAAGGTTTCTTTGTGTAGCCTTGGCTGTCCTGGACTTGCTTTGTAGACCAGGCTGGCCTCGAACTCACAGCAGTCTGCCTGCCTCTGCCTCCCAAGTGCTGGGATTAAAGGCGCACACCACCATGCCCGGCCTCTTTTTTTTTTTTTTTTTTTTTTTTTAAATAAGGGTCTTGATTATGGTATTTTAGCACAGCAATAGAAACCCTCTCTAAGAAATTTATTCCAGAGTGAATTTTTTATTTACTGTCTGTAGAACCCTGATTGACTTTCCCTGAAGACGATGCCAGGCAAGACAATACTGATGTCCTCTGTACCCATCAATAGTTAGCTGTAGACCTATGGCTAGACTTAAGACTAAGCAGGCTTGCCGGGCGTGGTGGCGCACGCCTTTAATCCCAGCACTCGGGAGGCAGAGGCAGGCGGATCGCTGTGAGTTCGAGGCCAGCCTGGTCTACAAAGTGAGTCCAGGATGGCCAAGGCTACACAGAGAAACCCTGTCTCGAAAAACCAAAAAAAAAAAAAAAAAAAAAAAAAAAAAAAAAAAAAAAAAAAGACTAAGCAGGCTCCTAGAGGGAGAGAGAAAGGGAGGTCCATGGGGAGGTAGGAGTGCACAGCAGAGTGTGTAGTCACAATAGAATTTAATGAGTTTGCTAATTCATTCAAGCGGAAGTCTGGGGAATATGTGTGGGAATGGATTTTAAGAGTCTGGGATAGTAGTGGAAGGAGCATAAAACTGGATCAGGCTGAGTTTATTCATTTGGGCTCACTGTGTGAATATTCTAAGTTTAATATGGAAATTTGCACAGTTAAAAAAGGGATATTAAAAGTTTGATTGGTTGGCTGAAGCATTTGCCATATGATGGCCTGCTGAGAAGGAGCTGGAGATGTCTCCTATCCCATGGCTTAGTGTTGACTGGACTGGATTGTTTTTTTTTGTTTTTGTTTTTGTTTTTTTAAAGACAGGGCTTCTCTGTGTAGCCTTGGCATCCTGAACCTCTTTCTTTCTTTCTTTCTTTCTTTCTTTCTTTCTTTCTTTCTTTCTTTCTTTCTTTCTTTTTGAGACAGGGTTTCTCTCTGTAGCCTTGGCTGTCCTGGACTCGCTTTGTAGACCAGGCTGACCTAGAACTCACAGCAATCTGTCTGCCTCTGCCTCCGGAGTGCTGGGATTAAAGGTGTGCGCCACCACGCCTGGCTTGTTTTGATTTTCGAGACAGGGTTTCCCTGTCTAGCCTTGGCTGTCCTAGGCTCAGAGTTCAGACTGGCCTTGAACTCTGTCTCTGCCTCTGTCTGCCTCCCGGAGTGCTTGGATTACAGAGTGCACCACCATGCTCAGTTGATGACTGGATTTTTAAAGCTCAGGGAAATTGCAATGTTAGAGTAGCTGGGCTACATTGTAAAACTTAATCCTCCCCACTTTGAAGGCACAGAAGACACACCCTTCAGATGTAAAATGGTGAAAGGGGAATCAGGGCATTTGAAGAGCTTTGTCGTCACACTTTTTCTTGTGCCAGACTTTAGGTTTGGTTACTCTACTGCTCAGTTGCATGAATTAAATGTGATGGCTTCTGTTGGGGTCCAGAGTGTCAGGGGCCAGGTGGCAGCATTGACTAATCAAATGAAGGTGAGTGTAGTTATGGTAGTGGGCAGCACAGGCAAGGAAATGCCCATAATGGTTTGACTTGTAATGGGCACTACAGGCAAAGTGATTTTGTGGTGGCATGACTTATATAGATCTTTGGTACTGGCTAATCAGTGATGCTGTTTCTAGCAGTGAAATAGATTTGTTTGAACTATATAGGAAGAAAAATTTTGATATACATAAAAAAGGTTACGTTGGATTGTAGCAATAGAGATTTAGGTTTGTGAACTAATTTTCAGACTTGAGCCAGTTTGCAGATCCAGAATCCCTTGAGTGAAGTAAGACAAGGTCTTCCTGAGAATGGACCCTGCTAAAAATACGTAAGAGTTTTATTAGCACTTCTGTCTTGACCCAAGAGGGACTTCCAGCTTTTTTTCTGAGGGCAACTGTATACTGGGAAAGAGGAAACATTCAGACTTTCTGGGTCTATTGGATACTGGTTCTGAATTGATACTGATTCCTGAAGACACCAAAAAGCATATTTGTGGCTCTCCAGTTAAAAAATAAGGGCTTATGGATGTTAGGGTAATTAGTGGTTTTGGCTGCAGCTGGATCATAGAAGATCCAATGGGTCCCCAGAGTGTATAATATATAATTTTAATAGATATACTTAGAAGTTGGCAAAATTCACATATTGGTTCCCTGACCTGTGGAGTGAGGGCTATTATAGTTGGAAAGGCCAAGTGGAAGTCATTGGAATTGCCTCTACCAGGCAAAAAAAGGAAACCCACACCAAGGACAAACACAGGAGTGGTGGTTCCTACAATATCTATCCCTTTAACTCTGCTGTTTGGTCTGTGCAGAAGATAGGTGGATCATGGAGAGTGACAATTGACTATTTCAGACTTAATCAAGTAATGTCTCTGATTGAAGCTGCTGTACCAGATGTGGTGTCTTTCCTTGAGTATATTTAACACATCTCCTGTTACTTGGGACACTCTCTGGATGCCTGTCCACAAGAGCTCCAGAGTTATCTGTGTTCAGCTGGCAGGCCCAATAGACCACCTTTATGGTTTTACATCAAGGATATATTAACTCTCCAGCTCTGTATCATAATAAGAACCTGATCATCTGTTCTTGTATAAAATGTCATACTGTTCCATTGTATTGATGACATTATATTGATTAGACAAAGTGAGCAGGAGGTAGCAACTGCTTTGAACTTGTTGGTAGCACATTTGCATCAGAGAATGGGACATAAATAAAACCAAAATTCAAGGGTCTCTCAAATTTCAAGGAGTCTGGGGGTGTGGGACATGTGGAGACATTCCTTCAAAGGTAAAGGATAAGTTATTGCATCTGGCTTCTCCTATGACCAAGAAAGAAGCACAATGCTTAGTGGGCCATTTGGATTCTGGAGGCAGCTCATTCTTCACTTGGGCACGTTTCTCCCCTATATACCAAGGGACTCAGAAGGCAGCTAGCTTTGTGTGGGGCCTGGAACAAGAGAAGGCTCTTCAACAGGTTCAGGCTGTGGTGCAGGCTGTTCTATCACTTGGACCATATGATCAGCAGACTTGATGGCATTTGAGGTGTCAGTGGCAGATAGGGATGCTGTTTGCAGCCTTTGGTGGGCCTCTGTAGTATCAAAAAGGAGACCCGGGGGACACTGAACAATCCCATGCAGTCATCTGTAGACAACAAATAGTTCTTCCTTTGAGACACAGCTCTTGCCCTGCTATTGTGCCTTAGTGCTGAATGTTTGACAGTAAGCCACCAAATTACTCTGTGACCTGAGCTGCTCATCGTGAGTTAGGTATTATCTGACCCACCAAGCCATAAATTAGGATGTGCACAGCAGCAATCCGTTACCAAATGGAAGTAATATATACAAGACCAGGACCAAGCAGGTCCTGAGTCCACAGACAAGTTATATGAAGAAGTTGCTTAAAGACCTATGGTTTCTGCTGTTACAGAGCCTTCTTTTAAGCATGAACATATAGCCTCATGGAATGTCCTATGATTGGTTGACTGAGGAAGAGAGGGTTAGGGCCTGGTTTACTAATGGTTCTGTATGCTCTGCAAGCACCACCAGCTACAACATTAAAACTGCTTTCTGGGACAAACCCTAAAAAACACTGGTAAAGGGAAATATCCCACTGGGCAGAACTTCAGGCAGTACACATGGTTGTACATTTTGCTTGGAAGGAGAAATGATCAGATGTGTGATTGTTCACTAATTGATGGGCTACAGCTAGTGTATTGGCTGGATGCTCAGGGACTTGGAAAGAGCATGATTGGAAAGTTGGTGAGAAAGACATTTGGGGAAGATGTAGATAGATTTCTTTGACTAGGTAATGGATGTGAAGATACTTGTGTCCCATGTAAGTGCTCATCAAAAGGTGACTTCAGCAGGAGAAGAATTCAGTAATCAGGGAGATATGATGACCCATTTTGTGTGCAGTCAGTATTTCCCGGCCATTCCTGCCATTGCCCAGTGGGCCCATGAACAAAGTGACCCATTTCTGGAGTTATTTTCTCAGAAAGTTTGCCCATATGACAAGTAAGCCCCTACAAAAGAAAATCATTGCTACTGCTGTCAATAAAACCAATACTTTTCTTTGTGTTTTAGTAGCTTTACAATCTAAAATATTGTAAATGTAAAACGTCTTAATGCTTTTTGGGTATTAATGTGCGGTTATTCCTCTATACAGTTCAGTTTTCAGAGGGTGAGCTTAGATAGAGCAGCAGGGTAACAGTAGACTAGACCAAGTTAGATAGGAGTCTGGCAGTTACTTGGTAGCAGTAGTTGAAGACATTTAGCGACAGTTCGGGTCAGCAAACTACAGCTTGAGGGCCAAATTATCACCTGGGTCTGAAGCCACAGTCCTCTTGGTACACACAGTCCCTCACTTTGTTCATGTGTCCCTGACCACTTTTGGCCTCAGTTAAAGAGTGGAGTTGGTAATATGTCCTATAGAATCTGAAACATTTCCTAGGTGACTTACAGGAAAGTTTGCTGATGTAGAAGAGTGGTTATTTCTGTCCTGAAGAGCACATTAAGCAGTGTCTGGGGGTTCTGCTGGCATTTAGAGTGGAGAGGCGCAAGATACCGTTAAACATCTGTAAAGCACGGGACATGCCCCCACAGTGAGTTATCAGGTCTTAAGTGTTGATAGTGATAAAACCTGATCGAAATCAATGAATCTCAAACTTTACTGTGTACCTCAATAATTTAGAGGGTTTGCTAAACCACAAGTTATTCAGTGAATCTGGGATTAGATCTGCAAATTTTCATTTGTACCATATTCCTAGACTTTTGAAATTATACCTATGCTTTTTCTTTGATCTTGTGATACATTTCAATGACTTAGGAAAAAGGTGTATTTCCATGGAGACTTGGTACTATGTCATCATTCCATGCTTGGTATCCTCATTTCATTTTGGAACACTTGTATTTATCTATGCTTTAAGAACCCATGCCCCACCCTTTGTATGTAACACCCACAACCTATATACCCACTGTGGTCTACTAATTTATTCTGTATTTTGCCTATGTTTCTCTTTTTTAGTCTTTTTTTTTTAATACCTGTTCTTCCTCATGTTCATACTTTATTTTTTAAAATGTATTTTATTAATTTATTCATATTACATCTAAATTATTATCCCATTCCATTGTATCTTCCCATTCCTCCTTCCCTTCCTCCCATTCCCCCTTACTCCCCTCCCCTATGACTGTGACTGAGGGGGACCTCCTCCCCCTGTATATGCTCATAGGGTATCAAGTCTCTTCTTGTTAGCCTGCTATCCTTCCTCTGAGTGCCACCAGGTCTCCCCATCCTGGGGACATGGTCAAATATGTGCCACCAGAGTTCATGTGAAAGTCAGTTCCCACTCTCTACTCAGCCGTGGAGAATGTCCTGTCCTTATTCATAATAGCCAGAACCTGGAAGCAGCCTAAATGTTCCTCAGTAGAAGAATGGTTAAAGAAACTGTGGTACATATACACTGTGGAATACTACTCAGCCATTAAAAACAAGGAATTCCCGAAATTTGTGGACAAATGGATTGAACTAGAAATGATCATGAGTGAGTTAACCCAGAAGCAGAAAGAGTCAAATGGTATATATACTCACTTACATTTGGACACTAGCCCAAGGGACATGTCCCATGAAAGTCGTCACTTACCAGGAAAGTGGGACAGAGGGGAGGACATCCTATTGGGACTCTAGATGAGAAGCATGGGAGAATGGGGAAATAGAAGGATCCAGAGGGTCCTAGAAACCTACAAGAAGAACATTATGACGACGGATCTGGGCCCAGGGGTTCTGCTCAAACTATGGCACCAGCCAAGGACAATATGTGGAGTAAACTTCAAACCGTTACCCAGATCTAGCCAATGGACAGGACGTTCTTTTAGTCTTTTTACATGGCTGTCGATTAGTTTACATTTTACCTCACACTGTCCGTTATTTGGGGGACTTCTTGCCCAGTTCCTAGCCATCTGTTACTACAGAAACTAGTAAGTGAATAGTATTTAGTGAATACTGGCTAGAATAAATCTCTATGAAAAAAATGTAAATTGCCTGTGTATGTGTGTCTGCATGCGTGTGTGCCACGCGCTAGCCACCCTTTTGTTTATTTACTTTTGGGGACAAGTTTTCTTACTGGCTTGGAATTAGTTAAGTAGTGAGCACCAAGAACTTGCCTGTCTTCTCTCTAATGTGTGTGGCACCCGTGCTTGTTTTTTTTTTGTTTTTTGTTTTGTTTTTAAAGCATGGGACCTGGGAATTGAGCTCAGGTTATTGCCTCATTAAAAACTATTTTTGATTTATTAATTTTATTTTATGTGTATGAGTGTTTTGGCTGTATGTATGCATGTGTACCATGTGTAGAGGCCAGAGGAGGCAAACAGTCTCCTGTAACTGGAATTACAGATGTCTGTGAGCTACCATATAGGTAATAGGAATTGAACTGGGTTCTCTGCATGAACAGTAAGTGCTCTAAACTGCTGAGACAGTTCTACAGTCCAAGCTCCATATTTTGGTATATATTTTTTTTTTACAGATCACTATTCATTGACATATTTTATTTTATTTTTGGTTTTTCGAGACAGGGTTTCTCTGTGTAGCCTTGCCTGTTCTGGACTTGCTTTGTAGACCAGGCTGGCTTCAAACTCACATTGATCCTCCTGCTTCTGCCTCCCGAGTGCTGGGACTAAAGGCTTGTGCCACTACCAGTCTGCTATTTTAAATAAAATTTAAAGGTAAAAGTTGACCATATTTAAATATTAAATTGAAGGTTGTACTTCACAGTAACTCATATATAGAAGTAGAAAATAACTCACCTTTTGTTTAGCCTTTTTTTTTCCTTTTATTCACTCAGTCACTCACTTTTTAGAAAAAAATTATGTATACAACATTCTGCCTCCATGTATGCCTGCATGACAGAAGAGGGCACTGGATCTCTTTAGATGGTTGTGAGCTACCGTGTGGTTGCTGGGAATTGAACTCAGGACCTTTGGAAGAGCAGCCAGTGCTCTTAACCTCTGAGCCATCTCTCCAGCCCCCCGCCCCCCTTTTATTCACTCACTCATTTATTTATTATTTATGTGTGAATGTCTATGAGCTTCACATGCAGCAGCCATGCAAATGGACGTCAGAGGACAATTCTCTCCTTCCACTATGTAGATCCTGGGGACTGACTCAGTTAGGGTTGGTGGCAAAGCTGTGTACCCCATCTTGTTGGGCCATCTTGTTGTTTCTGGCTTAGCTTTTGTAGAGGGGATCAATAAGAGACTATGGCAAAATATCAAGGTTTGAGTCTTTGTAAAACTTGAACTATGGAATTGCTGTGTCAGTTACTCTTGATTATAAATCATATAACTTTTTTGTATGTGGTGCTGGTCTTAGAGCCTATTGCTTTGGTTGTGCCTCTGTGTAGATGTATATAAAATAGACATAAAAATAAATATTTACTGCCAGGCATGGTGGCTCGCACCTTTAATCCCAGCACTCGGGAGGCAGAGGCAGGCGGATCTCTGTGAGTTTGAGGCCAGCGTGGTCTACAAAGTGAGTCCAGGACAGCCAAGGCTACACAGAGAAACCCTGTCTCAAAAAAACAAAACAAAACCAACCAACCAACCAAAAACAAAACTTGGGCCTGGAACTGATGGTTCAGGCGGGTGGAAATTGCCAGTGCCTATTAGCTTCTGGATCTGTTGATCAGCTTTGTATCAGCTATGTAGCCTGATAATCTATGTGAATGCTCTTCAATTGGGCAGAACTCAAGGCTGTGCTTGTAGCTCTGGCTGTATTTTCCTTGACAAAACTTGCTACAGTTTGGTAAGCCTTGCCCACTGCTAATGGTCTAACTACCTGTGCTGCTTGGAAAACTATAGACTAGCAGATTAAAGATAGTGGGATTTTTAAATTTTAATTTTATAACCCTGGGAACAATTGAAACAAATTATAGCCGTTGGCTAAGTCATCTGTATTATTCATACACATGTCCATAGTAAAGGCTTGTTTTCTAGTGAAGCCCACCAGAATCAAGCTTCTGATTGTACCATAGTCGCCACTGTTAGTTATATGTATCATTGAACCCAGCATAAACTGGATGCAAAGATTGTCAGAGCTGTCAGTGACGCCTCCTTTCTGGTTGTTATATTCAACCAGTGCTGGCCCAACCGCTGTGTCTCTAGCCGAGACTCTACTCTATGTTACTCTTTTGATTTTCTGGTTTACTTTCAGTCTGTTAGTGATTTCTTGTTTACCACAAAAGTTGTTTTCTAGTGAGATAGTAGTCAAGATACAGATGGACCATCGATTTTTTTTTTTTTTTTTTTTTTTTCGAGACAGGGTTTCTCTGTGTAGCCTTGGCTGTCCTGGACTCACTTTGTAGACCAGGCTGGCCTCGAACTCACAGCGATCCGCCAGTCTCTGCCTCCCGAGTGCTGGGATTAAAGGCGTGGGCCACCACGCCCGGCTCTCATCAATGTTTTTTAATCCCCAGAATCTAGTGTGTGGATGAGCACAGAGTGTTGGGACAACCTTTTAAGAAACTTACTCAAAGATTTGAGATTTTGTACCTTTCATCACCTTTTCCTGGTTCATGATCTGATACTGGTTATTGAAATCATCTGTTCCCAAAAGAGTTCATTGCATTTCTGTCACTTACTAGGCAATAATCAGAGCAGAAAGATAGGTTAATATTCTATTTTGAAAAATTGGCATTCTACTCTAATGTCTTGGGACATGATGCTTGTTTCTTTCATAGTAGGGATGAAAGGCCTGCATGGCTGGTGTACACAGTTGATATGGTGGTTAGACCAGAAAGTTCCTCATGGAATTCAGCCTTCATCTTGTTCGCTTACCTGGATTCTTTTTGGATTGATTATGGTATAAGTTACTTCTCTGTTGCTGTGATACAACACCATGACTAAAGGCAACTTATTGGAAGTTAATTTTGGCTTATGGTTCTAGAGGGGTAAGAGTCCATTATGGTAGGGAACATGGCAGCAAATGGCAGGCATGCCAGCAGGAGCAGGAAGCTGAGAGATCACATTTTAAACTGCAAACTCAAAGCAGAGAGAACAAACTGGAAGTAGGACCATCTGGAATAACATGCTTCTCAATAACGCTGTAACTCACAAACAACACTATTACCTGGGGACCAAGGGTTCAAAGGCCTGCGCCTTCAGGAACATTTCTCGATCAAACTACCACAAAGCCAGCAGTAGTATCACATGCCTTTACTCCCCAGTACTTGGGAGACAGAGGCAGGCATATCCTGAGTTCGAGGCCTGTTAAAAACCAAACCAACCAACCAACCAGACATCCCCAAGCCCCCAAACAAGTACCCCCAAACACTGTAATTCCTCACGCAAAAACAAACAACCCACCAAGGTTCTAGATCACCAAATATGAATAAGGACCCCCTCTTTTTTTTTTAGTACACTGATTGTCCAGTGATGACTTATGTGGTAGTGGAAGTCATAATGTTGGTGTCTTAGTTACTTTTTCTGTTGCTGTGATAAAATACCTCGACAGAAGCAACTTAAGGAAGGGTTCATGTTGGTTACAGTTCTAGGGTCCAATCCATCCTGGCAGGAAAGCCAAGGCTATAGGAATTTGAAGCAGCTACACACATTGTGTCCTTCTTCAGGAAGAAGAGAGCAGTCAATACTGCTGCTTGGCTACCTTTTGCCTTTTTATAGAGTGCAGGGCCCATACCATGAAGTAGTAACCGCCTACTTAGTTTTTAGTCTGGACAAATTATATGGATTGGACTGATTGTTTTTATCCAGTCCTTTAAAAAACAAGGATTAGGCTCAGTTACTTGAGCTGAGGGTCCTGTGTTGGGACACAGGCTGACAGTTCTTATTAGGTTGCTGTGTCTCCTACTCGGAAGGACAGTTATAAAGAACTGTTTGTTTCCAAGTGTGCTGTCTGTGTCCTTGGGGCTATATATTTATGTAAACCAGCCCTATAAACGTGGATTTTTGTACCTTTGAATGTTGAAGAAAACATAAAAAGATCTTGCAGCCTTTAGATTAGGACTTTTAAAACTTTTTCTGCTTGCAACTCCTTTTCACTTGAGATATATTTTGGTTGTTAGAGACAGGGTTTCTCTGCGTAGCCCTTGGATGTTCTGAAACTCACTCTGTAGATCAGCCTGGCCTCAAGCGCAGAGATCTAGCCTGCCTCTGCCTACCTAGTGCTAGGATTAAAGTCATGCACCACCATGCCTTGCTAAACTGAGATATTTTTATACAACTTTGTGTATAAAGGTATATAAAATACTTACTGATCATAAAACATAAAAGAAATTTCTTAATGTTTTTTTTTTGTTGTTGTTGTTGTTTTTTTTTTGAGACAGGGTCTCTCTGTGTTAGCCTTGGCTGTCCTGGACTCACTTTGTAGACCCGCTGGCCTCGAACTCACAGCAATCCACCTGCCTTTGCCTCCTGAGTGCTGGGATTAAAGATGTGCCCCACCCCCTCCTGGCCAAAGAGCCGTTTTCATGTCATTAATAGACTGAAAATTTTCATAATTGGCATTTATGATTTTACTACTTGCTTGTGTATTTTAAAGATGTCTCTTTCCTAAAATGCAGGAAATTCTGTTAATAACTGTAGTCTCAGGTTCTCATAGGTAAATGTTAATTTACCAACCTTGTGTTTAAGTGAAATAATAATAAAACAAAGAAGCAGGTGGCCTAGATCGTTGGAGTTAGCGGTTTGAATAAATAAAACACTGGTATCTACATCCTGCTGCGATTCTTTATGTGATAAATTGCTTAGCATATTAGCATAGTTTGGGGGCTGTTTTTGAATACATGGTCTCACTGTATAGTTTAAGGTGACTTTTGAATTTATTATGTTGCCACTGCTGGTTTTGAACACCTGATTCTTTTGTTTCAGCCTTTTAAGTGCTAGTAAAGGTGTTTGCCACCACACTCACCTGTAAAGTTTTAGTTCATAAGTTAGATTATGCTAATTTACTTAGTCTTTATACCATGTTTTTAGTTTCTGTTTAGACTGAATACTTACAAATTATAATCTACAGTGGTATGAAAAAATGAAGCATGCTGGCATTCATTTATGGAATCAGTAAATTAAAAGTACGATGAAACCTGAGGGCAGTAGCTTTTATTTTACCAACTATAATTTTAGACCCTATCAGTGGCACATTGATGGTAGACATTCTTATGTTTTGGTAGTTTTTATTGTTACTGCTTTTTGAAAGTCTTGTGTGAAACAAGTGTATAATGAAATTCCCATGATCTGTTAAGTGCTTGCTCCCTCTTGTGGATAGAAATGAGAATGTAAGCTCTTACTAGAAAATGGTTTTGGTTTTTTTGTTTTGTTTTGTTTTTTTCCGAGACAGGGTTCCTCTGTGTAGCCTTGGCTGTCCTACACTCATTTTATAGACCAGGCTGGCCTTGAACTCACAGTGATCCACCTGCCTCTGCCTTGAGTGCTGGGATTAAAAGCGTGTGCCATCACGCCCAGCTTCTTACCAGAAAATGTACAGTCAGCAGTTTACAAAAGTTAACAAAACATTTCCTGTATTTGAGGATTATTGGTACAATTTTACCAACCTAATTTTTTAGTTCATATAAACTCATTGTTCAAGTATTTTTTTCCTTTGGAAGAAAGGGAAGAATTTATAACTCTCCAGCATAAAATATGTATATTAGTATAGTGATGGACCACATAATGGTGTTTTGGTCAAGAACTAACTGCAAGTACAATGATGGTCCCATAAGATTATAATAGAGCTGAAGCATGTGAAGCCAGGCTTGCACTGTTGACATAAACCTGCCAATCATGATTTGATATTATTTTAAGTATTACTTAAGTTACTGATATTCTCTTCAGGAAATTTGCATCTTTGTTTATGGGATGGTTGCTATGGATCTGGAGCAGTTTTTAGACCTATGTGGTGCTGCATTCCAATTAGGTAAGAATGGATCAGTATGTTTGTGAGCTGCATTAGTGCTTAGTGCTATATAGAGACTTATTTCTTTTTGGGAACATGATCCTGCTGATAGCTCAGGCTGGTCTTCCTTTGTCGTGTAGCCTGACCTCAGCTTGGTCGTCGTCTTGCTTCTGTGTCCTAAGTGCTAGGATCACACATGTATACTACCATGTGTGCTTTATGCTATGCTAGGGATGAGCTCAGCGCCTTATATATGCTAAACAAGCAGCCTACCAATTGAGTGTCATCCCAGCCCCTTTAGAGAGCAGTAATGTTAGCTATTTCTTCATAGCCTTCCAAAGTTTGTACAAACCTTTCTAGTGGTCTTTCCTAACCTGAAAATGTTCAGGAGAGGAATATTAAAAATGTCCTCTTGGTTGGGTGTGATGGCGCACACCTTTAATCCCAGCACTTGGAGGCAGAGGTAGGCAGATCTCTGTGAGTTCAAGGCCAGCCTGGTCTACAAAGAGAGTCAGATCAACCAAGGCTACAGAGAAACCCTGCCTCAAAAAACCAAAACCAAAACCAAATAACCAACCAACCAACCAACCAAACAAACAAACAAAAAAAAGAAGCTCTCTTGGGGCTGGAGAGATGGTTCATCAGAGGATTAGGGTTTGAATTGTAGCACCCACAGGGTGGTTCATAACCCTTGTAAATCTAGTTCCAGGGGATCTGATAATCTCTTCTAACCTCTGGGTACCAGGCATGCAAATGGTACATATACATATATGTAGGCAAAACACACATAAAAATAATAACTAAGTCTAATAAAAGAAAGTATCCTGAGCTAAGTTGGTACAGTATATGACAAGATCTCATTTTCCTTATATACCCCGATCATTGGTTAAGCCGTACCTCATTTGCTTATTTTATCACCCATAGTAGAGGCCACAAAACTGCTGCTATAACTTGCTTACTTATTCCACAAGTGCTACTTTCAGGGACTACAATGCACCTGTTAGTCCTTCAACCACACTGTGGGCTCCATTAATCAAGTATTATACTCAGTACCATATAGAAGATGGCCACCCTGGGAGTCACACTGAATGTTTTCTTATCTATAGCAAGACCAGTCCGGCTGCTGCCATATCAAGATGGCACACACACATGCAACACAGGGAAGCATGGCTGCATTTGGATTGTCCTCCTGACTCCACTCTCAGATGTTGTGCTCTCATGCCTTAGATCGTATAGTAGGTGATATGTTAAACTCATCTTTGGTTTTGATCTGTCCTTATTTGGGGACAGTTGTGTTTCATGACTTTTCCTAGGGAGCTGTGAAAAAATTCAATGTAGATAAGGAACTGACAGCAAGTAGGTCAAGGAAACGAGTCAGCTTATGTCTAGCTTGGTGAACCGGTGAGTTTATTGGGGTTACTTACAAGGACATGAGTTACTTGTAGAGCTGCCTACAAGTTACATAGATGGTGTGACTTTTCCGTCTAATCATCCAGTGATGCAGCTTTCGTGAGTCACATGAGATGCAGCTTTTTGGTGATGCACCTGCCTGAGAGTCATTCATGCTGCTGTAAGTGCCCCAATAAACTCATTGGTTCATCAACTGAGAGACTTGGGTGGATGCTGTCAGTGCCCTGTTGGCATGAATGTTTGTTCATGACCAACTAGGAGAAAGGTCGTGCAACAATGGAATTATAGTAAGTATAATAATCCATCTGTGTCTTTTAACTCATTTAGGAGGGATCAGCAACTAGCAAATAAAAAGCTAGGTAACTTTATGAAGCAGATAGTAAGGTAAGATATAATTTAGTAGAAAGAAATTGTTACAGGCACCCACTCGAGAACAAGAGAAGGGCTGTCTTGACCTTTATACACGCGTTTGGAACCACTTACCTAAGATGGTTGAGATAACTAGTTCAGGAAAGAAAAAACTATCCTGATGGAATGTTTCCAATTCAGAAGTCTACAAGCTGATGTTCCAAAATGTAAAACAGTTTGTGTGTCTGATGCTCAAGCATCACACTAGATTTTCAGAATAGGGATCGTCAATGGATGAAGGACTTTCAGTTTTAAAAATCTGAGTCCCTTTTCTTTTTTCTTCCTCCTACTCCTGCTCTTCCTCCCCCGCCCTCGTCTTTTTCTTGTCAAATGAGGTTAAGTGTGAAGTGACCCTCTCAGATTATTTTGTTTGAGGCAAACAGTCTAGTAATTTTGGAGAAACAGTTTGCTAGTGGATTGGGCATGAAGACGTTAAGGCTTATGGTGGGCATTTCGAGCGAAACATTGATTCCAATCATATATTTTTGTTTAGAGGGGAAGGTTGCTTATGTGAAAAAAATGCATTTGACTGGTTTGTATAGTTTTGTGAACCTATATACCTGTGGTATCATAAGCAACATTTCCTCTTTGATGTATTTGAAAATGAATAGAAAGTTCTAACTTGATATCTCTAGGATTCAATCATAAGTGTTAATATTTGTTTTGATATTTCTGTGAAAATGTGCTTCAAACAATGAGTAATGTTGGCTTTCTCATCAGAAATTCATGGACTGATCCTTTGCTTTGTAGACATAAGTATTTAATTTCTTTTTTCCAAGACAGGGTCTCTGTGTAGATTTGGCTGTCCTGGACTTGCTTTGTAGACCAGGCTGGCCTCAAACTCACAGAGAACTCTGCCTGCCTCTGTCTTCCTGAGTGCTGGGATTACAGGTGTGTGCCACTATATCTGGCAGTATTTATTTTTTTTGTTATTGTTCAGTGATAATGTTCTATAAAAATGGCTCAGAATAACAGCTTCATATGAGGCTAATTTTTTAAAAAGTGATTTATTTTTATTTTATGTGTATGTATGTTTTGCCTGCATGCATTATCTGTACTACGTGTGTGCCTGGCACCCATGGAAGCCAGAAGAAGGTATCAGATTTCGTGGAACTGGAGTTACAGATGCTTGTCAGCCATCATGAGGGTGCTTAAAACTGAACTGCTCTTAATTACTCAGTCATCTCTTTAGCCCTGAGATAAATCTCCAGCCCTGAGATGAAGTTATTAATCAGAATTGTATGTATGTGTGTGCAGGGTCTCATGTAACTCAGGGTGGCCTTGAACTGCTTATGTACTAGCCTTGAACTCTTGATCCTCTGGCCTTGAACTACTGACTTTGAACTCCTTATCCTCCTACACCTTCCTCCCTAGTGCTGGGTTACTTATTAGCCGGAATATTAACTTACAAAGGACTGGCTGTTTTTATGTTGAACATAATATTTGTAATCATTATTTATGATGCCTTCTTCCTGGCATTAGCATACCAGAGAAACCAGTTTGGTCATCAGTATGTGAATTTGGTAAGCACTGAAGCAGAATTGGTTTGGCAGATGGTTTACTCAGTCTGTGGTAAGTCTAGAGAAATTCCTCCATTTCTAGTATTTGAATACTCATGCCATTGTTTGTTTAGTACTCTTTTAGGTGTGTTTGTGTGTATCTGTGTGTGTGTGAGAGAGAGATAGAGATTGAGAGAGAGAAACACACACACACACACACACACACACACACAAACACAGAGTAGAGACACAAGTAGAGACATAGTCTCACCATACATACAGCCTTCTGGCCTTGAACTCTCTATGTTTACCTTGAACTCATTATAGAGATGCGCGTGCCTCTGCCTCAAAGGTACTAGGACTAAAGGAACACATTGCCACACCCGCCTCTATTAGCATCTTTAAGATACCTTCATAGTGATTATTTTTGAAAACAATAGACAAATTAATTTTATGATATCCTCTGTCTCCTCCCCTCCTTTTCTCCTCTGGATTTGCTTTAGCCCAAGCTTGCCTCAAGCTTGTTATAAAGCAAAGGACTACTTCTGATCCTTCTGCCTTTACCTCTCTAGTGCTCAGATTACAGGCATGCCCTGCCACATCTGGTTTGTGTGTTGTTGGGGTTTAAACTTAGTACTTTATGCACACTAGGCAAATATTCTACCAACTGACCTATATACCTGGTCACCCAAATCTGTAAACTTTTCACATTGTTCTCCATCATCTCCCCTGCTGGAGACCAAAACCAGGGCCAGGCAAATGCTCTGATGCTGAGCCAAGTAAGCCCCCACTCCTGCTTCTTTCTTATTATTGTAGTATGATTTCACACTATTTATTCATTCTGGCCTGGAACTTCCTTTGTATCTAAAACTAACATTCACCTTGCGCCATTCCTCCCATCTTATCCTCTTGAGTGCTGGGTTGCAGATGTGAGCCACTACATCAAGCTTGACCTTTCTTTGTATCTAGAGACCCCTCCCCCCTTTTAAAAAAGGAAACATACCTAAGCATATAGGATTACGTTTATTTTGAAAGATGGATAGTTCTTGGTACTGACAGTCTGCCCTCACCCCAATTTGCTTAGGCTGGCCGTGTACTCCTGATCTTGCCTCCATCTCCTAAATGCTGGAGTTAAGGGTATTACCATATTTACCACTTCTTTCTTTCTTTCTCTCTCTCTTTCTTTCTTTCTCTTTCTCTCTTTCTCTCTCTCTCTCTCTCTCTCTCTCTCTCTTTCTTTCTTTCTTCCTTTCTTTCCCTTTAAGACAGGGTTGGTAGCCTTGACTGTCCTGGACTCAGTTTGTAGACCAGGTTGGCCTTGATCTGCCTGCCTCTGCCTCTCTGAGTGGTGGGGAAAAAAAAAAAAAAAAAAAAAAAAAAAAAAAAAACTCCTAAGAACTGTTATTTAAGAAACAAACCAGGCTGACTAGAATTTTCTATTATGAAATTGCTTTTTGGCACCAGCACTGCGGCAATGTTAACATTTACCATTTTTACAAATGGTGGATATATTTCTTTTTCTTACTATATAGTGCCAGTGGAATATACAGTTAGACTAATGATTTGAAAATGAACCGTAACACACTAAACTGGGTAAAATCCACACTGGTATAATTCACTAACCCCCTTTAAACACAGTGGTTTACCTGAGAGTATGTACATAAGGTGGCCAGATGGTAGTCAAGGCTTTCTCACTCTTCTTGTTTTCAAACTCCAGTCAATGTAAGAAGCACATGCCTAATAAAGTGTAGACGTGAGACCTCTACTTCCTAGAGGAATGTGGTACAGTTGTCTGAGATAAAGGATAACAACTGGAAAGAAAAAAAAAAAACCCTGCTGTTGGAAAGAGGAGGATCCTACAGTAAATTACCCTGGTGTACCACACTGCCTGTTGTGCTCACCACGGTAGTGACGTGGTCAGTGCAGCCACAGCTCTTCTGTCTGCCTCTTTCTGAGGTATCTTTTGTAGTTACAGAAGCACTGATAGTCATAGTCTCTTTTTTTTACTGAATATACTCCAACTTTTCTGCATTATGCATCCCTTGAGTATGCCCGAGTTTTCTCATAATTTAGAAATTGCTAGTCTACTCTTTTTGCTTACTTTTTTTTGTCAATATAGTTTTCCTTTTTTGAAACAGGGTCTCTCTGTGTATCCCTGTCAGGCCTGGAACTCACTATGTTGACAAGGCTAGCCTTGAACTCAAAGAGATCCATGTAATTCTGATTCCCAAGTGCTGGGATTAAAAGTGTGCTCCTGTATGCCTGGTGCTCACATACATTTATGCTTTAACAAACTGAATAGTTTTGCCCTTTCTTTTTTTACCTTCTCTTTTCCTTATCTTTCCTTGAGCCACTTTTTTCCTCCTGTCTTTGTTTTTAGAATTCAGATTTGGTATTTGTCATTGTCATCATCATGATCATTATAATTAGTTTGTATGAGTGTTTACCTGCATGCATGTCTGTGCACCATGTGTGTGTGTGTGTCTGTCTGTCTTTCTTTCTCTTTTTGAGACAGAGTTTCTCTGTGTTATCTTGGCTGTCCTGCCAAGTGCTGGGATTAAAGGCTTGTGCCACCATGCCCTGTCCATGTGTGCTTCTTGTTGCCCATAAGAGGACACTGGATTTGCTGGGAGTGGAGATACAAACAGTTCTAAGCTACCCTGTAGGTGGTGGGAATTGAACCCCAGTCTTTTGGAAGATCAGCAAGTGCTCTTTTTTCTTTATTAAATATTTTTACATATGCATTTATATTATTATACTTACATATAATAAACTACCTACAGTGAGAAGAACCATGAAACATTCAGGAATTATATATATGTTTCATTCATAGTGTTTTGGCTATTTGTATTTGGCAGCCTTAAAGAAAACATCTTTCCTATCTTTGTGAGTCTAAAATTCTGATTGTAAATCAATATCTATCATATCTCATCATTAGCAACTTAAAACATCTATCCAGACCTAAAAATATCTTAACCTCTAAACAAGTAAGCTTATTTGTAAAACTAAACTATCTGGTCTTCAACCTCATCAGAGACTTGAAAAGGAATAAAATTGATTACCTGAGTATACCGGGAGCGCAGTATAGCAGCTTCCCAAATGAGAAAATGACAGAGACAGTTTGCTGCCTGAACAGTCACCCCAAACTCTATAATGTTGGAGTATCAACTTCAGCCTTCTGGCCTAATATATCTGACATACATATTTGTGAGGCAGGAACTATTGAGGACTTGCTTACCCCATCTTGGCAGAGTTTGGCAGTTGACTCTGCCTGCATCCGTGCTTAACCATTTTGAAGGAGGCCCATTTCCATAAGGAGGTTCTTTCAATCAGTATTTTTTCTTGTCCCAATTATTATTATTTTTAATTATGAGCATATGTGTGTCTGTATGTGGGTATATGTAAGTGAGTGCTAATGCCTTCAAAGGAAGAGGCATTGCTTTCCTGGAGCAGAGTTATAAGATGTGCATACTGGAGCTGAAATGGGTCCTCTGGAAGGGCAGTAAGTGCTCTTAATCATTGAGCCATCTCTCTAGATTTCATGTTTGTTTTCTGTCATAAAATTATATAATGAATATGTAATTAGTAAGTCCTGTGTTTTCTTTATATATTATTAGTCAAATGTAATTACTATTGCTCTTACTCTGCTCATGAAAAGAATGAAAATTAGGTTCTTTGGACTATCTTTGACAAAAACTATCTAGAAATGTTATGGTTTGCAATTTGTGAGGAAGCTTGAAGACATGTTTTAAAACATCTTATAGCCCCTAAAACTATGTAGTCTTTAACTGACTTTTCCTGAGAACGCTAAATTTCATTGGATTATTCATTTAAAATTTCTTTATTCTCCCTCCCTTTCCCAACCCCCCCAACCTCCCCTGTGTGTGTGTGTGTGTGTGTGTGTGTGTGTGTGTGTGTGTGTGACTATACCATGGTGTAATGTGAAGGTCAGAAATCCTTATAGGAGCTCCACTATGTGAGTCCTGAGATCACACTCAGATTATCAGGCTTGCTTGGCAGCCAGCTGAAACATTTTACTGCCTTGAGAGTACTGTGTTTTAGGTTACAGATGAAATTATAACCATCTCAAGCAGGGTTTCTCTTTTCAGGAGGAGCTAAGTCATTAGATTATAAGAACATAGGTTTAGATTATTTTCATAAAGATGCGGCTAGCAAAAACCAAAAGTAGACAAACCTAAATATACTCTAACACTGTAAACCAGTGGTTGTCAACTTGGGGGTTGTGTGTACATATAATTATAAACATATTCATAGTCTTTAACTTACAATAGTTTAGACCTTCTAATGGGGTTTCAACGTTTCTATTGGGTGAGTTCAGTAGAAACTTTAGTTTGAATTTTGAATTGTGTACATGGTTAGATACTTTTTCATGTTGCTGGGCAGCAAGCTGAAATTCCCAGTCAGCTATGTGTTTGAGCTTATCTAGCTGATACTCTACAGCATTATGTTGCTAAGCTATAATAGGTTGTAGATTGTAGACACATTTTGACATGCTATTACAGTGGGCGTACTGGACTATAATCCCACTGTAAGTCCAGGAGCATCTGTACATATACACATACATAGAATTTGTTAAGTAAAGCACAAGTTAGTCCTAGCTAAGGATAGATCATATAAGTACATAATATTTATAAAAACAGGCAAATTATATAAAAGAAAATGAGGAAAGTACTTGTCTTAGTTTGGGTTTCTATTGCTAGGGTGAAACATCATGACCAAAAGCAATTTGGAGGAAAGCGTTTATTTGCTAGTGCTTCCACATTTGTTGGTCCACCACCAAAGGAGGACAGGACAAGAAATAAAACAGGAGGGAACCTGGAGGCAGAAGCCAACACAGAGGCCATAGAGGCATGCTGCTTACTGGCTTACTCAGCCTGCTTTCTTATAGAATCCAGGACCCCCAAGCCAGGGGTGGCACTGTACATAGTGATCTGGGCCCTTTCACATCAGTCATCAATCTAACAAATGTGCCACAGGCGTGCCCACAATCCATTCTGGTGGTGCCATTTTGTCAATTTGAGGTTTCTTCCAAAATAACTCTAGCTGTGTCAAATTGACATAAAACTAGCACAAGCTGGGCGTGAGCTGAAATCCCAGCACTCTGAGAGACAGAGGCAGGTTTCAGACCAGCCTGGTCTACAAAGCAAGTCCAGGACAGCCAAGGCTATGCAGAGAAACCCTGTCTTGAGAAAACCCAAGCAACAACAACTAGCCAGCACAGTACTCATAAGGAAGATGTTATTTTTCTCAGACAGTAATACTCAAAGAGATAGAATAATTTACTTTAGGTTATCTGTTACATATTCCAAACTTCTGTTCTTTTTACTCTGATAAAATAAAAATAGCTTCTTTTCACCTGTCACAAATTTGTCTATCATAACCATTTAATGCAGAGAATTACAAAGAAAATAGAAGCAAACCTTAATTCCACACTTTAATGTAAAGATGACATTAATTTAGAAACCAATTGAAAGCACTTGAAATGAAAAAGATACTGTTGTCTCTCAAGGGTGTGAGATACAATTTCTTTTTACATGCAAAATTAAGTTACTTTAGAGTTGAAAAAGTTGGAAGACTTTTTCTAAAGTATTTTTTAGAGGCTTTATTGTGCTGAAATGCATTATAACTTTCCCAGAAATGGATCATTTGACATGAAACTTGTTTTCCATGCATTTTTCAGATAGTTAAATTCTTTGACAAGTGCTGGAACTATTATTCATAAGAAAGAATAAAATTTTAGAAAGACAAATGGAAAGTGTTGATGAAGTAAAATGTCTCCATAACCCATACAAATGATGAGCTATTACGTGTTTCTGCTAGCTGCATTAGTCTTTCATAGTAAGTGGAACATTTTAAATGTATAAAGTGAGGCATCCTAGAGTACCTAAAAGGATACTGAAGTGTATTGCCGAACAGAACTTTAAAGTAAGCTTCAGTAGCAATTAGTTATTTCTAAGCACTCCAGATCACGAGGCTCAAGAGTATTTAGAGAGATATCTAGCACCCAAAATATGAAAAAGTCATAATATTTGGTCACAATTACAAGTTACCAAGCATACAAGAATCAGAAAAGTATTGACCCATAATTGCAAGAAAGTCCAATCACTAAAGTAGACCTATAACTATAAATAGATGTATAAATGACAGACTGAGTAGTAGAAATGGTCATTGAAAGATACTGTTTCTCTCTCTCCTTTTTTTTTTTAAACATCCCAACTGCAGTTTCCCCTCTCTCCTCTCCTTCCAGTCGCCTCCCCATCCACTCCCTATCCTTTTGTCTTTAGAATAGGGCAGGTGTCCATGGATATCAGTCACACATGGCACATCAGAACCTACCCTCGTATTAAGGCTGGACTGATGATGCAACCCAGAATGAGGGAAAGAGTCCCAAAAGGCAGGCAAAAGAGTCAGAGACAGTCCCTGCTCCCACTGTTAGAGGAGCCCCACAAGAAGACCACGCTACACAGCTGTAACACACATGCAGAGGGCCCAGGCCCATCCCATGCAGGCTCCCTGGTTGTCTCTTTGGGCCTCTATGAGCCCAGGTTATTTGATTCTGTGTGTGTGTGTGTGTGTGTGTGTGTGTGTGTGTGTGTGTGTGTATGTTTTTTTTTTTTTTTTGTTTGTTTTTCATATAATGGTGTCCTTGACTCTTGTGGCTCTTACAATTATTCCCCTCTTCAGCAGGATTCCCTGAACTCCACGTAATATTTGGCTCTGGGTGTCTGTATCAGTTGCTGGATAAAGCCTCTCTGATGACAGTTGGGCTAGGCACCAATCTATGATTATAGCAGAGCATCATTAGGCATCATTTCATTGACTTTTTTTTTTTTTTTTTTCTTTCCTCAGTCGTGTTTGGTTCTATCCTAGGCCTGGCCTTCTAGGCAGTGTCAGGGCTGGGCTCCCTCTCCTGGCATAGGTTTCTTGGTTGGTGACTCCCATAATTTCTGTGCCACCTTTACCCCAGCACATTTTATTTTATTCAAAAACAAAACAAAACAAAAACTGTAGGATAATGATATTTAGAAGTAAAAGTAGAAACTCAGGGTGCTTGTAAGACACATGGTCATAGTTACCATACCACTACACTCTATAATTTCCATAGGAAAGGACCAAATCATACATTCAAGCTCAATGACAATGAGGAGTAAGCCTTAGTGGGAGGAACTGTAGTTGTTTGGTCCTCATGTGTAGAAGGTGTAAGAATTGGATTCAGTATTACATCTCTTTTATCATGTGGTCACTAGCTTCAGCCATTTGAGCATGATGTAGTGTTGTAAATTACATCCTCTTTTGGTTGGAAGACGATAAATTTCTATTCAAACTGCATGTTAAGGCGATATAAAGTTGTAAACACACACGCGCGCACACACACACAACAGTCATGTTAAATATTTCAACATGTACCAACTTCATGTATATACAGCATATTCAAGATATAATTAATAAATGTAGTCAATAATGTCTTTTAAAGTCCTGGCAACAGTGCAGTTTCCCCAATTATAATTTTATTTTTCTTATTAGCATTTCCTGTTAAGCAGTATATAATTGTAATTATGTATTACATTCATGGCTGCATTTCTAGTTTCTTAGTGTGGAGAAATACCAACACTTCTTGAGATGGAAATAACTTTTAGGACAATTTCGTAAAATGTATATTTTAGATTTGTTCATTTATTTAGGATGCCATTTGGCATTTCCCTCATGTTCCTTTAGATCTGGATCTTGGTTAGACTAGTTGAGTGTTTTTGGCATGCCAGCTTCATGGCTGACACTGGGACTGCTGCCTTTTATTACGCCAGGAAACTTTCAGCCTGACTTTTTTTCACTACTTGTGATACTCTGCTAGATCATTTGGTCCAGATGATGACTCATTGGCAAATTAGCAAGTAATATGCTAATTTGGGGTGATGCTCTGGAATTTAAGACTGGGTATGGTGAATCTCAGCACTTGGGAGGCAGAGGCAAGCTATTCCTTCTGAGTTTGAGGCCAGCCTGGTTTACACAGCAAGTTACAGGACAGTGTCAGTTATATAATAGAGAGATCCTGTCTCAAAATAACAACAAAGATAATTTAAAAAAAGAATCAACCTTTTTTTTTCTCCTTGAGACAGGGTTTCTCTGTGTAGCCTTGGCGGTCCTAGACTCACTTTGTAGACCAGACTGGTCTCGAACTCACAGAGATCCACCATGCCTGGCCAAGACTCAACTTCTTAAAAGTTTTCCATTGACTTCTTTATAGTCCTCCACTCTGGCTTACAGGTTCCCCTCCTTCCAGGAACCTGTTCCCTTTAAAACACTGGAAACCTCTCCCCGAACCTCTTTTGCTTTTCTCTGCTTTCCCAAGACAGCCTTGGTGGATTGGAATAAACTTTTCTCTTTTTACCCCTTACCTCCCCAAAAAGAATCGATATGGATTGGACAGATTTTTATTAATCCAATACTTTATTCAGCCATTTCAATTTTAATTCTTTATGTATAGGGAAATGTTTTAAAAATATCTTATTATATATATGTGCAATATATATATGCTGCAGAAGGACATCTTAATATAAACACTGTATGTTGAATATATTTTTCCTTAATGCCCCCTCATTCTCCCTTCTCTCTTCTCACTCTGTTCTGTCTGTTCCCTAGACAATTTCATTTCTACTCTCATAGTCTACATACACACAGGATCTTATGTATCTCTTTGAAAATCTAGAAACCAGGTATTAGAGAAACCATGTTTGTCTGGGACTGACGTCATTTGCTTTATATAGTCATCTCCAGCTGCACCCATTTTTAAAAAAGAGATTTACTTATTGTGTATTCAGTGCTCTGCCTGCATGTACCCCTGCGTGCCAGAAGAGGGCATGAGATCCCATTGTAGATGGTTGTGAACCACTATGTAGTTGCTGGGAATTGAACTCAGGACCTTTGGAAGAGCAGTTAATGCTCTTTAAACTCTGGGCCATCTCTCTAACCCCTTTCCCCCAAATGATCCATCTTTATTCTTTATAGCTGAAAAAAATTTTTCATTGTGTAAACATTGAACTGTTTATCTACTTCTCTGTTACTAAACACCTAGCCTGGTTCTATTTCTTAGCTGCTGTGAGTGGGCTGTAGTAAATACTGATGTGTAAGTATTTCTGCGCTGTGTTGACTTGAAATTCTTTTTGTGTATATTCAGGAGTGGTGTATCTGAGTCACGGTAGGTTTTTATTTACTTACTTATTTATTTATTTATTTATTTTTTAAAGAAACCTCCTTATTGGCTAGACTAGTTTATATTTCTACCAGCATCATATTAATCAAGGATTCTCTCTTGTCCATTCCTTAGCCAGCATTTGTTACTCATTTTCTTAAAGAGTACCATTTTGACTGAGGTTGGAATTCCAGCATGTGTTAACATGCATTTATCTGATGGTTAGTAAAATCAAACATTTCTTCATCTACTCATTGGCCATTTTGTTTTTTATTTTTTTGAGAGCCCTCAGTTCATTTCATTAGTTTATTATTTATTGTTAGAGGTGTTTTGTTTTTATTTTTGAGTTCTTTGTATATTTTAGATATTAGCCTTCAGGCATACAACAAGTAGAGATGTTCTTCCACGTAGCCGGTTGTATATTCTCTCACTTAACTGTATGCTTTGCTATGAGGAAACTTTACTTTCATGAGGTCGTATTTGTCCTTATCTTTTGAACAAATAGAGTTCTATCCAGAAAACCCTTGGTTATGCCTATATCCTATTGTGTTTTCCTCTGACAGTTTCAGAGTTTCATGTCTTGCACTAAGGTATTTGATCTCTTTGGGATTGATATCTTGTACAGGATGAGAGATAAGCATCCTATTTCAATCTGCATCTGGATGTCAAGGTTTTCCAGGATTAACTTGTTGTCTTTTCTCCAGGGATATTTAAAAAAAAAAAAAAAACCCAAAACAAACAACCAAGGTGGTTCTGTGTTGGTTTATATCTGACTCTTCTGCTCTGTTGCACTGACTTATGGATCTAGTTTTGTGCTAGTATCATACTGTTTTTGTAACTATGGGTCTGTAGTATAAATTGGAATCAGGTATAATGTCTCCGACAGCAGAAATTTTCCCCCTCAGGATTGCTTTTTGGCTATCAGATGTTTTTCTATTTTCATATGAATTTTGAAATTGTTTTTGTTTCTCTATTTCTGTGAAAAATAGTATTGGGATATTGATGAGGACTGAATTGAATCTGACAGTAGCTTTTGGCAGCACAGTTCTTTCTTTCTCTGATATTTTATAGTGTTTATTGTAGAAAACTTTTTTTGGTAACTTTTATTCCAAGGTATTTTATTGTATTTATTTTGAGGAAGTAAAGAATGAGATTTTGTTCCTGACTTTTTTTCTCAGAACCAGAATGTTTGTTATTGATAGATGTGTATACACATGTATGTGCACACATGTACAGACAAAATAATTTCATTCCAGTTAATATTCCAAATTGTTGACATAAGGAATAGGTTGTGAACACATGAGCCATCGTTGTATTCGTCTTCCCGCCATCACAGTAGTCACCAAACTTCATTTAATTTTTTAACAAATTGAGGTAACCACTAATAGATACATTATTGCTTTCAGCTGATTTATATTTTCATCAGTGACTAAAAGAGGCAGTGCTGTGGGATTAAAGTGTTCTGGTTTTGGAATTCTTTTAATTCCCTAGCCCTATGATCCCGAGTACATTGCTTAACCTCTTTGGTGTTCTCCCCTGCTCCCTCTCCACCAGACAGGGTTTTCCTGTGTAGCCTTGGCTGTCCTAGATTCATTCTGTAGACCAGGCTGGACTCATGGTGGTCATTTTTAATTGTCAATGTGACACAATCTGGAGTCATGTGGGAACACATTGCCTAGATTGGGTTGGTCTGTGGGGAATTGTCTAATTGATGGGGGAAGACCTAGTCTGAAAATATTCATGGTTTTGGGCCTTAGACTGTATAAGAGTAAAGAAAACTACCTGAGTAGTAAACACGAATAATGCATTTATTCTCTCTGCTCTTGATGTGAACCACTGTCTTATACAAGTTAGAGTCAAGTTGGAAGAGGAACCTCAACTGAGAAAATGGCTCTATTAGATCTCCTGTAGACAAGTCCGTGAGGCAGTTTTCTTGGCTGATAATTGATAGAGGAGGCCTTGAAGTCATCAGAGATGTGATTGCTCTGCCTCCTAAATGCTGGGATTAAAGACATACATCACCATTCATAGTCAAAAACTGCACTCATTCGTGTGTGTGTGTGTGTGTGTGTGTGTGTGTGTGTGTGTGTGTGTGTGTGTTTATTCCCATGCTGTAATACATATGTAAAGTCAGAGGACAATTACAGGAGTTGATTTTTCTCCTTCTATAATGTGGATCCCAGGAATTGAGCCCAGGTCTCCAGAGTTGGTGCCTTTACCCACTGGGTCATCTCTCTGTCCTTGCCTGGCTTATTGTAACTTCTAAATTTTGCAAGTAAGAATTTGCAAACTCTAGTAGCCCAAGGGGCATGTCCCATGAAAGTCTTCACTTACCAGGAAACTGGGACAGAGGGGAGGACATCCTATTGGGACTCTAGATGAGAGAAGCATGGGAGAATAGCAAAGTAGAAGGATCCAGAGGGTCCTAGAAAACTACAAGTAGAACATTATGATAAGCAGATTTGGGCCCAGGGGTCCCACTCAAACTAAGGCACCAGGCAAGGACAATACAGGCGGTAAACTTTAAACCCCTACCCAGATCTAGCCAATGGTCAGAACATTCTCCACAGTTGAGTGGAGAGTGGGGTACGACTTTCTCACGTACTCTGGTGCCTCACATTTGACCATGTCCCCTGGAGGGGGAGACCTGGTGGCACTCAGAGGAAGGATAGCAGGCTACCAAGAAGAAACTTGATACCCTATGAGCATATACAGGGGGAGGAAGTCCCCCTCAGCCACAGTCATAGGGGAGGGGAGTAAGGGGAAAATGGGAGGGAGGGAGGAATGGGAGGATACAAGGGATGGGATAACCATTGAGATGTAACAAGAATAAATTAATAATAATAAAAAAGAAGAATTTGCAAACTCTTATGTGTGGGCCACTTAATGTCTTGACTTATATATTCATGTAGCTTGAATTATGTCTTTTACCATTTACATTTTAAGCCTGACCATTTCTAAAACCCTAACGTGCTTCTTTACTTGGTTTTTAGGCATGTACTGGCATTGAAAACATCGATGAAGCTATTACATTGCTTGAACAAAATAACTGGGACTTGGTGGTAAGTACTTCATTCTTTGACCTATGTTTTAACTTTATGAATTCTTGAGTGGCCTTAACGTTTATTGTAGGTGGTTCAGCATTCCATAGCCAATCTAAATCTTAGCAGTATGGATATATTCCATTTTCATCTTTAATATGAAATCATAATTTAGTTCAATATTAAATTACTGGGTACTTTTGAAGTTTAGGTAATTGAAATAATTTGAAAAGATTTTTTTTTTCTTTGGTCATGTCTCCACATAGTATTTTTTTGGGCAGAGATGCTTAGAAGAGAGAGTCAGTGTTCCCTGAGCGATGAGGACTAGTCTTGCTTCCTGAGGTATCGCTGATGATCACAGCATTTAAAAAAGTTATCTAAGAGTTGACAATCTATTCTGCTTTCTCTCTGAATTGTGGGAATTTTATCATAAAGGTGGTTTAGCTATTAAAACCTTTTTGATACTAACAAAAGGGAAGGTGTAGCAGAGCACTAGACATTCCTGCTTTGCCAAGCAAGTCAGAACTTGATTGTACTGGAAGAACACTTCTGTTAGATGGCATATATGTCCCTCACACCTTGGAAGTATTAAAGAAATTGAAATCACAATTTTGAAAAGGTGATTTTTCTTTATTCAGTTTGCTTTTTTTGAGACAAGGTGTCACTATGTAGTTCAGCCTGTCCTGGAACCTACTCAGCAGTTTTGGTTGGCCTCAGACATCCTAGTCCTCTTCCTCAGATTCCTGAGTGCTAGATAGAGCTGTGTTCCATTGTACCTGGCTAGAAGTGCCAGTGTTTAGAAGTCAGAATTTAGGATGTCTTCTTAAAGTGAGACTATATACTCACTTTTACATGCTTTGTGGATTTACATAGTTCTTCTGTCAGTGCATTATATAGATGCATTTGTAGTACAACTGTCTCCACTCAGTTTAAGGTCAGACTGTACAAGTGATACTTATCATAATGAAATGAGAAGATGAAGAATTTACAAACAAAATAGTTATGGGCTGTGCATTCCTAATCCATAAATCCCAGACCCAAATGTTACAAAGTTAAAACATTTTATTGTTGATATGCCACATTGAAAGTTGTAGACGTTGGAGCAGGTTGGAGTTTATAATTTTGGATGGAGTATGTTCAAACAATAAATTCTATGTAGTATTCTAAAAAGTTAGAAAGTTATATATCTGAAAAAATTTTGGGTCTTAAATATTTCAAATAAAATATTCTACTTAAAATCTTTCAATCTCATAACAGATAAAATATTCATCTCAAAGTTTTATGTATATTTTTGCAGTTGTTTTTATAATTAATGTCACTAAACTTTTACCTCAAAAATAGGTTCTTTTATATTAATATTTTTATAATCTGTATTCACTTACTGTTACATTAACACTTTTCTATCTTACTAAGTATGGACTGCTCCTTTTTTAAATGTTGCACGGTTGTGTCATGTTGTAGTAATACGGCAGTTTTACCGCCCTTGTGTTGGTGAGCATTTAAGATTGTTGCAGTGCTTTGCAGTATTGTGAACATTACTGGAGAGAACATTCTTACATATGTGTATAATTATTAACGTACTGCTTTTTCTAGAAGAAGCTGAATATATTCAGTTTATAACTGAATTTCTGTGTCATACTGGATGAATATTTTTAGGGGTTTGGATACTTAAAGCGTAATGAACTTCCAGTTTCTTCATTTACATTCTGCCAGCTCTTTGGGGATGGCTCTTTTCACTTAAGTCAGTGCTGCTACTGTCCTCTCCCATTGTCTCTGTCTCTCTGTTTTTTGATCTTCTTGTCTGTCTGTCTGTCTGTCTCTGTTTTGTATTTTGGTACAGGAAAATTAAGGAATGTTTTTACTGTCTGACTTGGATCTGTACTTTACACTGGCAGTTTTCTATTCTAAGAAGGCATGGTATAGATGACAGTTTCATGATGGGGATAGTGGTGAAGGCAGCAACACATTGGAGAGATGCTTCTGGGCTACTTGTCCTGACACCGCTTTGCAATTTGTTTTGCTTATCTTATGTATATTTGAGGTATTCTTTTGGTCAGGCTGATACAAATCATTGAGAAGTTACAAAGCCCACTAAGACATTCTTGCCTGGCTTTGCCAAGAGGAATAAAGGGGAAAGGAAAGGAAGACTAAGAGGCTATACTTTGATGTGGGAGTTTATAGTTTTAGAGTGTGGAGGGACCTAAGTTCTCTGTTCATCTTTATCTCCTTTTCTGCTGATTCATATTTGTTGGCTATGAATATTGTCTTGACCCAGCCTTTCTAGAAGACTGTACAAGACTTTTCCGAGTGGTAAGATACTTTTCATGTATTTCTGACTAGCTTGATTTTTGGAAAGTATTGTCAAATACCCTCTCTTTTTCCTTCTCCTTCTCTTATTCCTCCTTTCCTCCCTCCGATCCTCCCTCCCAACTTTTCTATTTTCCTTCCTTCTTTCTCCCTCCTTGTTCTTCGTCCTCCCCTTTCTGGCCTCTGCTGTTTATTTTCTCTCAGGCTTCTGAGGTGTTAAAAGCTCTAGTCCTCTATAGTATGCCTCTAGTCCTTTATAGTATCTTTTATAACGTTAACTTTTTCATTTGAAATCATCATGTACCTGGCAATAACCTTCTACTTTTATTTTGATAGCAAGTTGTTGCACTTTTTTCCCCCTGCTTAGTGTATTTTTCATTTTTCCTGTTTTTATACATCATTTACTCTCTCTCTCTCTCTCTCTCTCTCTCTCTCTCTCTCTATATATATATATATATATATATATATATGTATATGTATATGTATGTATATATATATATATATATATATATATATATAGTGTGTGTGTGTGAGAAATGAAACTTAAGTAAATGATGTAGCACGTTACTAGTTGAACTGTCAAGGAACTTTTAATATGCTGTACTCCATTTTCTGTGTTTATTTTAATATGCTGTACTCCATTTTCTGTGTTTATTTTATGTCTGAATTTTGACTGACATTGATCTACATATGAATTTATAAAACATTTTAAGTAATTAAAGTTTTTAACTTAGGATGTCTATTTTTAAATTTCATTTCTTTGCATAATTACTAGAGGACTGCAAACAAATAAGTGTTTGGCACTGTAAACAGGAATTGTGGTGAACTGAAAGACTATTATAATGAAAAACTTATTCATTGAGTGGCCATTGAATGAATATCATGAATCTAGTTTTTTAACTGGACAGCTATGACGACTAAAAAAATGTGACAAGTTGGATGTGGCATATAACCTTAATTGCATCCCTCAGGAAGTAGAAGCTGGCTGATTTCTGTGGGTTCAAAGACAACATGCTCTATGTAATGAGTTCAGGGATAGCTAGGACAACACAATGAGGCCCCATCTCTAACAAACAAGGAAAATAATAAAATAAAATAGAATGGAAAAGAAAAATGTGGCACCATGATTTCTAATAGCAATTTTTACTTTCTGTTGCTGTACCAAAATAGCTAAGACTGGTTATCTTACGAAGAATAGAAGTTGCAGTAGTCGGCTTTGCAGTACTGTGTCAAACCTGAGAGAGTCAACTTAAAAAGAAGAAAGGCATATTTGGCTTATAATTTAGGAGGTTTTAGCTCATGGTTGGTTCACACTGTTGCTTTTAGACACGAGATAAGGCAATATACCATGGCAGGAGCACATTGCAAAGAAGTGACTACCTTGTGTCATCCAAGGAACGAAAGGGGGTAGGGGTAGGGCTTCCAGTATCTCCTTCAAAGGCACATCTTTAACCACCTAACTTCCTTCTTTTAGGCTCCATTTTGTATAGGTTTCATTTCATCCATCTAACATCTTGGATGGGGTGAGGGTGGGGGGACAAACTCCAAATCTTGTGGTTCCATATCTGGTGTCAAAAAGTGTAGGTGGTTCTGCCCTTACATCTTTGCTGTCTGTAACAAACATACTTCTTTCTCTTGGCTTGGCTACAGTCCCTGTGTGCAGCTCTCCTTGATATATGTCTCATGTCTCTGGCACATTTAACATCTTGGGAGTCTCCATTGCAACCCAGGTTTCATTTCCACAGCTCCATGCAGTGCCACCTCAGAGCTTCCAGGTACGGACTCCCCTGTCAGGCATTGCTTAGCCCCAGTGGCTCTTTGAAACCATGGTGGAAAATATTTCACAACTCATATATTTGTGGAACCTTGACATGTCGATGACGCTGCCAAATTCATCGACTAGTTTGGGATGGACCCTCACTCCCTTGAACCACATTTTATTCCAGTGCTTTCTCTTCCACAGGTTGGAAGCTTAGTTAGGTGGGGGTCTTTCCCTGAGGGCACCTTTCTCTTTATTCTAATGCAGATCTACACTAAGGGAGAGCTTTTGATAACAAAGCCATTCTGTCATTATCCTCTTAATCTGTTGTTAATCTAGCAGTGAATGACTCCTCTAACAAGGACAGATCCTTTGTGTCTCAGTCACCTTTCAAAGGGTTCACTTTTATATAATTAATACATGACTTCAGGGCTTAGTCCTATCCTATCCTCCCATCCCCCTACCATGTCTCACTTAGTAGCTCTGGCTGACCTGAAACTATGTAGACCAGGCTGGCCTGAAACTCAGAGATTCGTTCACCTGCTTCTGCCTCCTGAGTGCTGGCGTTAAAGGCATGTGCCACTGTACCCAGCTGCTTAATTTTCTAACACAAGACAATTGGGGCATACATTCATGCTATACTCCTAAACGTGGAAAATCAGTGAGACACTTTGTGTCTATTTTCTTTAATGTATATGAGTGCTCTATCTACATGTGTACCTGCATGCCCAGAAGAGGGCATCGATCCCAGTATAGCGTGTCAGGCCACCATGTGGTTGGTGGGAATTGAACTCAGGACCTCTGGAAGAGCAGACAGTGTTCTTAACCACTGAGCCATCTCTCCAGCCCTATTGTATCTAATTCTTTTTCATATATTCAGGATTGAGAATAATTTCCTTGTAAGTTAATGTTCATAAGTGTTTACTATTTTGTTGATTTAGTCACACAAATAAATATTGTCTGTGAAAATACAACATAGTTCCAAGAATTCTAGTCATTAGTTACTTTCTCTGCAAATTATTTTGAGTATATAATTATTATTCACAAAGAAGTGCTTCTAAGCCCTGTGTTTTTGTTTTTCATATTCTACAGTTTACAGTGTTTATTTTCAAATGATTAAAGGTTATATATGCTAAAAATCTGAAAATAACATGAACATTACTATTCTGGGAGTGTGTCTTGCCTCATGTACACTTGATATGTGCCATACAGTTCCTACTGCTGTTTACCTTAGATTATTATTATTTCCCACATCATCCTATACTTATAGTTAAAATAGGATAAAAGCATTGCAGTAGAGATCATTTCTTAGAAGATGAATCTCTGTTTGTATCCCAAAGGTAAGTACCTGAGGAAGAATGATTGACAGTGAGTTAGAATCTTTTAACTGAAAACGACCCTTAAATATGGAAATGTAGGGTGTGATGGTTGCAGATTGTAATCCAGGCTCTAGAACTGATTCACTGTTCAGTTCCTGTTTTCAGGATAAAGAGAATTTGGGCTGGAGGAAAACACAAAACTATGTAATTTGTATAGTTTTGTATAACTTAATGTTTGGCAGCTGAGGATAGTGGCAAACATTGGATTAATATTGCTTAAAGAGCCCTGACTTTTCAATCCTTTTGTTTTAGCAAGAGTGGTTTGACCGAGTGTCTTCTCTCCCAACCTCTTTACTTATACTGAGGAGATGGTTTAGTCTAGCTCATACTTGAGCTTTGCTATTAAATGAAATAACATATGCAGGATCTATTATATTCTAATTCTTGTAAGGACTCTATGATAAGCAGTCCACTATGAATGCTAGTATAAGCAAATATTTTAAAGAACTTTATAACTTTAAAATACTTGCTTATATCCAAAATTTTAATCCTTTAGATACTGTAGTATAGATAATATCTAGGAAAAACGAGTGGCTAATTGTTTCACAAAGGTCATGTGTGTGTGCATGCATGTGAGTGTATGAGTGTATGTGAGTATGTGTGTGTGAGAGCGTGTGTGTTTGACAGTGTCTGTGATTGAATGTGTATGAACCTCTTTCAGTAACTTTAGTAAAACCTAGCAGGCTCAGTAAATGATACTTGACAGAATTTGGTAATCCAGAAGTGAGATAAAATGTAAGTGGTAGTAACTTAGGCTACTGTATTTTAAGTATTCTGTGTAATAAATGAATTTTGAACTTTGTACTCAGTTTTTTGCTGTATTTTTGCTTCTGATTTTGTAGAAGAAAAGCTATTTCACGTACATGAATCTATCTTTAACTAAACATTTCAACCTGAGATAAAATTGAGCCAGTTGGCACCTACATTTCTATGTAATTTCTAGTTCCCAAAGATAATTTTATACTAATAGAGGCTTAAATTAAGTCATGTACACAGATCATTGAAGACCAATTATCACACTGTATTCCTTCCCATTTCAAGTTTCATTGAGGTGTTTTGAGACATTTCCACTCCATTAATTTTCACTTTTGAAGAAATCTACTTTAATAATTACCCTAAAATTGGGTAGAACAGTCTCTTTCACTACTCTGTGCAGGATGTGGTTGCTGAGGTTCTCAAATGTGAACTAATTTTCTACTTAAAAAATGCTATGAAAGCTTGCAGTTCAGGAATAGTTTAACCGGTGACATAATGAGTCTCTGTCCTCAGAAAGCAGCCAAGCATTTAGTACTGGCCTTCATCAGTGGCCTTCAGACACTGCTCCCTCTGACAGAGGAGAAGTGGCTATGAAGGAATATCTTATACCAATTTTTCTTCCTTGGCATGGCCATCTTTGTTTCTATTAAGGGTCCATAAGCCTATTATTTTTATAAATACTCAATTTCTCAAGTTTTAGCTGCATAGCAATCTTACCTTCTATCATTTCTGCTCTTCTCAAGGCCTGCTAGACAGGTGAAATCATTTGCCTACATTATTTCATTTCATCCTCCCATCAGCTCTGAAAATTAGGTAGGTAGTATTAGTTTATATTTATGTATAGAAATTGATACGCAGCAAAGCTGACCAGATTTTCCAAGGTCATTTATCTGTTAAGATGAAAAGTGATTGATTTTTTCAGCCCAAATCAGTCAGTCATACAGAATTTCATAGCTTAAAATAATAATGCCAAGATTATTTTTAAAACGATGGTTAGAATCTCCTCGTACTTGCACTTAGTGTGCTGGTGGTCTCTGCAGTTTTCCTCCCTACCATTCAGCTAGCTTTATATTGCCAGGCTGAAGGGCTCTTGCTTTCTGTGGTTCTCTAAGTCTAGTGGGACGACATCTTATTTTCTTAATAGTTTTGTCTTCGGCATATGACAGTTGCTTCTTTGGTTGGTTAATTTTATCATTACCAATCTTTCTCCTATTCTCTTTCCATCATTTGGATATTTGAGAGTCTTTGCTGTTACAATACAATGTTCCAGGGGTTACTTTTTCTTATCTGGTAAACAAGCTTGAGGAAGAGGAGAAGAATAACTAAGACACCAGAGGAACAGGGGAGAACAAGGTTTAGTATATTAGTGTCTTACCAGTAAAATTCATATGATCTAGATTTGTGTGACATTTATTGAGAAATAACTTTACACAATTCCTTCTATTGTATTTTTTAAAAGAACTTCCTAATGTTTTTTCTATTTATTTTTGGTTGTACTAATCTTCTATAAGGATAGGCCTTTATATAATACACTCTTTTTGAAAGTACTTATCGATTGTTTTTGAAAAAAAAAAAAAAAACTCTACGTGACAAAAGATTACTAGTATTTAAGGTATAACTCAATGAATGAATATGAAGCAATTGATTTCTTTTCAAAGGAAAACTCAAGTTGTCACAAATAGGGAATTCTCAGTTTATTAAGCTCATATTACCCCGTGTTAATCAAATTGAAATTGTTTGAGGCCTATAGTTTTTTCAATGATTGCACCTTTATTTTCTATTTATTTTTGCACTGTATTTTGTATTACTTTCCCTTTAAACATAATTCTAAACTTACTTTATTACATGAACTAAGCATCTCTTCTTTTAAAAAAATGTTATTAGATAAACGTTTAGATGCTTAAAGACCTTTAAAAAATGTTGTATGTTCTAATCACTTACTAGGAAACGATACTGTTAAAGGTAGCTTGGAATCTTACAGCAAATACAGCCAGTTTCCATATACCTGCAATTCTCCACATGTGAATTTAGTGAGCTTCAGGTTGGAGATATTTGGGAACAAAAATTGTGTTTGTACTGAATACACAGAGATTTTCCCTCTAGTTATTCTTTTTCCTGAAACAAGACAGAGGAGAATTTACACAACATTTTTTACATAGTATTTATTAGCTATTGCAAGACGTCTAGAAACGATTGAAGGCATATGGGAGGGTGTCTATGGGTTGTATGTAGAGAGTATATACCATGTTATTTGTATAAGGAAGTTGAAATTTCACAGACTTTGGTTGAGCTAGGGGTGGCAGTCCTCCTGGAACCAAATCCCAGCATATAAAAAGAGAGAGTGACTTAGTGAGGGTTTCCATTGCCGCCCCTTGCCTTTGCATCATAGGTGATCTGTCTCTGGTGACATTGGTGCAGGAGAGCTGGCCCAGATGGATTGAGGGTTAGTGCAGGAGAGCTGGTCCCACTCCTCACCAGCTGCTGCGCTCAGGAGAGCTGGCCCCGTCCCTCACCTTGTGCAGCACAGTAGAGCTGGCCCTGGTGGTGCAGGTGCAGGAGAGCTGGTGGGCTGACCAGCTCAGCTTCCACTCAGGCCCACATCCAGGGCTTTGAGTTGGCCCACCTCAACATCTACCCCATCTGTGTACTGCTGGAGGGTGTGAAGGGGCCAGTCCTGCCGTTCCAAAGCTTCAGGATCTCCACAACACAAGGGCAACAATAGGCTATCTGAGAGGAGCCCCTGTGAGGATCCAGTATTGATAGTGTAACAAAAGCCAGAGGCCTTGAACCAGACCAATGACTCATAGTAACGATCACTTGCAAGTAAAGCTGTTTGGGCAAAAGAGTATACTGTGTGATGCACCATGACACACTGCAGCTTTCAAAGTTAGATTTTTGTTTGTCTTTTTCTTTCTTTGTTTCTTTTTAAAAAAAATTTCTATTTCTTGTGGGAGGGGTTGCATGGGTGGATGGCGAATATGAAGGGACGGGAGATGAGTGAGATTGGGGCACATGATGTGAAGTTCACAAAGAGTCAATAAAAAGTTATGAAGGAAAACCTGGCAACATAGTTCCATGCTTCTTTAGATACCTATTACTGTAGAAGTAGCTACTAAGGTACTTGTAACTATTTTTTGTCTATATATACTATGTCTAATTACAGGAAACTGAATAGTGGTATATTCTCTCTCTCTCTCTTAAATGTAAGGGAGTGCATGAGTGTGAGAGTACATTTGAAGCCAAAGTTTGATGTTGGGTGTTTTGTCAGTTGCTTTTTATTTTATATACTGAAGAGAATCTTTAGGGGGTGGGGGTGAGGGAGGTCCATTGTTTCTGCCTTTTAAGCTTTGGGATTGCAGGTGTGCCACCATGCCATCCTGGTATTTGCATGAGTAACTGGAGACCTGAACTCTGGTTCACATGCTTGTGTGGCAAGTGCCCTTACCTATTGATCCATCTCCCCAGCCCATGAAGTTCATATTTGTGTAGCTTGGTTATTGACTTGGGACTTTTTTCTTTAGCTTAATATTAAAAGCCTTCTAGCATTTCCCTGTCTGTAAGAATGAGTTCTCTTATTTCATGGAGTATGTATATAACTTTATATATAATTCAATCAATTCATAATCTCCAGTGTGCCATGTTTATTCCTATTTCTTAAGGCTTACTTTTATTACATTTTCAATAGGTTTCCCACTATATTCTCTTTTGCTTTAGATCTGTGACAGGACAGCACATCTTGGCTGAGATACATGGCCTGGGCATGAAAGAGAAGAAAAAGAAAGAATCTGGAATTATCTTTAAAAAACAGTTTTACATTTTATTTATTTTATGTACATTGGGATTTTGCTTTCATGTGTGCCTGTGGAAGGCTGCCATATTTTGAAGTTACAGGCAGTTGTGAGCTGTCATGTGGGTGCTGAGAACCGAACCTTGGTCCTCTGGAAGAGCAGTCAGTGCTCTTAACTGCTAAGTCATCTTTCCAACCCCATGCTCTGGATTTCTTAATCTTTTAAATGACATGCTCCCAGTGACCTGAAGGCTTTCTGTTGGGTCCTGTCTCTAAAAAAGCTTTCACCACCCCCTTTGCAGCAATTCCAGCCTTGGAATATATGGACCGTTGGGAAACATTCCAGCTCCAAACTAACCATTGAACAAGTTTTCTAAGATAATTGTAGCTGAAACAGTACGTTCCTTACACCATTTAAAAAACAAAAATACTTGGCAACTGATGCCTGTTCCTCTTACCTCAGTACAGATAAGCAGGCCACCTCACAATGCTACATTAAAGAGAATGTGTCATTGGAGCTGAGGAGGTGGCTCAGCTGGTGAAGTACTACGGCCCAAGCAGGAGGACCCGAGTGTGGCTCTACAGTGCTCACATCAAAAGCAGGGACATTTACCACTGCTGTCCCCCACATGCATGTAAGCATACTTGCATGAACACCTGTATGCAGGTGTACATATCACATGCACTATATGCTTACATAGAACAATAAAAAAGAGAATGTGTGATTGTTGAAAGGATATAAGTGACCTGCAGCTAGATTTGATAAGCTTACACTGGTTCATCAGTACAGCTAGGGAAATGCATTATAATCAACCTGTGATGGTCAGCTGTCTTTCATTTTGGACTTGCAGTGGACAAGGCTGAAACACTTGGTAGAGGAATATTAGTTATGGAGCAAGAGAGAAAGAAAAAGTGGTTGGTCTCACGTCCTGCTCAGGGTTTGGCCCTCCATGACCATAGGACATCCCAGCCAAGTTTTGATCTTCAAGGATTCTCTCCTTCCCCACAGCGGTGACCTGGGACCAAGCCTTTAACGTGGAACACCCAGTATGCAAGCCATGACACCCAGTATGCAAGCCATGGTACCCTGTATGCAAGCCGTGACACCCAGTATGCAAGCCATGACACCCAGTATGCAAGCCATGGCACCCTGTATGCAAGCCATGGCACCCAGTATGCAAGCCGTGACACCCAGTATGCAAGCCATGACACTATTCTTCATTTTGTAACCTTGTGATTATTTTCTAGCTACTAATAATGTTTGTTGTTTCAGGGTAGTACTTTTATGATTTTATTCACCAGCAAAAGTAGTTTTACTTCTGAGGTTTAAACAACTGAAATGCTGGCTTTTAGTTAGGCAGTTGGCAGCTCAGTAGCAGGATGCAGTTGAGCTGCCCAGAATTAGACGGAGCCAGTGGAATAGGAAAAATGAGAAGGCATGTGGGTAGTTTCTTGGCTTATTGATGTTTCCTCTTAGTAGCACAGACTGCTCTGGAAGACGAATGTGCTTTTCAGAAGGGGTGTTGTTCTTTAATTCAGAGCGGCAGTCTGTTTCCTACTCACTCTGGCAGACACACCCACTTTCCTCTAGTAGAAGTGTGGAGGAAGGCAGCAGAGTGCTGGCAGAATTGAGGCTAAGCCCCAATGCTTAGTTAGGGGCTGAAGTAACTCACAGTTACCAACCAGCACGTTTCTTAGTAACTCAGAGTAGGTAAGAAAACTGTGATCTCCTTGAGCAAATGAAGAACAACATTCTCCTTTTGTATGTTCTTAACTAAATGAAAGCCATTTGTGGTCTGGTTCCATATGTACTTTGATTTCCGAATATAGCCTCTCACAGTAACCTTTCCTTTTATGTCCTACACCTCCTATGATTGGACTGCATGAAATTTCACAAAAGTGGTTGTCAGTACAACCTTTCTTATTGTCTTAGTTTGCTTTCTGTTGCTGTGATAAAACACCAAGACCAAAAGTAAGACCATGGAGGACTGCTGTTTACTGGCTTGTTTAGCTTGCTTTCTTATACAGTCCAAGATCACCTGCCCAGGGTGGCACTACCCATAATGCACTTGGCCCTCTCACATCAATTACTTATTAAGAAAATGCATCAAATGTGGTGGGAACATTTTCTCAATTAAAGTTTTTACTTTTCAGAATACCTTAATTTGTGTCAAGTTGACAAAAACCAAACAAACAGACCAAAAAAAAAAAAACACAAACAAACAAACAAACAAAAAACCCAAAACCAAAACCAAACAAAATAAACAAAACACCAGTACACCCATACTTATTGGCAGAGTATGAGAGTTTCAGGTACTCTGTATTCTTGCCAATAGATACCAGTCTTTTTTTTTTTCTCATTCTTTTGTTATGGTTTTAATTTACCTCTCTCTCTCCCTCCCTCCCTCTCTCCCTCCTTCTCTTTTGTTTTTCAAGACAGAGTTTCTCTAGCTCTGGCTGTGCTGGACTCACTTTGTAGGCCAGGCTGGCCTTGAACTTGCAGCGGTCCACCTGCCTCTGCCTCCCTGAGTGCTGGAATTACAGGCGTGTGCCACCGTGCTGGGCTACTTCTCATTAATACTGGGCATTTGGCAGTGCTTTCTTCTAAATGCCCATTCAGTTTCTTCTGTTTGTTTTCTATTAGAATATGTGTTTTCCTGTTGATTCACAAGAGTTGCTTATATTTTCTGATAGGAGCACTTTGTTGTATGATGTAAAACTCTTCCATTCTGTATTCTGCCTTTTTGCACTTTTAATAGAGATCTTTTTTAAAAAAATGAGCTAATTTTATGTTCATTTGTATTTTGCCTGTGTGTATGTTTGTGTGAGGGTGTCAGAAGCCCTGGAACTGGAGTTACAGACGACTGTGATCTGCCATGTGGGTAGTGGGAATTGAATGTAGGTACTCTGGAAGAGGAGCCAGTGCTCTTAACTGCTGAGCTATCTCTCTAGCCCCATACAGAGACCTTTAATGGACAAGAACAACTAATCTTAGTGTAACTCAGTTTATTTACCTTTTCCTTGTAGATTGTGTTATGCATGAAATATCATCTACCCCATGCACATGGAGATATTTTTGTATTTTTTAAGAAGCTTTATTGTTTTGCCCTTTATATTTCCAGTTGTAATTTATTGGGATTGATAAAAAAGTTTTTTTTTAGATTCACTTTGTTTTATGTGTATGGGTGTTTTGCCTGCATGGATGTGCACCATGTGTGTGCCTGATGCTGCCAGAGGTCAGAAGAGGGCATCAGATTTTCTGGAACTTGAATTAAGAATGGTTGTGAGTCACCATGTAGGCTCTAGGAACTGGACCCAGGTCCTCTGCCAGAGCAAGTACTCTTAGCCACTGAGCCATCTCTCCATCCATAGAGGTTGAGTTTGGTATAGGATGGGCTGAAGTTTCTTGTTCTTGTCTTTCCTCTTATAGTATATCTATTTGATTTTCTTTCACTTAATGAAAAGGCCATTATTTTATTAATTCTCTGCAGTCACGTCTTTGTCACAGACTTTATTTTTAAATGCTCTATTTTTTATTGGTTTGAATATCGTTGCTTCAATACTGTCCTTACTGTAGATTAGAAATAATCTTGACCATCTATTGGCATAGGTCCCTGACTTTATAATTTTTAAGAGATTCTTGGATCTTTCTGCATATTTATTCACATTTACTATTAGGTTATTACTTTTCACAGAAAACATAATGGGATTATAATCCTGATTGTTTCCAGAGAGGTTTTTACTGAGGACTGAAGACCCAGTGAAGATGTGGGTGTCATCATGCCATGTATTGAGGTTCATTATTGAATAAACAAGGAAAAGGGAAGCCAGCTGAACACCAACATACATTACCCTGTGCTTCCTGACTTAGAAGTACATACACACAGGCAACTAACTATAGTAATGATGTATTAATTCAATTGTGATAATCATTGTGCAATATATGCATATGCCAAGTCATCACATGTACATCTTGAATATGTACATTTTTTGTTAGTTATATTTAAACATGACCAATGAGCAATCATACAGTAATATACACTAATATGTGTTTTTATTTTTTAAAATAATTTGTTGACAATTTATTGATATTCTGTTATATGTGTGTGTGTGTGTGTGTGTGTGTGTGTGTGTGTGTGAGATAGAACCAGAGTTTGAAGATTGCCTATTAGAATATGGGTGCTTAACCCTAAAAAACACTACACACTATTGTGTGATACAGATCTCCAGAAGCTTTTTATCTTCCAAAATTATAACTGTATATCTGTCAAACAACAGTCTTTCCTTTTCCTTCCCGAAGTTCCCAGCAACTACCATTATATTTGTTTATGGATTCTCCTATTTTTCTTAGGTGCCTCATGTAAGTTGAGATGTATATACATACAGTGTCTGTCTTATGTCTGTGTGTGACTGACTTATTTCACTTGGTGTAATGTTTTTACAGTCCATGTGTGTTGTAACAGGACAGATTTTTCTTTTTTTTTTTAAGACAAATAATATTTTACTTACTGTATGTGCATACTAGATTTTATTTGTCCATTCATCCACTGATGAGCATTTTTGTCACTTTGCCTTTTGCTGCTCTGAATAGTGTGACTGAACATGGGAGTGCATGTATGTCTTTGAGATTGCTTTCAGCTCCTTTGGCCTTCTATCTAAAGTAGGATCGCCGTATCCTCCCCCCCTCACCCCCCATACTTTAAAAGTGAATGACTCATAGCTATGGCAAAGTATTATGTCACTTTTGAGAAGGAAAAGAGTTTTTCTTGACTCAGCATTTATGAGCCTTGTGGAGAGGCCAAGTGTGTGGGTATGATGGACTTCTTCAGAGCGCTCATTGATGGAAGTGGTAGTGCTGTTATGGGAATAAGATTGTCAGAAGAATGCCATTCTACTTAGGACTAATCCACAAGAAGAATATGATTCTACCTTGTTCAAAACTGTGGTGTTAGTGCTCAGGCAGATCTGGGATATTAACTAAACGTTGTTGGCTAGATTGATGCTAGGTTGTGTATAGGGAGTCAGTATAAATGAAAGAAAGAACATCTTTGTTGTATTGACATGATGGCAAGATGGAGATGCTAAAATACTAGTGTCTGTTGCTTAGGAAGTTTGAAAATATTTTAATTTTGAAATACTGTGTAAAAACAACTTCAACAAAAGGGCAGTGATTTCTGTACTTTGAGTCTTTTTCCAGAGATGAAAAAAAGCGGATAGTTGATGAGACAAAGCTAATATTATAATAATTATTACTGTCTTTTACAAGCTTTTCAAACATGGAATTTGCAAGAGCTAATTTGATCTGCTAATAATATATATTGTTACATAGAAATGCATTCATCATTTTTATTTTCAAACGATATTTGACTTCCTTTTTTATTTGTGTACAAATTACATATTTGAAATGTATTAATTTTAGTATTTAGTTGCATTTATATGTAATCAATCTAGAGACTGACCTCTTAAAATCTCAGGTAATACTTGGATCATTTGAATATAAAGTGGAATGTGTGGGAGTGATGAGGTAGCAAGCAGAAATTATTAGAAGTGTGCAGAGAAGAAGCTTACAGATTGAGAAGAACACTTAAACTTGAACAACCAAGCTATTAGGAAAGCCAATAACAATTGGTCTAACAGTTAGTTGGCTAGGAAAAATTACCTTTCGAGTAATTTTGTTAGAAGAACATAGTTTTGATTGGTCAGTTTCAAGTTGAATTCATTTAAGGTCCATATTCTTTAGGGAGTCTGATTGGTCTATGTAGGGCCAGCATTGTTGTCATAGTTCTAAACAGCATATGTATTGGGACACAAATAGTCCTCCAAGGAAAAACAAGAGTCTTAATCAAAGCTTTTTAAATAGTAAATTTTATGGTGGCAAAGTAGAAGAAGCACTTAACAGAAGATACTTTTTATCATTAAGAGAACATTCAGTATTTGGTTTAAATAATTATTTCTTCCTTTTAATAAATATATAAATATTTAAATAAACATTTCTTCCTTTTATGGCATTCATTCCACTAGTTCAGTTACTCATGTTGTTAAATTCCCTTTGTTTTTTTCATTGCAGGCAGCTATCAATGGTGTAATACCCCAGGAAAATGGCATTTTACAAAGGTATGTTATAAAACTTTTAATGGTTTGATGGCAGTTTATTAGAATGAAGAAGGAAGTTAGCAATTTTGGAGGTTTACTATTTTTAAAAAAATAATTACTTTTATTTTATGTGTATGAGTGCTTGCATGTATGTAAGTGCAGCATTTGCATGCAGTGCCTGCAGAGAGGCAGGCCAGAAGACAGCATTGGGCACTCTGGAAATGGAACTGAAGTTTCAGGTGGTTGTGAGTTGTCATGTGAATGTTGGAAACCAAATCGAAGTTCTCTGAAAGAGCAGCCATCTCTCTCTCCCTTTTTTTTTTCCTTTTTTCTTTTGATGAGAGATGGGACAGAGAGGAAGGCTTTACCTACTCTGACAACTTGTGTCTCTTGTAAGCTTTATTTATACACAAAATCATTTCCTTAAAAACTTTAATCATTGATGACACAGCTTGAAATCTTTTTGGTTACGTAAGTGTCTAGGAACAAGGGGAACAAAGCAAGCAAACAGCAAATTTCCTGAGAACTCAAAATTAGCTTTAGGATAAAATCAACTTTCTTTTAACTTAAAACTTTCTTCCTTGTGATTGGTATCATAATGCCTTGTGGTTACAAAAGATATTAAACAAAGTGACTCTATTTGATTTTGATTTAAGGTGGCATATCCTTAATAAATCAAAGATCAATCCCTCCACTTGGTACCCTAAACTTGTCTTCCTGACCCTTAATTAATCCTTTCTTTTCCTATTTCATATTTAAAATAAATCCATCATTTAAAAATATTATATAGCCTTTTTACTTGGAAACAGCTTGTCCTTTTGTCTTTCCATAACATCAGGAAAGTCCTGGCCTCTCAATGTTTACTCAGAAGTTCACTGAGACAACATGCCAGGAACTTGCTCTGTAGACCAGGCTGGCCTCACATCCAGAGATTCCCCCTGCCTTTGCCTTCCACAAGTGATGGGATTAAAGGTCTGTGCCTCCACCACCACCTGGCTAAATTACTTTTAATTATGTGTATGTGTGTGTCTACGTAAACACGAGTACCCTTTGTGGCCAGAGGCCCCGGGGACTAAGGTCCCCTAGAACTGGATCTACAGTCAGTTGTGAGCCACCGTGTGAGTGATAGGAATCCAACTTGGGCCTTCTATAAGCAGAACGGAGCAGCCATCTCTTAATTTTTGGCCCATCTCTATATTGCTAGCTCCTGGGTTCACTTTTTAGTAGAACTAAAGACTTTTGGTTTATAAGTTCATTCATCTAGGCATGGTTGTTTTGTGTCATTTGTTAATTAGTTCTCTAAAGTAGTTAATTCTGTAAAGTTTCCAACCCCCTCCCCATACCTATATTTTTGGAACAAGGCTGTAGGCTCTGTTTTTTTATCAGTTAAACTTTATTATACAACCCAACTAGCTTACACAAGAGGGAAAAAAGGTTAAAGGGAAAAAAGAGTGAACCTTCCGGTATCCGTTCCATGGGAAGGGTTCTTAGGTGTCTCTGGCCTGCGTGCTGGTACAGCCTGTGTGCTGATCCACAGGCGCTCAAGCCTGGTCTGAACCTGTTGTAGCTCTCTCCCTCTCCGCCTGCCTGCCAGAGACACTGGGAAGGGCAGTCTCCTTCTCCCACTGAGGGTCGATTAGAAAAACAATAGTCCAGGTGGAGTCCCCAGGTCTGTTTCCTGAATTCCAGGCCCAGGATGGCTCCATTCAGTCTGTCACAAGGTATCCATGGGGTGCCCAAGGATAAAGCCCGCCAAGACTACTTTCACCTGTGACAAAACGCACAAGTCTTTCCCACACAAGGCCTCATGTATACCCATCTCATCTCGAGCTTCCTTTGTAGCTACGTCTGGGCTTAAATTCTTTTTCCTAATTCCAACCCCCAAGTGCTGGTATGACAGGAATGGGAAGTCTTATTTTAACTGTAAAATCTCTGTATATTTGCCAGTTGGATAAGATCAACTTTTAAAGTGATTTGGTGATTTTAAATTTTAAAGAAAGCTTTCCAAAATCATCCTTTTAGTCATATGATACAAGGAACTGAAAAGAAGACATGGCTCAGTAGCTGCAGAGTCAAGACTGCCTGAGCAGTCTTTTTCCCTTTCCCAGTTGGTTCCTGACTCAGGACTACTTATAGCAAATTCAGTAATTCTTTAATAACGACACATCTGAGAACATAGAACTAATACTGTACCTGAAATAGCCACTGTTAATATATGGATTGCTTTTGTTGTCTTTGTGTCTTTGTTACAGGTAAAATTGGAAGGTGATTTTAAAAGAGAACTATAACGTTTAACACAGACTTAAAAAGGAGTGCTTCCCCCCTTCTTAAAGAGGGAGACTTTGGTTCTGGAATTAAATAACTCAGTATAAAGCTCTAGGAGATTAAAAACAGCTTTCTTTTCCAAGCATAGTTTAATTTTTTGTTATTTGCCCCCCCCCTCTGTTTTCTCAGTTCAGACTCTTGGCTTGAGTTTTGGTGGCTGGGACTTGTAAGTCATGCAGTATGATCTGCTAAGTGCAGTTGAGGCAAACAGAAAAAGTAGACTAGGAGGAGTTGTGGAGAGGAAGAAAAGTGCTGTTGTAACAGCATAAAAAAATTCAACCTGAGTGCAAAATTGTGTTATACTTGGTAGGGAACTGTGTATTTAGGATGGAAGCAAAAATCTGTTTGATGCCTATGCCACTCTTAATGATTAATGGAAAGCTATTTTCCAACTTCCCCTTAAAAATTTGTTACATGTTTGATCCAGAGTAAATATAGCTGCTATCCAAAGTCTGTAGTAGCAGCTTTTTTGCTTTTGGTTGGAAGGGATGATTTAAAAGCATTCTGTTAGCTCTATTGAAGTTCTTGTCCAGAAAAGCAAACCAGATAATTATAGGAACTTCTTTTATGCTTAATTTTATAAACTTGGTTTAGAAAGTTTTAGACTACTACATAGTATTCCAGTTTCGTTTAGAAAAAATGCTGTTACCACATTTTGTGCCGTTGTTTCCTTTAGGGCTTATATTGGACTTATATATTTCATAGCATCTGCTATGGTAACTGTAGAAATTCTTTTTCTCTGGAATTATTCCATCTTTCTTGTTATAAGTGATATTTTTTCCTTCTTCCTCCTCCTCCTCAACCTCTTTCTCCTCTTCCTCATCTTCTTTTGATTATGACGAGAAGTTTAGTATCCTGTAGTAAATACTGTAGTATTTAGGGCCTCAATTTGGTCAGAGTGGGTTTTTATTAGCTTTCTTTGCTTCTTTCTGAGGAATGAGTCATGCCCGTGTAAGAAAAATAAGTTATATCCAGTAAGTTTCTCAACTGTTTCCTTCCTGTGTTCTTTAATTTTAAAATTACTGTGCATTTACATAACTTGAAATGAATCTGTGTGTTTGCTGAAAATAAAAGAGGCATTGTTCTCTTTCATAGGGTTAGCACTAAAACCAGAAGATACAGTGCTAGATGTGTATCTAGTCACTTCAAAGGGTAATTGTTTTGTAGGGTTGATTTATGTTAAATATACTTTATATAGAACCAATTCTTAGTTTACACTTTAATAGAAGAGCAGAGTCAAATACTTTAGAAATAAGTTTTTCTATGTATCTCACTTTTAGTTCTCTTGGTGAGATAAAATATCCCAATCAGAACAACTTATGGGAGAAAGGGCTTATTGTAGCTCACAGTTTCAGATTGTAGTATATCACAGCAGGGAAGTGAAGGCAGCAGGAACTTAAACCAGCTAGTCACATTACATCCACAGTCAGAAGCAGAGAGGGATATGTGCATGCATGTTTACTATTTAGCTTGCTTTATCCACTCTGATATAGTCTAGCACCCAAACACAACATGGTGCTGCCCACTTTTAGTTCACTAATAAAGACAGTTCCTTACAGAGATGCCCACAGGCCAACCTGATAAAGAAAGTCTCTTACTGAGCATCTTTCCTCACGCAGTTCTGGATTGTTGATTATTAAAATAATCATCACATTATCTGCCCTATTTAAGTATATTGTAAAATACTATCATGAGATACAGACGTTTTTATAATAATTAGTTGCTGGGCAATATTAGGTGTGTTGATATGTAATTATTTTGGCCAGAGGTTATAAAACTTTTTGGAGTTGATTCTTGCAACCCTCATAGTGCAAAGAGAGGACCAGCTCCCACAGTTTGTTCACTGACCTCCATGTGATTATTGCTGGATGTATTTTGGGGTGTGTGTGTGTGTGTGTGTGTGTGTGCGCGTGTGCGCGCATGCACATGTACCCCCAACAAAGAAACATAAAGGGAAAAATTTTAAAATGTTATGACATTTCTTTATTGTTCTTTCTGGAAGATCACTAAGCATGACTTTGTATTTTAAGATATTTTCCTTTGAGTAAGAAAGTTGAAATTTGGCACATGTATAAAATATCTGTCTCCCAGATTTATTTTTATGGTAATTATTTTATTTAGACATTAATAAGAACAGGTGTTAGTATCTTTGATTTATAGATAGATAATAAAGATAGGTAATAAGGCATGGAGTGACTTGACCCAGATGGTTCAGCATGATGTTGAAGTGGGGACAGCACATCTTCTGGCCTGTCTTCTAGGAATGTTTCATTAGGTAACATATAGCTACCACATTATGCTTTTAATAGCTGTGACATATACAATCATAAGTGCATTCATTCATTCACTTATAAACAAACATCAAGTTTGAATGTATATATTGGGTATTCTTAATAGTTTATTGACTGAAAATGTTGTGCAGCACCCCATAAACTATTTTCAGAGATCATTTTAAGGAGGAAATATTATTTAATTACTTACACTAGTGGAGAGCAGGTGTTATGTTGAGCTTTATACAATAATAATGTAAGTGGGTGGTATTTATCAATTACTTATTTTATGACCCAGAAAATTATTTAGTATATTAATTTGCTTATTGCTCAGTATGTTAACACCTAGAAAAGACAAGGTTATTTTCGAATCTTTAATGCTATTATACTTTTAGAATATATAATGTTATACCAGTTATACCCTCAGAATGTATATAAGTGCTCAGGTATTCTGGTTTAGTAAAACGTTTAAAAAACAACAACAACAAAACAAACCTGAATTGATTTATATATTTGTCTTGAAAACAAATGTGGCTTTATTTGAGAGGTGCACCCAAAGACTTTGCTATGGAATGGACTTTTGGAAGTTGAAATAATAAACAAATTCAGAGTTCCTGTTAACTTTGCCTTTTCCTCACTACCTCCTGGAGCCTGAGTGCTCTGTAGAGAAAGCTGAACACACTGCTGGCCAAAATTTAGACCTAAATTAGATTTCTTTCTTTTTTTTACCCCCTTTTTTCTTTTTTGGTTGTTTCAAGGCAGGATTTCTCTGTGTAGCCCTGGCTGTCCTGGACTCACTTTGTAGATTCGCCTGCCTCTGCCTCTGGAGTTCTGGTATTAAAGGCGTGTCCCACCATGCCTGGCTTAAATTTCTTCTATTTCTTTACAGATGTCTCCCTTATCAGTGTCTCTAAAAATGATGTTTTTTATTTTTAACCATATTTTGTTTTACATATACTATAATTTATATACTCAGTAACACTGTAACACAAGGATTGACATAGCTGTAAACAGTAGGCTATGGGGAAAAGCTCTCTCCTCCAAGAACACACTAGAACAGAGCCCTTTTTCTAATTGGATCAATATGACAAACATGTCGTGACTGGCTCTATCAAGTTCTCATTGTGCTATTGATCAATGGATTTAAAAGAAAGCCCAACTTTCACAATTCTTGCCTCAAAACATATATTCAGGAGGCAGAGACAGGTGATCTTTGTGAGTTCCAGGCCAGCCGGGTCTACAAAGTGAGTCCAGGACAGCTAAGGCTACACAGAGAAACCCTCTCCCAAAAAACCAACCCAAAGCAAACCAAAAACTCCTAAACAGAATCAAAACCAAAACCAAAACCATATATTCAGTTCATTTAGAAGGCAAAGATGGTTCTTGCTTCTTCAATTCATGGAAAACTGAATTTGCCTACCAGCCATTAAACATGCATCCATACATACACACATACATACATACAAACATGCATACATACAATAAAACCAAACAAAACTACAATAGTGTTGAAACTAGAAAGAATAAATAGCTTTCTACCCTTGTGTTACTTGTGTCTTTTTGTCTATTCTCCATCCTTCCTCATTACCTAGTACTGCCCTCTCTTTGTCTCTTTTCTAAATTTTTAGGTTTTACCCACATTTCTACCTTTTTCCAGTGCCTTAACTAACTAACTTACTTACTTGCTTTATTTGTAAACAGGGTTTTCTCTGTCTAGTCCTGTACCTCTCTCTGTACACCAGATTGGTCTCAAACTCAAGTCTCCACCTGCCTTTGTCTCAAGAGTGCAGGGATTAAAGCATGAGCCATCACTGCCCAGCTCTTTTTTTTTTTTTTTTTAATTTTTTTGTTTTGTTTTGTTTTGTATTTAGAGACAGGGTTTCTCTGTGTAGCCTTGGCTGTCCTAGACACACTTTGTAGACTAGGCTGGCCTTGAACTCACAATGATCCGCCTGCCTCTGCCTTCTGAGTCGTGAGATTAAAAGTGTGTGCTACCACACCTGGCTTAAAGATAAGTTTTTTTTTTAATTAAAAAAGATTAGTGGAGGAAGTTAAACGATATATTGATCATTTTATAAATGAAAAATATATATTTGAGACATAGTTGTTAAAGATTCCCTCCCCCAATCCCCCAAAAAAACCTGGTGTGAGATTTCAACCATGTAAAATTGAAGAAGTTTCATGTAGGTATTCAGTTATAAAGATATGGAGGAAGTTGAAAGAGCTAACAGTAGATAGTAAGACAAAACAGAATGAAAAAAAGGGTGAATGAATACAAACATAAGGGGGCTTTATTGCCATGAAGAGACACCATGACCACGGCAACTCTTATAAAGGAAAACATTTAGTTGGGGGCTGTCTTACTCTTTACAAGTCACTGAAGCCTATGCTTAAGCATCTGAGACCTCAGAGCCCACTTCTCCACTGGGGCACACTTCTTCCTACAAGACCACGCCTACTCCAACGACACCATCTTCCTAATAGTGCCACTTGCTAGGGTCCAAGCCTTCAAACACATAAGTCTGTGGGGACCATACCTACTCCAACCAACACAGCTGGGCATCCACCTAAAGGTGGAAGAAAAGAACTGACTCCTCAAATTGTCTTCTGACTTCCACTCAGGCACCGTGGCATGCATGTGTTGATATAAACACACACATACTGTGATGGCTAATATTACTTGCCGACTTGATACCTAGAAAGCAAGCCTCTACACATATCCTTGATTGTCTGCATTGAGGTTAGTCTCTGAGAATTTCTTTAAGGCGTTATATTGATTATGTTAATTGATCTGAAAAGATCCAATCTAAAAGTGGGCAGTCCTGTTCCTAGGAAGAGGATTCTGAACTGTGTAAGACTGGAGAAGGTGAGCTGAACACAGGAATGCATGCATTAATTCACTGCTTTTTACTATTGGACTCTAGAAACATCATTAAGGTGGAAGTATTATGATTTATGTCCACTAAAAATAGAAGATTAAACCCAGGACCTTTTGCATGAGACGTGTGCTCCATCACTGAGCTAGATAGACTTGCTTTTGCTCACGTCCTTCCTTTATAGTGCGTGTAGAATTGTGAGCACTGCAGTTCTGTTCTTTAGATCATTCCTCACTGTTATTAATGTAATATCTGGATTACTAGGAGTTCTTTAGTCCACACTGTTATGACAAGGAGCTGGATTATTGATGTAAATTTTAAGAAATCATAATACAGGTACTTTATTTGTCATGGTGCTTTGCAAATTAATTGTAAGAATAGAAATATGTGCATAAGTATTTCTTAAATAGGTCTAGGTTGCCTACAAATTACACACACACACACACACACACACACACACACACTTTTTTTTAAATCTTGAGGACTTTTTTTTTGACAGTGAAGGAGGCATTTATTTCTTTAAGACTTATTAATTCATCATGTATACAGTATTCTGTCTGCTTGTACACTTGCATGATAGGAGAGGGCACCAGATCTCATTACAGATGGTTGTGAGCCACCATGTGGTTGCTGGGAACTGAACTCATGACCTTTGGAAGAGCAGCCAGTGCTCTTAACCTCTGAGCCATCTCTCCAGCACCAATCTTGAGGACTTTTAAGAGGTAAGCAAGTTGATCAGAGGGAAGTGATGAAAGAGGAAGAGAGAAAACTATGCCTTCTGTAATGGAGGTTATCCAACGGTTCACCTTGCCTCTTCACCTGGTGGAAGCAGGAGAGTGAGAAGAAAGCCCAGAGCTGTCTCTACACAACTAGGGTTGTGTCCATTGTAGGCATTACCTGAACTAAGCAGATTTACACATCACATCCTCACTCTGTGCAGACTGTGTGTGTGTGTGTGTGTGTGTGTGTGTGTGTGTGTGTGTGTGTGTGTGTGTGTTGAGACAGGGCCCCTCTGTGTGGCTTTGGCTGTCCTGGGCTCACTTTGTAGACCAGGTTGGTCTCAAACTCACAGAAATCCACCTGTCTCTGCTTCTCCGAGTGCTGGGGTTACAGGCATGTGCTACCATGCCTAGCTCTGTGCAGATGTTTGAGAAGTTTCTCCCCCTAGTCTGTAAGCGGAATCTTGGAGATACTCAAAGCTGCTCAAGCTAAATTGTATTTTTCCTTATGCATTTTTTTTGAGTTAAACATACTTAGTATTATTTCCACCCTAGGATTTCGCTGATAATTTTCAAAGATATAGTGGCTTTGTATATAAAGAACCTCTCAGTTAAAACTCTTTACTTGCTCCTTTAGAGTGTGCGTAGCTCTGATTTTAAAGGCAACAAATGATTGTAAGGATATGTGTTGAACATAAGACATCCTTTTCAAGATAATTCCAAGGAGGAGACCTAAGAGTTTCCACATAGTCAGAAGTTATTTGGCCTCCCTAATTGTGGGAATGTGAGCATAACAGGCTCAGAGATCTCAAGGTTTAGGATTCTTTTATATGAATCCACCCTGGTATCTTTATTCTGCTTTTTGGGCTCTCATTCCTTCTAAAATGATACCTTAACTTTCACAAGAGCTTAGAAAGTGTGCATGCTTAATTTCCACTGTGATTCTGCAGTCTCCCAGATTAACTGAACATGTTATCAGCAAGGTCACGTGTGTTAGTAGAAGAAATAATAAACTTTTAAACGGCCATATTTAGAACCTTGTACTGTCATGACTTTAGCTGAGTGCTAAGAGCTGGGCTTGCCGCTTTCCTCTGTAAGGCTGCACAAGAGTTAGAAGGACTCTCTTACAGTTCTTGTTGCTACCTCTGCGTGAGCTCACTCACCCACTTACCCTTAGTCACTTAGTTTTTGTTAAGAAACCAGAGATTGGACTGAAGTGCCAAAGATATTATAAAGGAAATGGTGGTTAATCTCTAAACTAAAACTGAGTAGATTTTGCACATAAAGGGGAAAGAGATCACTCCTCTATTTTATAAAGAGGAAAGAGAGCAAGCTCATATGTAGGTTAGATTGTGGATTTAGTATTAAGAAAAGTCTTTTTTCTTTAAATTTCTATTTTCTTAACAAAGCTCATATTTTGTTTTTTCAAACAGGGCTTCTTTGTATAACCTTGGCTGTCCTAGGACTTAGAGACTTGCCCGCCTCTGCCTCTGGAGTGCTGGGATTAAGGATGTGCCCAACATAAAACTCATCTTTTAAAACTAGGAGTGAGATAAAAGAGATTTAAAACTTCAAGAGGTTTCAAAACAGTGTTTGTGGAAAACAGAAATAGCAAATCAAATAATGATTCATTGGGAGTGATTTGAAAATATACACTTAAAGTTTTAAAAAGTGTGCGTGTGTGCATGTGTGCGTGTGTGTGTGTGTAGGCCAGCGGACACCTGGGAGTTGGTTCTCTTCTTCTACAATATGTTCTTGGGATGGAACTCAGGTCATGAGGTTTGATAGCAAGAGCTATTACCCACTGAGCTGTCTCACCAGCCTAAGACACTGTTTTTAATTCTCATTTTGTCATTTCACTAACATGGCAACAATCTAATTGTAAATGGTAAAATAGTATTAGAAGAGAAAAGCAAGGGTGAGAAGGAAAATAATGTAGCCATTAGCCAATGTTAAAAATAAATTAGAAGAAAGAGAACTTGGCCTTACCACAAGTTAGGTGCATTGATAGGAATAACAGGCCAGGCAATGGCATAGTCCTTGGTGCTGCTGTGTAATGAATTCGAAATAATTTTTTCTTCCCTGTCAACATTTTAGTGATTTTGGAGGTGAGACCATGCCAGGACCCACATTTGATCCAGCAAGTCACCCTGCTCCAGCTCCGACTCCCTCCTCTTCAGCGTTTCGACCTGTAATGCCATCCAGGCAGATTGTAGAAAGGCAGCCTCGAATGCTAGACTTCAGAGTTGAGTACAGAGACAGAAATGTTGATGTGGTACTCGAAGACAGCTGTACTGTTGGTAAGGGTTATCCTCATAAAGCCTTCATAAGTGAGTAACTCATCAGGCAATCGCGCTTACATAATTCTTTTCCTTTGAGTTGACTATCAACAAGAAGGGAGAAAAGCACAGTGGATTGGATACTTTCTCATACAGGTTATTGTGTTTTAATTTGAATATATATTTTGGTATTAAGGTAAGTTCAAGAATATTTTTAATACACTGTTTTAACTACCTTTCATTGTTATCTTTTGTATGCTTTTGCCAATACAAACTATTCACTCTGAAGGCACTGTACGTTCTTGACAAGCACTGGACTGCCAAGCCACAGTCACAGCTCTGTGTACTGTTTAGGATTGCAGTGAACTATAAACACCTCGTAGCTTCAAAAAACACTATAATTTAATTTGAGTTCATTGTATAGCGACTTTGCAACCAAAGCACACTCATTTTCCTACCATTGTGTCTGTTTCATGTTGCTACAAAAGACTACATAAACGTGAGTAAGTTTACGAGGAACATTAAGATTAATCTTATATTTCTGCTGGGAAGTCTTAAGATTAAAGCACTTAATCACAATTTGGTGACGCCTTCTGTCTGCTTCTAGGATAGAACTTGATGCTGTATTCCCTAGAGGGGATAAGTACCATGACTTTACATGACAGAAGGCAGGAAGGGCAAAGGGATGCACTGTCTTTGTTAGGCACTGTAATAATAATAGTCTCTTGCACAGAAGTGGGACCCTTGTTTCCTAAATTGCCCTTTAAATCTCTGCTTCTTGATGCTTTAATTTTTGGAGAATTTCATACATGACTATTTTGCTTAGATCATTTTCACCACTGCTTCCTCCCTTCCAACCTCTCTCATGTTCCCTCTGCTCTCTCTCTTTAGTTATTACCTGCTTCTTTAACTATTATTGTTACATTTACCTACTATAGTTTATTCCGTTATAAGGCAAATATTACTACGTGATAAGTATTATATTTGTTTTGGATTACAGTTTTTCCAGTTATTCTTTCACAATGAAATGGATGTCAGTCAGGACTTGTGCCATGCACCATCTCTTTGCTTACTTTTGGTATAAATATGGAAGGCATACTAGTAGGTAATATTTGGAACCTGATAGAATTTTTTTTCACCATGTTTGATTTGTAAATTATATAAAGTTCTGTCACTTATTGTTCAAATCTCTTCTATTTTCATCTCCTTTTGGGTTTTTGTTATTGTTTGTTTTGTTGTTGAGACAAGGTCTCTCTGTGTAGCTTTAACTGTCTTGGACTCACTTTGTAGACCAAGCTGGCCTCAAACTCACAGCAATCCCCCAGCCTCTGCCTCCTGAGTGGTGGGATTAAAGACGTGTGCCACCACGCCTGGCTATTTTCATCTCCTTTGTTATAGTTTAGAAACTGGTTTCTTTCATGTGTAACTACAATATTTTCTCTATATAATTTACATATGTTCATTTTCCCTCTCATTTATATTTTCCATAATTAGACTGGTGTACTTTTTAAAAAACACGAATCCCTTGGTATGTAATTTACTCCTCATTTCTCACATTGTGTTTGCTTTATTTTCATGGTCTTCCTGCTTAGGCTTCAAGATCTCATATATATTCTCCTCCCATGACATAGTTCTTAACCTCCACGAGCGTAGTAATTTGAATCCTTTAAAAATGGGTTTTAATCCCAGCACCCGGGAGGCAGAGGCAGGCAGATCTCTGTAAGTCCTAGGCCAGCCTGGTCTATGAAGTGAGTCCAGGACAGCCAAGGCTACACAGAGAAACCCTGTCTCAAAAAACCAAAAAAAAACCAAAAAAAAAAAAAAAAAAAAAAAAAAAAAAAAAAAAGGAGGTGGGGTGCGGAGAGGGAGTCTTAAATATTAACTCTTTGTGCTTAAGGGTTCCCTTCTGAATGTTAGCTTCTCAATATTAGAAGACCAGGTCTTATTTTAAGATTTTTTCTCTAGTCATAGTATTATGTTATATTGTATTATATATTATAGTATAGTATATTATTCTCCAGTCATCATGTTTATATTGAGGAAATGAGTGGCTGAATAAAAAGAGTGTAGGGGTATACGTTTACATAGATTAGCTACCCATAACAGGACATTTCAAAATAGACACATTAAATTTTGTGACCTGTAATATAATTGTTATAAATTGTCTTAGTGTTTCCAGGAATGGAATAAATGTTAATTTCTCTACAGAAAACGATGTTCAATAAGATAATGCCTTTTTATCTTATTAATTTATTATTATTTTTTGATTATTTTTTTGTATTATTACCGAGTAGATGGAACATGATAATAAAAGTAAGGCTAAATTCAGCCAAGAAAGTTATACCAGAGTGACACCTAGTGGTAGCTGCATTGGCTGGCTAGTGGTTTTTCTGTCTTGTTTATTTTTTCTAATTTTGAATACTTTAAAGTTATTTTAACGAACTTGTCTTTTATAAAGTACTTCCTGTATAAAAGAATATGATATCCTTTAGGGCAGGGATTTTTTAAAAAGGTATTATTGTGTCTCTAGAACAGAACAGTGGATTTTATGCCAGTTGTTTGTTTAATAAAGTTTGTTCTATCAGTCTGTGAACAAACTTGAGTTTTCTAGGTCCATTCAGCATGGCCTTAGTTTTATTTCTGGATGTATTAGAAAATCATAGATCTGCTGTCAAGATGAGTCATTTGTTTTTCCTGTGCATCCTCTTTTAATCTACTTTTAAAAAGCTATATTTATTATGCTGAATGCCCTTTTAGTTTAAAAGAATGAGCTTGAAGATATTAACATTTAAAGCATTTGCCACATGCATTTTCAGTCTGAAATAGTTAGTGTTTTAAAAAACCAGTTTTGTCCAGAATCTATGAACTTCATTTTTGATCAGATTAGCTCTGTAACCTTTGTGAAAGTGCCTCAGCTACTGCAGAGTCTCTGCATACTTTATGAATGACAGGCACCAGGTGCGTCTCTTTGGAAGGAGGAGGAGGATGTTGTTACTAGTGACTGCAAACAAAGGGAAGCTTGTTTGTCTTATATGACTACAGGGTGTATAGGATCTAGAGTTATATATTTTACTTTTGACGAGTACAGACAGTAAATGTTGTTTGTTAGTATTGGTTGGTCTGTGCTCAAATTGTTAACTCTATGTCAGCTATTGTGTACCACCAAAGTATAGAGTCATTTTTAACATTGAACATAAATTAAACCTTGATCTTAATATGAATAGCTTTTTTATATCATTGAAATATATCTTTAACCTAGTGTCATTCTCTTGACTGACATTTATTCTTTTATATATGTGTAGTCATGTGTTTGTGTGTGGGGTATAATGTGATATTTCTGTTCATATATACATTGTAAGATGAGCAAGTCAGGTTAATTGACATCAACTCATGTGTTTATCATGAGTTTGATTTATGGTAATAAAGTTTACCTTTAAAAGCAATTTTGTAATGTGAAATACATTATTAACAATATTCACCATGGTGTGCAATAGATTATTTGGAATTATTCTTCCCACTTGATTGAACTTTGCTCCTTTGACTCAACAATTTCCCTTTCCTTAACCTTAATTTTTCCTAGAGTGTAATAAGCACCATTCTACTGTCTATTCTATGTGTTTTCATTCTTAGATTTTACATATAAGCAAGATTATGCCTAATTGTCATTTTATGGCTGGGTTACTTTATTTAGAATAATGTCTTGTATAGTCTTGTTGTAAATAACAATTTTTTTCTTTAAGGATGAATGGTATTCTATTGTATACACACAAGCATTAAACAGTACTCATTTGTTGATTGGCATTTAGGTTACTTTCATTTCTCTGCTACAGTGAATGTGGATGTCTAGACATCTTTCAGTAAAGTGGTTGCAGCTTCTGTTGGTATGTTCTCAAATGGGATGCTTCTCTACTTAGATTAACATTTTAAAACACTGTGCATATTTTAGTAGGGAAATGTATGCAGAAATAAACGCCTTCCTCTTCATCCTAACGTCCCACTGTTTCAGTTTGATTGTTGTTTTGTTAAAAACCTTTAAATTTTACTTTATTTAACATTGTTCTCTTAGCTTTATCTGTCATGTCAGCATTTGTTATCTTTTAACGAAGACAACAGTCAAAATAGCTATTTTCCCCTTTACCTTATTTTCTTCTTTTTTTAAAGCCTTTTCTTCTTTCATGCCTTTTTTGCTTTTTTGGGGGAGGGTGATAGGGGTTGAGACAGGATTTCTTTGTGTGGTGATGGCTCCTGTCTTGGAACCTGTGCTGTAGACTAGGCTGGCCTCCAATTCACAGAGATCCACTTGCCCTGACCTGCTGGGCCTCAGGCTCTTCTTTTGCTAATATTTACCTATTTTTTTCCACAACAGTATTTTTCCTATTAAAGGAATGAACACTCATAGTGGTAACTATAATAGTAATATGCTACTTTCCCGAAGTCTCATATTTAGGTGTTAATAAATTAGGATATTCACATTTAGCAATTACAGAAAGTTAGTTATCAAAGTCTGTCATATAACCAGACAAGGCCAGTTTGTCATAGATGTTTGTTGATGAGTTTATGCATAATAATGCGCTAACTTATAAAGAGATATGTGCAAATAAGGCAGCCCTTATGTAGAGGACTTTAATGGTTTGTGCTGGGCTTGAAGGCTGGAAGTAAAAGAAATAAAAGTTAATATTCATTCACTTATTCGTAGCTCCTGTGCTCACACACACTCTGATTGATATCAGTAGCAGCTCTGCAGTGTTTATTTAGTTCACACTGACATTTACCACACAGCAAGGAACACATTCCTGTCCTGTCACATGTGAAGACATTGAAGGTTAGACGCTTTCCAAATCCAGGATTTAGTCTTTGAGTTTAGAATACCCATTTTCTAGCAATGAAATAATTTTTCTTGTAGTTATGTGAGGATGTTGAAAAGGAGGCAATTAATTCAGTTTCAGTGTTTGTTTTTTGAAAAAAACTGGAAGGGCAGTGAGTAGGATTGTGGGAGTTGCCAGAAGAGATTCCAGAGAGGACCAAGCTATGACATATGGTCTGTATGTCATGTGGACAAAGTGGAGGAAAGTATTTTATAGACAGGAAGGAGACACAAAGGGCTGAAAGCGGGTTATGTCAAATGAAGATTAGTCATGAGTATAATAAGGATGGGGTTTAAGAGCCTTAAAATTACATACTATTTGGAAAATATTCTTAGGAAAATAAAGAGAAGCTAAACATTGTAAGGAAATACTAGCAAAACATACCTTCCAAAGCATTTTGTCCAGAGCACTTGAAGAGCTCTCAAAACTTAAATCATAGGACAAGCTAATATAAAATAGGCAAGGGATCAAGTAAAATTTTTTATTAAGGAGGATATAGGCAGGATATAATAATGTGACAACATGTTCAAAGCCATTAGTCATTGGCGAAATACAATCTAAATCACAATGAGATGCATTTATGTACAAATTAGCATATATAAAACGTAAACTGAACACCAAGGATTGCAAAGAATGCAGTGGGAGGCTGTGCATTGTTGACAAGAATGCAAAATGGCAAAACACTGCTGAAGTAATTTGGTAATATTAGGAATTAAAACATGGACTTATATGACTAAACAGTTCTATTCCTAGGTATTTACTAAAGAGATGAAAACAGTTAAGGCCTTAAGTTGAGGAGTAGATTCAATAATCTACTTTTTGTCCTATCATCCCTATATATTTCTATATTGCCCCTTCTTTCTTTTCAACTCTATCTCCATTTTTTCATTTTGGAAGCTGCTAACCTGCACTTCCGGTTTACTCAGGTAATTAAGTTTTATTCCTTCACAAGTCTCTGATGGGGTTGAAGACCAGATAGTTTAGTCTTACAATTAAGCTTAGTTGTTTAGGAGTTAAGATGTTTTTGGGTCCAGATAGTTGTTTTAAGTTGATAGAGATGAGATAAGATAGATATTGATTTACAATCAGAATTTTAGAATCACCAAGATAGGAAAGATGTTTTCCTCAAGATTGCCAGATATAAATAGCTAAAACACTATGATGTAACATTTATATAATTCCTGATTGTTTCATGGTTCTTCTTGTTGTAGGTAGTTTTTAAAATTTATGTATAATAATATAAATGTATATGTAAAAAAAAGAAACAATAGAGATGAAAACATACACACAAAAACTTGCAGATAGACATTCAAAGTATTTTTTATTTGTAATATTCCCCAAATAAAACATGTCAACCATCTTTCCAGCAAACAGGTAGATAGGCAGCTGTGGCATAGCTGTGTAGGGAGGAGAGAGCAGGCTGATGCTGTGGTCAGTGTGAAGATGGATCCGACACCATTATAATAAGAGAACGGAGCTGCGCACTGAAAGTGATGTGTATAATCACACTTCCGTTTTTACATAACGAAACACATGTTGAAGTGAAGCTGGCATCTTAAGAATGTAAATGTTAGTAGGGAAGAATATAGTATCTGCTCATGCAGCTAGTGCCTGCAGTTTATACAGCATTAGTTTTGTACTGTCAGTTTCAAGGACCCATAGGAACCTGTTAGTTATACTTTTGAGGACAACTGCTTGTGTGTAAAGCCATTTCAGAGATCAGTCTAATATACACAAAAAATGTAAATGCCTGGTCTAATTAACTTCTATACTTTGAAAAGACAAACTACTATATCCAGACAGTCATTAGTGAAGTTTCCATATCTGTCATTTATTCATACACTACTAGGTGCTAGTGGAAGGTACAAATGTGACTTGTTACCCAAAGAAATACCAGAAAATAAAAGTGTGTCTGTAAGTAAGTATTAGAGATAGTAGAATTAGCAAATTCATATTTAAAAACAAGTCTTATGAAGATGCTTAACAGTGTGAAGGAACTCAGAACATTAATAAGGATAATAATGCAAAATACCGAACATTAACTAAGGGAAATACGCACCAGACAGAAGATCTGCCATTAAATTTTACTTAGGAGGCAGGGGCAATGACATAGTGAAGAGTCAGCCTGAGTGAATACCCAGCATCCATGTGAGAAAGCTGAGCACGGGTGCGTGTGTCTGTAACCCTGGCATTTGGAAGTGGAGACAGGCAGATCCCAAGAGCACTCTGTCCTGCCTACGTAGCTGAAGCAGGCAGTTTCTGGTTCAATAAGAGACCTGATTTCAGAAACTGAACAATCTACACATATCCCATTAAAATATCAAATGCTTTGGGTGACTCCTAATCCAGTGAATGGTGTTCATAGTCTCTGTGGGGAACAGAGAGAAGACAGCCATCTGTCACCTTGCAGAAAGAACTCAGAAAAAACTAAGACACCATGGTTATACAATTATATTCTCTACAATTGTGAAGAAATACACTCAGCTTTTAAGTTACCTAGACCTTGTTTTTTGTTACACAGCCTTTGCTGTGCTTGTGCCTTGTAGTCCGTGGTTTTCCTAGTGTTTCCCCAGTTGTAAACTGGTAGCTTTTAAGGCTTAGGGTGAAGTAAAACAATCAGGATGTACGAGAGAGAGAGAGAGAGAGAGAGAGAGAGAGAGAGAGAGAGAGAGAGAGAGAGAGAGAGAGAGAGAGAGAGAGCTGATTTCAATTCAATAAGGTGGAGAGTAATGGAGGAATGCAAGTAGCTGATGTCTTCCCTGGCTTGTGCATGTGGGTGTGCAGGTGTGTGTACCTGAATACCTGAATACTCATCTTCATGTAATATATACCATAGATATTTATGTATGTATAAAATACATACGCTCAGTAAGTATGCACATACATATATAATATATAATATGAATTTCATAATTAGCTGTTGAAGAAAATAGTGAATTATAAGACAGTAATAGAAACAGTGTGAAGTACAAACAGCAAAATGTACTGGTTTCAGGCCGTGGGGAAAGAAATAAGGAGCCCAACAGAGGAAAAGTGTAAAAGAAAAATGATGTGTGTGTGAAAGACCACTCCAGATAGATTACAGAATGGAAAAAGGGCAATTGTAAGAATAGCCCAATGTCAGCTAAATTATTAACAGCAGGTATAACTTAAGGGCACCTATATCATAATCACCGAAATAGCTCAAAGTCAGGACAATTTAAAAAACCTGAAAAATGGGGAAATAACCACATCCTATATAAGGAAAATTCTCAAAATACATAGAAATTAACCACAGCATGTAAGTTTCAGATGACAACCTTTGCGAAGCATTCCCTCCCTCCTCTCTCTCTGCCATATTGACACCTGGCACCAAATTCTTGACATCAAATACCATTACTCATAGAGCCTCTTACTGGCCCAGTCATTTTTAAAGAAAGTAAAAAGTCCTTGAGGCTATGAGCAGTTCTGTTGTGTTCTTATTTAAGTATCTGTGTTTCTATAGAACTTGTGTAATATAAAATTCTTTCTCTTGTTTCATTTTCTCATCATGGGTTTGTTTTCCTAGTTTTAACATTCAATCTTTTTGTGTTTATTTAATATAAAAACACTGGGATTATGTGTTATTTTAAAATTATAGACTAGCAGCAACTCATAGGCAGATAAAAGAAAGATTTGCACATTCTGAACAATCAACTTAAAGGAGTATTTGAAACCTGCCCATACATTTGTAAGTAGACTTGATTCCTACAAAATAATTTATCAATCAGTGGGAAAATTATACTTCCTTGGTATATTTCTTCTTCACCACCACCATCATCATCACCATCATTTATCTTTTATTTTAGCCTTTCAGTCTTTTGTCTTCACTCCATGGTGTTCTTGCCTGTTTTGGTTTGGCCATACTGTGCATCCCACCTTGCTTAGTTTGGTTTCAGTTACACTTAATGTTGCATTTAAGTTTTGTCTGCCTGTTAAAGCCTTCAGCTATTTTAAACTTTCTTTCCTGGAACTCTAATGTTACAACACAGTTTAAATTGTCTTCTAGATCATATATATTGTCTTTACTTTTTGCAGTTATTTTAAAGTATGTCATTTTGTTTCATCCTCATACCCTACCCTATGGGTAGATGAGCTAGGCAGAGTTATTATCCTTTATTTTATAGATGCTAAAGTAATAACAAGCAAGTGACTGTATTTCCCCCAAGCATACTGCTAATCCAAATTTTCATTGCAAAATGTGTTTTCCTTATACTGAGGTACCTTATGTTTTGTGATATATATACCACTCATGCCTTATGCTGAACACATGGTAGGTATTTGTGAGAAGCAGATCTGGTGGGCTGTAAGGCACTTGGCAATTAGAATGTCCACATGAGATTTGCCCTTGGGCTGTAAGGTGCTCAGCTATTAGGATGCCCACCTGAAATTTGCCTTTGCTTATTCACTGACACATTCCTTACAGTACCTTAGTATCATAGAAACAGACATTAAAGGAAATGGGATGGACAGGAAATGCTGCAGGCCTCCATTGGGGAATCACCTCTGGGTGAGGGTGCTTCAGGAGGGAGCTTGAGAGCGTGAGACCAGTGTCCACTGTGCATTCCTTCAGCTGTGGCAAGCCCAGAAGATGGCTCTGTTGGAAGTTCCAGAAGGTCCTTGAAGGCCTTGGCAAGGCATGTGTGAATTTAGCAATGATCTGGTAAACACAGTGGACACCATCAAAGTCCCCTTGCTGGTGAAAATTGGCACAGAGGTTTGAGATGCAGTATCAGGAGCACAGCAGTGTGGTCTTGGGGCCACCTCGAAGGTTCTAGTGTTGGTAGTATTCAGACACCAGGGTGACAGCTTAGGGCGGGTTCATTAACATATCGGAACCTCCTTAGGCTTGGCTTATATCAGAGCTGCTTTGTTCGTAGCTTGGAAGCATTTCATTATTCCAAGTCACACAATATGGCTTTACTTATGCTCCTAACAGTATTGCTTGTTAGTTTGTTTTCTGTTCAAATCCCTTAACTACTGATACAGTTCTTTTTAGAAAGCCATGCTTTTTATCAAAGTGAAGTATGTAATTAGCTATTTAATAAATTGTGAAATGTTTTTGTCCCTAATTTTATAGCTCAAATTCTTCAATGGAACAGCATATTGTTTGACCAAGAAGATTTTAAATTTAGACTGAATTTTAAAGCACTTATTCATCAGTCAAAGTCATTGACTGTATATTGTATACCAGATATTAGTGTCCTGATATTGTCATTATTGACTGTGTTTCCTTGTCAGTTATATTTTGTCTCTTCTTATTTGTACAGGAGAGATTAAACAGATTCTAGAAAATGAACTTCAGATACCTGTGCCTAAAATGCTGTTAAAAGGCTGGAAGACTGGAGATGTGGAAGACAGTGTGAGTTTCTTAATTGACTAGAAAAAAAAATTATGTTATATAATGAACTAAGTGATGCCTAAAAGTTGTTTTTAGCTTTGTGTGCTTGCTTGCTTGTTTTATGAGACAGGGTATCATGTAGCACAGGCTGATCTTAAACTCTTTATGGAGCTGAGGATGGCCTTGAACTCCTGATCCTTCTGTTTTTATCCCCCACCCCCAATCAAATGGTGGGGTTTTAGTCAAGCATCACCATGTGCATCCTGAAAGTTAATTTTAGATAGTTTACATATGTCAGAAGTAAATTTTGGTAGTAGTAATTTAGTTTAATTCCCAAATAATGTTTTTCAAGTTAAGTAATTTCATATAAACCGGTAGTTTAGGTATGCAAATAGCAACACTGTGTGGCATGTTTTTCCTATTTTTTAGAAGGTTGGTACCTTTTTGAGAGCATTTACCTTTTTCTCAAACCTCTTAGGGTATCAGTGAGTGCCCTGGAATAATAATTTACTGACCAATTACTTACTGGCCTGAAAGAAGTCACACACACTGTGTATTTATGCCAAGTATTGCATATGGAACAAAGATAATAGGAAACTTTTAAAACTTGGAAAATTTAAATGGTAAGATTATTTCTTCATTTCCTTGGTTAGTGGCAGGTGCATGGAATGAATTAGTATCTTGAGTTTACAGAAGGTGCCATAGTTTTTAAGTAATAGTGGCTATTGTTATGGACCCCTTAAACCCAGCCTCATGTATAAAATATTTCACTTTTCATTCTTAACAGAGAGTAGGAATGGAAAGAAAGGAGTTAGTGCTAAAGTTTTGTATGTTTAAGGTAGAAATAATTATGAATCTTCTTACACTGTTACTGAGTCTACATTTCTACCCCAGGCATAAATAATATCCTTTGGTTCATTATTTTGTGAATGGTTTGTGGTTAAGTTCTGCTTATAAATCATATATATGTGCGTGCACTCGCGTACATGCATGTGTGTGTGTGTGCGCGCACCTGTGTGCGTGTGCTTGTGTGTGTGTCTGTATATTGCTAATAAATCATATATACACATATCAATTATCAAATTGATATACTGAGTTGGTCCTATGTTTAATTGAGACATTTACTAGAATTCCAAATTCTAGGCAAGAACTTTAAAGTTTTGATACAGTTCATGATGTGCTACATTAGGAGTTGACAAGCCTCGTTTGTACAGTGAGATAACAAATACATCGGCGTTATCCAGCTTCTGTTACAACTATTCTACTCTAGTCTCAAAGAGTGAGAACACCCCTGTCAGTATATGAAAAGGAAGCATAACATTTTCTTCAGTGTAACTTTACTTATGGGCACAGAATTTTAATGTTATAAAATTTCATGTCATGCAATATTCTTTTGATCCTTCCCCACTCATTTAAAAATGTAAAAGCTACTTTAACTCACATGCCATGCAAAACCATCATGGTTTGTCCCATGTTTTTAGTTTCTTCCTTCTTGGTGTTGTGTAGCCCGCAGGTTGAAATCCAGGCCGTCCACATCTTAAGGAAGCTTTTTCTTAAGTGATCTTCACTCCTAGCCCTTGCCTATTCTGATGATGTACATGGTTTAAAAAGGTACAAATGCTCATAGGGTATCAAGTCTCTTCTTGGTAGCCTGCTATCCTTCCTCTGAGTGCCACCAGGTCTTCCTATTAAGGGGGTGTGGTCAAATATGGGGCACCAGAGTTCATGTGAAAATCAGTCCCCACTCTCCACTCAACTGTGGAGAATGTCCTGTCCGTTGGCTAGATCTGGGTTGGGGTTTGATGTTTACTCCACGTATAGTCTTTGGCTGGTGCCATAGTTTTAGCAGGGCCCCTGGGCCTAGATCCTCCTGTCATAATGTTCTTCTTGTAGGTTTCTAGGACCCTCTGGATCCTTTTATTTCCCCATTCTTCCATGCTTCTCTCACCTAGAGTCCCAATAGGATGTCCTCCCCTCTGTCCCACTTTCCTGGTAAGTGAAGACTTTGATGGGACATGCCCCTTGGGCTAGTGTCCAGATATAAGTGAGTGTATACCATTTGACTCTTTCTACTTCTGAGTTAACTCACTCATTAAGCTCATTTCTAGTTCAATCCATTTGTCCACAAATTTCGGGAATTCCTTGTTTTTAATAGCTGAGTAGTATTCCATAGTGTAAATGTACCACAGTTTCTTTATCCAATCTTCTACTAAGGGACACTTAGGCTGTTTCCATGTTCTGGCTACTATGAGTAAGGCCGCTATGAACATGGTAGAGCATATGTCCCTGTTGTGTGCTGGAGCTTCTTCTGGGTATATTCCAAGGAGTGGAATAGCTGGGTCTTGAGGAAGTCCTATTCCCAGTTTTCTGAGATAACGCCAGGTAAATTTCCAAAGTGGTTGTACTAGTTTGCATTCCCACCAGCAATGGAGGGGTGTTCCTCTCTCTCCACATCCTCACCAGCATGTGATGTTGCTTGAATTTTTGATCTTAGCCATTCTGATGGGTGTAAGATGGAATCTCAGAGTCTTTTTGATTTGCATTTCTCTGATGACTAAAGATGTTGAGCATTTCTTTAAGTGTTTCTCAGCCATTCGATATTCCTCTGGTGAGAATTCTCTGTTTAGTTCTGAGCCCCATTTCTTAATTGGTTTGGTGATGTATAATTTCTTGAGTTCTTTATGTAGCTTGAATATTAGACCTTTGTCAGCTGAAGGGTTGGTGAAGATCTCTTCCCAGTCTGTAGGCTGTCGCTTTGTTCTGTTGACCCCTCAGCCACAGTCATAAGGGAGGGGAATGGGGGAAAGCGGGAGGGAGGAATGGGAGGATACAAGGGATGCGATGACTATTGAGATGTAATATGAATGACTTAAAAAAAAAAAAAAGAAAGAAAAAAATAAGCAACCCATCTCATTAGCTTGCAGATTGTTTTCATCTTTAATAAATGGCAAAATTATATATAGAAAATAATTATTTGAAAATAAACCTCTTGATTTGTTATCGGTAAAAAAAAAAGGTATGAATGAGTAATTCAACAGCCTTGAAAGAGATAAATAGCAAGAAGGAAACCATTTACACAGCTTCTTTTTAACTGAGAAGCCTGTGGTAATCAAATAATATTATGTTCATTTTCAGTAATTTTGCAAGAGAAAGGTGATTATTCTAGTAGTTGAGCAGTCTTTCGGCTATACACAGTATTTCCAGTTACTTATTTATATAGTTTTCCATGTGGGATTTCTGTTATCCCTATGCCATTAATTGTTGATTGCTTCCAAATTTATATTTCCATACCAAACTTCACTGACTTCACACATTTAAGTCAACAGTTAACTCTTGTATTTGCATAAGCTCTTTTCCTTCCTTTCTCTCTGCCTCTTTTCCCTTGTCTTCTTGACTCTCTCTGCTTCTTGGTTATTTTATACAAGATCTCATATAGTCTAGGTGGTCTCAGACTCATTAAATAGCTAAATAAAACTTCAGATCTTTCTGTCTTCACTTCTGTTCCATACAGTCTGGAGAATGATCTCCAATAGCCTTATTTTCACTTTTGTATGGGTATTAGAGTTTATAGCAAGCCAAAGTAAAAGAATAAATAACAAATGATAGATAGATAGCAAGATTGGGTACTTAAAACATCCAAAGGAAATTGACTTGGGTGATCCCTTTTAAGGCAGCCAGCTGAAGTTCTCCATCCAGAGTGTCTCCTCAGGTGAGACTCCCAAATAAAAGGACAAATAGCAACGGTTAGAGATAATAGCATCAAATTGGTTGCTTGTAACATCCAGCAAAAATTGACCCAGGAAATTGAGGCAGTTATTTGGAGCTAACTCATAGTTGAGCGTTTTCTACATGGCTGAGCTTCCCGTAGCTGAACTTTGTACTTTTTTTATTGTGGGCATTTTTATGCCATGGATAAATAATAGTAACATCTGCTGGAAATGTTTTACCTGTCAGCTGTTTTTAGGGACAAAGTGTTTACTCTTGGCTTGTTTTGCTATTATCTTCTCTCCCTAACAAGTGTGGGTGGTTGGTGGGGGAGTTGTTCTATACCCAGACCTGCGAAGAGATTTTGAGACATTTCTGCTTGTGTTTGAAGTGGTGGGAACAGCCCTGTTTCCCAAGCCAGCCTCTCAGATGAGCTCAAACAACATAACGTACATTTCCCCTTCCTAGGTGTTAGACTTACGGATGTGCAGTTACCATAGCAAACTCTGTGCTCACATATTTCCCGGCCGTCTCAGACAGACATGTTTTAATGAGAACTCTTGATTCTCTCCTATGTTGTTTTTTACCTGTTTTCCTCACTATGTCAGCCTTGTGTAGCCAGTAGTAAATGAAAAATTATGACCACGAGTCTTCCTTTATCTCACAACACCTCACAAAATATCATAAAGGATACTTTGGTATGCCCTATTTATTATATTTCTAAAATACTTTAAATGTTTTTTAATTTTTAAAGATTTATTTATTTATTTTTCATTCATACAGTATTTAGCTGCATGTGTGCCTGCCTGTTAGAAGAGGGCACCAGACCTCACCATAGATGGTTGTGAGCCTCCATGTGGGTGCTGGGAACTCACATCCGGACCTTTGGAACAGCAGCCAGTGCTCTTAACCTCTGAGCCCTCTAAAATATTTCTTAACCAAGGATTCTCTTCATTATTTTTTATTGCAACCACCTAATCTAGACTGTTAATATCTCTACTTGGACTAATGTCACCAGTGTTTTTTAGCTTCTTTTTATGGGTACTTCTAGTTTGTTTTCTGCTTAACAGACAGAATGATCTTTTAAAAACATAAGTTGAAGTATATTGCCCTTTTGTTGAAATACGGTTTTACCCCTTTCTCAGCCTTACAGTACCTCTTGAGCCTTTCTTACCCTCATCAATGCCATGGGTCATTTAAAAATCTCTCTACTAGGATCAAGAATTTTACACAATCCCTGATAGATACTGTTCAATTCTCTGTAATCATTATTACCTCCAAATCTTTACATAAGGGTCACCCCCCACCATCCCCAAAGGCTCTTTTCTGTCATTTGAGTTTTAGCTTTTTGCTACCTCTACAACAGACATGTCTCATTTGATTCTTATCCCGTGATTCTCTACCATAATATTTTAAGAAGAAGACAGGCCATATTTGTTTCTATCACCAGTGTATATAGAATTCTTGGTATGATTGGTATCAAATAATGGTTGATAGATGAATAATTGGCCTAAAGAAAGGGTCCATTTTATTTAACCATGCCATATATGCTTTGATGGGTAAAATTTAATGGAGAATCATTGGGTGATAGATTGACAAAAATTGATAATGACTTGATCGAGTGCTAAGAGTATTTCTCTGTAGTCCACAAAGTAATGAAAGAAAAAGGTAAAGATAAATTTCGTATGTGTTTGTGTGTGTGTATACATATATGTATATATTTCCATATATACACACATATGTATGCACTCTGTTTGCGTGCTAACATTATTGAGATAACACATCAATTTCAAAAGTGTGTTATATATTTGACATAAAATTTCAGACTTTGGTGTGTCGTGGTAGGTTGTAATCTTATAGATAATTGTGTATTGCTGTGTTTATTTTTCAAACCATGCATCATAAACCATTAATAGGTTGTGAAGTTAATTGAATGGGTAATAGACAACATGAAAATAAAGGAGGAGAAGTGAAAGAAGTGAAATACAACAAAAATGTCATTCTAATGTAAATAATTAGGGTATTTATTTTTATTTAAGACTGCACTTAGTAAGATGGGCCCTCTCATGGAGCAGTTAAAAGTTCTTCCTGTGGCCTGCTTGGGTAAGATCACCTTTCTCCAGGTGTCTTTTTTTCCATCTGCAGAACTAAGGAATCCTTACTGAAGGGTTCCTTAAGCACTCCTTGCTTCTTTAACACTTACAGCCTTGCCATTGTTTGTTTTGACTCTACCAGGATGGACTTTGCTACTCTTACCCACTTAAGCCAATCACTGTAAGGAGTCTGAGATTTCTAAATCACTCCTCTCCTGAATCTTCATACACTGTACAGCCTATACCTGTCTTGTTTTTCCTTCCTTTACAGTGCCATAAGCCTTTTGGTACGTGCTGTGGAACTAATCCATCATTAGCAAAATTTATTAATCTCTTCCATGTACATTTCCTGTACTGTCTTTTTTCTGAGTGAAAGCCATCTTCCTCAAGAAGTTGGTTTCTTTGTAGTCTTCTTAGTATTTTTATTTTGTCAGTCCTCATATAATTAGAGTAACTATTAAAATATGTCTTCATTTTTAGCTTTAGATAATTATCTGTCTTTCCTATCAGAATTTCTTAAGCTTTAAATTTATGTCAAAAGGTTTTATCTCCTTTTTATAACTTACTGAGGTTACCTCCCCTTATTTCCTTATGATTGCTAACTTCTGGTTTATAATTACTCTTTGTCATAATTCTTATTAATTTAATTCTAAATTCTAGCAAGACTTAGACAATAAAAAACAAGATTTATTTTATTTTTTGCTTGTGTCTTATACTTGTGGGTGTAACTGCCTCCAGAAGCTAGAACAACAGGGTGTTGGATGCCAGGAGCTGGAGTTACAGATGCTTGTAAGCTGCTCAGCCAAAGCAATGGGAACCAAACTCAGGGTCTTTGCAAGAGCAGCAAGAACATTTAACTGCTGAGCAGTCTCCAACACATCTTTTACATTTCAGTATCTTGTAATTTATTCTTAACCTTGACGACTTAGTTACTTGGACCTTTTTCCTACTAAAATCACTCACTACACTTTGCTTCACTCATCTCTTCATGATCTTAATATTCTACTAACAATGGCCAAAGCTTTCATCTTAATTTCAAGTTCCTTTTGCTATTTTGTTTATTTTTGCTGAACAGTTTTCACCTTTTAATTCATTTCTGTTAATTCTAGCTCCAATTGTCCTCCCAACTCATGCCTTCAATCCATTATTTCTGTCATCTTTAAAGTTGTATTTATTTATTTATTTAAACATTTGTACTGGCTGTTTTCATCTGAAGTGCTTTTTGTCTGTGTATTTTTGTTTGTTGCCTTGCTACCTCAAATCTTTGCTCAGGGAGCACAGACTCTGATGATCCAAGTTAAATTACAAAGCTCTCCTAACTTGTAGTCTTCATCCGCATTCCTTGCCTTATCTTCAGTTAAACAACCACATCAACAGCAAAACTATCGCCTTCTAATTTTCAATTTTACTTTAATCCTACTAAAACATAAGCACTGCCATGTCCTGCTCCCCTCCCCCAAATCAGGACTATACTAGGTTATACTAGCCACTCTTGTCACTAGGGTGGTCTTGGTACGGGGTCGGGGGGTGTAATGCAGTGAAATTCTGTAAGTAAAACGCATGCCCTGAGTGCATGATGCGAAAATCAATTTCCTCATATGTATAACTGTCAGACAGCATGTTAGCAAGTGCTTACCATTAGATTGGGAGTCTAATATGTATGAGTTTTGTGACAGTGAATAAATAAGTGTGTATGGGTGCTGAGATTTAACAACAACAACAACAACAACAAAAAATCTCTAGAGTCAGAATAAACTGATTCTTACTCCATATCCAAGTCACATAAACTCTTAGGCTGCAGCTCGTCATCATTAAGAATCCTTGCCTTGAGGTACTTTGTATGATATTTTTCTAGGTCTAAAAAAATTATTGAAAGCCTACATTACTAATTTTTTGTTATACTATGAATATAATTCAGTGGAGAAATTAATGACTCTTAATTGTGCTCTTTTCTGTATGCATCTCTTATGAGCTAAAAGTTGTTACCGTGCTGTAATGCTCAGATTTGTGTTAATTTGCAATAAAAGTAGCAGAAACAAAATGGTTGAATTTAGTTGCTCTTCTGTTATATTTAGGAAATTACCAAAAGATGAAAGACCAGCCTAAAAGTCGCAAACATTCAAGAATTATAAAAATTAATAATGTATAAAGTCAACATTTATTTTTGTTTTCTCTCCTTTTTTCCCCTATTCCAGACGGTCTTAAAATCACTACACTTGCCAAAAAACAACAGTCTTTATGTTCTTACACCAGACTTGCCACCACCTTCATCATCTAGTCATGCTGGGTAAGGTATTTACTTTTCCTGGAAATCTGAAAGGAAAAATTTGATGACAATTTCTATAAGTTGTATGTAACTATAACAAGTGAAATTTTTATGTAAGCTTTAACTTAGTAGCAACTGTTAAGTGTATCAGTTTTCACAATATTTGGATTAGATTACTCATTAATTTTTGTAGAAGCCTCTTTCAAAGAACATGTTGGAAAATGCCTGTATGTTAAAAGTAATCAAAAGAGAAAAGAGCTGTTGTTCAGTGCTACCTACTGTACTCAGGATTCTGAGTTCCCTGCCAGTTCCCTAAGGGCTGAGGGGAGCCAAAAAGGCCTTTTTTTCATTGAAGACAAAGGATTAGAGGAAAGAGAAAGAATAAATACAACCCCAGTTTTTTTGTTGCCAAAGAAAAATGAAACTTTGAGGAAAATAGAGTGAGTTCTACAAGGTAAAACTAGAAAAATACTTACTTAGGCTCTCATAGAATTTTTTCTTAGTCTAGAGAGACTTGTTACTTTTAATTGTTGTGGAATTCAATACATGTGTCTAGTGATCCAGGGTACAGTTGCATGTTAATTTATTAATATCAAATGAAGCAAATGACCTGCACATACTGATTGTACTAGTAACAAAACAGTGTTCTGTTTTGTTTTCCTGAGTCTCAAAACTAGTTTTAAGCTGACTTTGGAGTTTCATGGAATTTGTGTCTGACTGCTGATTTTGCAGTTACTAGAATGCCATGCTGGGCTCACAGGAATGGTCATCTTTATTGCCTTGCAGCTGACCTCTGACTGCTGATGGTTTATTCCCTAGGCCTGCAGGACCTACAGCACTGTTGACAAGCAGTGCTTATTGGAGAGTGAAAAGTAGTTTTTAGTTAACTTGATTTTTACCACGTTTCAATGACACTGCTTCATGGGTAGGGACAGTGAGAAAAGCTCGAAGAAAGATAAGTGATGTATTATGAGAGAATATGTGTAGAGACTCATGGGATTAAAAAGGTTGTATGAATACACATTTGAGACCTCCCGTAAAACCAGCTCGTTTTTATAGATGTTTATTCATTTTATAAAATGTGTGAATTTTCTCTCAGAGACAGTATATTCTAAGCTATTTACTAAAACAGGTATAGATTAACCTGCTTTTAAGGTTGTACCGACAAAGCAATTTTCTTTTAACTTTTAGTCAGAATTGTCAAAAAGATTCTACCACCATGTCTTATCTTCCTATCTTGATTTTACTGCCACTAGGGGGTGCCTGCTAGTTGAGTCTTTGTATTGACAATTTCTTTCTGGTACCAAAAATTACAGCAACATGAGTTATAATGTGAACATCTGTAATTGAGTTCAGGATTATTTTAATGTAAAATTTGATTTTTAAAAAACAAAATTTCAAGCTGAGAATTTGAGAGTGAAGTCTTTAGTCATAATCTTTGTGACAGTTGAAAAGCATTTTAAATCCTTTAAGAATAGAGTTCAGTAGTAAATTCAGAGTGAAGCATTATCCCTGTGGCACAACTAGAAATGAAATTGTAATTAATTTTTTTCTTTCTTTTTGTAGTTCATAATAAACTTAGAAAAGGGGAAATGCTGTTTACATGGTTTATATTATTACAGCAGTGGTTCAGTTCATCAATGACTTTTATTAATTACTAGATAAAAGACAAGCTCTGTTCTCATGAGCTTATTACCTATTCATTTAAGATATTGGGCCTTTAAATTTTTCCTTTTCTTTCCAGATAACTTTCTTAGTTATATCTTATTGCTTGCTCTAATCCTAATACTGTTTCATCCAATCTCCTTTGTGGTGTCTGTTCCCCTCATTTGCTCTAAATATTGATATCCTCAAGAAATCTTTTCTCAGAAGTCTCTCTTACTGTACCTTCTCCAGCAATCTGTTTCAACTATTCAGTCTTAAAAAGATGTTTAGATAACTAGAAATTTCTATTTATAAACTTGCATGCCCCAGTTTTCTGTCATATGTAATTCAGAGTTAGGTTTTTAGAACCGACTCATCACTTTCCCGGGGAAACTGTGTAACTGTCCACATAAGATAGTCTCAAGCGAAAACAGTATGAAATGCTGACATAGAGACCAACATGATTATTGTTAAAATGTCATTTGGTTGGGAATTTATTGATTTTGTTACGGTAGATTTTGGTAGAGGAGCAGAACTGAGAATTGGATTTTAGTATATTTTAAAGAATAAGTGAGAAATGAAAACAAGTTACATTCACTGAAACTTGATTGTAAAGGGAAGAAGGTTTAAGAGACAAGAATTATTTGAAATACGAGGAGAACAAGACAGCAAATAGGAACAAGCTGAACAAGTAAGCCAAACAAAGCCTGGTGCCCAGAAGAGTTATGGGAGTGTTAGCTTGCCTGAGCATCTGTGACAGAGCACTGTAAATTGGGTGGCTTAACAACACAGTTTTAGTTCTCTGCATCTGTAGTCCAAGACAGCAATCCACACTGCTGGATGAAGACATTTCCAGAGCTTGTAGATTGTCAACTCGTACAGTATCCTTCCCTGCTTGGCAGGGAGAGAAAAAGTGAGTGAGATGATTTTGTCCTTGCATCTTATTAGAGCACTAGTCCCATTGGATTAAGGCTTCAACCTCATGACCTGAATTATCTTCTTAAGACCGTATTTCAGATACCATGAAATTGGAGTTTAGGGCTTCAACATATGAATTTTAAGGGTAATTACAAGGGTCAATTCTGAAGAGCGAGACAGGATTGGAGTCCAAGATTAAGTATTGAAATCAAGTTAGCTAGCACTTGGAGGCAGTAGAAAAGGTAGACAATTGGTGAACACTTCTGAGTTCTGGAGTTTAAAAGTTATAGTAGTAATGACAAAGTCCAAGTTATGAAAAATGCTAAAATAGAAAAAAATCTATATTACTCAAAGGAGAATAAGGAAATCAAGAAAGTGTAAAATATTTGATGAGTGATGGTGATATAATAATTGTCATTCATGAAGGCTGGCTTTCTGCCAAGCCTTTTGCACACAGTATTTTTCGTAAATCCTTACAGTAAATCATGAACACATATTTTTACCCACATTTTACAATGAGGAAGTTGAGTGAAAGGTGAGGTCTGGAGAGTGCTATGATATGTTTAGTATCTTCTTTGCAGAAGGTAGACATTCTGATTATCTTTAGTCCATATTTAAAAACATAAGCCTAGGTATCAATATCACAACTAACAGTGGTAAACACTAAAAGTAACCTAGATTCATCTAGAAAAAAACTTAGTAGATGTATCAATAGATAAGAATTAAAAAATAAAAAAGATGTATAGGAAAAAAGCAGGAAAAGAGAACAGCATGCAGTGGCAGAACAACTCCAGTATATTAACAGTGTCTTTCAGTAGGGTAGTACTACATTCCCTCAGCCTTGTATGATACTTGTGCCTGCAGTCTCCTTAGTCCCGGGTCTTAGAGGCAGAGCTTGTTGCAACGTAACTCATTAGAGGTCAGCGAGGGTGACATAGTGAGACTTTATAATGGCAAAACAGCAACAACAAACCAAAAAACCCAAGACAGAAATTCTAAACTTGGATCTTCAAAAATTCCTTCACGATATAACAGAGAAAACAGAGGAGGAGGAGGAAATAATAACTTAAATACTCTAGGCTAATATTACCTAAAAAAAATGTAGTGTAATAATGTTAATAATACTTGATCTTCATCTTAAGGCAAATAGCACCAATTTCCCAAGAATATACAATTGTGGACTTGTATGTTCAAATCAGAAGTATTTAACAAAATTACAAAGAAAAATCGAACAGTCATAAAAGTATATCAGATTTATTTACTTATTTTGTAAGCTGTAGAAAATTTGAGCAACTCAAACACACATGAAATACTTTAAAAAAAAAAAAAGACTGAAATGCCAATTTTAAAGAATCATGTTCATAGTTGACCACATTCCTAGACTTTGCTCTCACAAATGATATTTATTTCCCAAAATATTTTAAGAACCTAGTGTTACAGTCAGAACAATTTGATATGATTCTGAAAATAACTTGTCATTTTCCAGTAATAAATTGACATAGTATTTTGAGTATATCATTGTGATTTCTCATGAACTTAAGTTTAATTCTTAACAGCATCATCCTTTCTAAAGTAGGATTTAAAAGTATTAGATTGGTAAATGTTTTTAATAAGAAGTTCTTTAAAAGTAGCTCATTTTAAGAAGATGGCATTTTGGATGAAAAAGAAACCTGTCCCCAATTAAAGAATCAGTGACGGTCACAGCACATCTAATTGGAGTGATGTACCAAATCCATTTATACCGTTTACTGCCTATTGATAGGTTGGTGACTACTGAGATTTGCTTGTTAGCATCACACTTTGAAAAAGAGCTGCAGGTATTCTCTATGATGGGAACTTATTTAATGGACATCCAGAAACTTGCTCACTAATTCACAAAGCAAGAAAGTCAATAAATTGTAAATAAGCATTTTTCTATATATTTTCCCTTAACAGATGGAATTATGTTTATACAGTTTTACTGTTTTGTGCTCGGTGTAGATCACAATGTATCAGTAGCACCACTAATTACCATGTTTTTGATTAATCTTACATACTTCGGTTAAGACATTTTGTTGAATCCAATATATCACTGTATTGATAAACTGTAATTATTGGCATAAGGCCACCTGAAATTTGAAATTATCTTGAAAAATGTTATTAGGAATTATGTAAAAGTGAAATATTTGTTTATCTAGATGTATTTAATTGCCAGCAAAGAAAGCAATTAAAAGTAGCTGCAGACTCAGAGGCCAACCTTTGTTAAACATGGTTTTAAGATTGTTACAGAACTTGTGGTGATGATAACATGGTGTCTTGGAGGATGTTAACAACTGTAGCAGAGTGTTAATTAAGAATGATGTAATCTTCAGTTCAGAATTATTAGTATCATATTAGTTTAGCTGGACAGAAGCAAAACCTAGTTTTGGTTACGATAACAGCTCAAGTCATATTTATAGTGGAAAGATTAACATTTTATTTTTATGCTGTTCCCAAGACAATTTTAAAATCCTCAATGAAATACAATCATATGTAAACATCAAGGCCTTAGCTCATTTACATATGTGCCAGATTTTCAAACTGATTGCTATTTGAACCTAATCTGTCATTGCTGGCTGCATTAGCTACAACAAACATTACATTTACATATTGATTTCTTATTTTGTTTTAGTGTAAATAATCCATAATTATAGTAAATTTGGTCTTTTGTTGACAAGAGCTCATATGACTCTTAAGTTTAGAATGGAAATTTAAATTACCATGTGTTTTGCTTTTTAATTCAAAATCTGATGTATCTCAAAGGATGAAAAGATAATTGTAGATCACAAAATATTAAAAACAGACAAAAGAAAAATTTTAATGCTTAGATACAAATTATATTTTTCTAAAATGATAAACATTTCATTAGAAAAATTTATGGTAATTTAAATAACTTACTGTTCTGGCTTCAGTTATTAGATCCTGTTTAAAAAACAAAATCTGATGTAAATGGATGTAATGATTTTATACTGAGATATAATATCTAGCTCATGAAAATAAATAGCTTGTATAAGTAACAGAATGAAACAAGACTTTCAGTGTCTGTACTGTTGTTAGTACTTGTCCTTATTACATTCATAACTAACGTAAGGAGTATAGTTTTACTACTGACCATGTATAGATGCCATTATACATAAATTATTTTAAGTAACAATGGCAACAAACTCCCGATTTCTATGTAGAATGATCAAAAGTATAATGTATTTTTTTTTTCTGGGTATATTTAGTTGAAAGAGTAGTGGCTACCAGATTACTTAAGTACTTTATTGAGGAAATTTAATTTATATACCATAATTTTCCAATTCTTAAATGTAACAATGCCTAAATTAAACTAATGACAGACTTTTCCTTGATGCAGAAACTACAAAAGACATTACATAGTCAGTTGGATTGTTGTAGCAAAATATGGTAAGGTGGGTAGCTTAAACAACAGGCATTTATTTTTCATACTCATGGATGTTGGAAGAAGTCCAAGATCAAGGTGCCAACAGATTCACTTCCTAGTAAGGGTCTTTATTCTGGCTTGACTAGCTTCTTGCAAAGTCTTCATATGTTAGGATAGAAATAGGTAATTTCTCTCTTAGTTATCTTGTGAGAGTGTTAACCCAGTCATGAGACTCTCATAGTTTAATCTAAATATAGTTACTTTACAAAGCATCCCTTTTCAAATACTGTATGTCATACTAGTCGCACCATGAATTGTGGGGAGAACATGAGCATTTACTTCTAACAGCCCTGAAGTTTAAGAGTAACTTACTTACTTTCTCTCTCTCTCTCTCTCTCTCTCTCTCTCTCTCTCTCTCTCTCTCTCTCTCTCTCTCTTTCTCTCTCTCTCTCTCTCTCTCATTCACTTTATCTAACCTGGGTGTACTTGTAACAGTGAATGTTTTCTCTAGATCTTTTCATACTTTATAGTCAGGCTGGCTATGAGTTAGAATAATTGAATCAGCCAGGCATGGTGGCACACGCCTTTAATCCCAGGACTCAGGGACACAGAGGCAAGGGGATCTCTGTGAGTTCGAGGGGAGCCTGCAGAAATTAAATAAAATAGAACAACCAAATATTTTGTATACTGAAGACTCTGAGAGGGGATTCTGGGTTGGAGGAATTGCTGACAGGATCTTTGATAACTGTTACTATATTTGATTAAGTGCCTACTGATATCACTTTACAACATGACGCTGTGACTAGTTGGTACGAAGAGGTCATTATTTTTATTTTTTAGCAGTTAATATATGCTTTGTAGCTTTCTGGTGATCAGGTGGTATTTCTTTTCAAGGTCAGGAAAATATAATAATTTATAACAATAATATAATGATTTGTTTTACTGTGCATGTGCATGTATGTACCATAGCTCACTCACGTGGTGGTCTGAGGTCTACCAGTAAGGGGAGGAGACTATTCATATATGTTTGCACCATAGTTCACTCCTGTGAAGGTCAGAGGACCACTTGCAGGAGTGTGTGCATGAATATGTGTGCGTGTGTGTGTGTGTATGTGTTTTGTATCCATGCATGTATGCACCATAGCTCTCCCATGTAGTGGTCACAGGACCACCTTGCATGAGGTGGTTGCCTTCCATGATGTTGGAAGTGGTGATAAAATTCAGAATTGTGAGTTGGCAGCAAGTGCCTTTACATACTGAACCATCTCACTGACCATTAAATGCTGTTTCTATATTAGAATGCATCCTTAAGTTAACCTTGAAAGGTATCACTATTTATATTTAAGTATCTTTGAACTTATTTTCTGACTTGCTGATGTGCTCTCTGAATGTGAAAGAAATTAGCAAGATAGTGAGGGCTATATAATTTTTTTTACTATTTTTTCATCAGTAATCATTAACAATATATGCCATTATATGCTCATATGCATAAAAATGCCTATATTAAAATTTTAGATTTATTATAGGGGTTTCTGTACTAAGGTTTATATTTACCTGATTTTCTTCTTTAAAAAAGTGATGAATGTAAGAATTAAGCTGAATTAACATGGCATTAGCATTTGCTCAAAGGCAAGTATCTTACAGATGATTTTCTGGTTCTTGGCATTTTAGCTGTATTGGAATGAGCTTGTTCCAGAAATAATCTGGTTTTGAAAGAAGAAGCTGGAGAGTTGTGGACTAAAAAGAGTAAAGACATTTTGCTGAAATTATCTCTACACATGGATTACCAGCTTAGATATTAATACCTAATTATAATACTAAGACTTTGGGGGAATTGGCTACCTATCCAATTTTTTAGAGTTGCCTCCTCCTAGTTTTAAAATTAAGACAGTAGTTGGTGCAGTTACTTGTTCCTTTTACCTCAACTGTTAGGCTGAGACAGAGGGATCATTTGAGTCTAGGAGTTTGGAGCCATATCCAGGCATTGTAGTAATGCTGGTTCTTAAAGAAAAGTTGATGAATGTATTAAAATAATTATGATAGGATATATGTAAAAATGCTTATTATTTTGCCTATTAGATGTTTAATATGGTTAGCTCCCATTTGTTTTTTTGTTTTGTTTTGTTTTGTTTTTTTTGATTTGTTGTAAACAGTCATTACCTTAGGCAAATGTTGCTTATTCTGATTACATTTTATATTTTAAACTATTAGTCTGTCAGCTAAGGCAAAGACTAATAGTTTTTAGTAACCCTTGCTGTTTGTGGAAAGCAAAAATATGTCCGTGTTGATAAGTACAAATAATCCTGTTTGAAAGAAAAATCACAATGGAGAAACACAATAAAGGTAGTATATATGTTATATTGATATAGAAGCACTTCTTTCATTGAGTTCACGTTTATACTGCTTTTGAATTTGCCTGTTTGAAGGCTGGTGAGATAGCTTAGGTAGAGCACTTGATGCCAAACCTGAGTACCTGAGTATAATCCATGGACCCACATGGTGGAAGGAAAACTCATTCTTCAGACTGTCCTGTGACCTCAGTTTGTATACTGTGGTCCACACATTCCCCCTGTAAATTAATTGTATTTTTAAATTCTTTTTTTTTTTTGAGATGATAACATAGTTACATTATTTTCCCCGTACCTTTCCTCCCTCCAAACCGTCCATGTACTCCTCCTAGCCTTCTTTCAAATTCATGACCTCCTTTTTAGTTATTGTTAACATGCATATATGTGTATGTACAAAAATATTCCTAAATAAAAGTCTTGCTCAGTCTCCCCCCGCCACCATGTGTTTGTGAATGTGTGTGTGTGTGTGTTTGTGTATGTGTGTGTGTATATATATAAAACCTGCTCAGTGTGTAAATGCTGCTTGTATTCATATATGTTTTCAGGGCTGAACATTTCGTATTGGATAACCAATTAGTGTACCCTTCTGCTCTCAACTCTCCTTAGTTGCCTGTAGTTCTTTGTGTAGGGTTGGAACCTCTTCGGCTTTCTTGTATGGTGACTTCTGGTACCATACATAAAATATTTTTTAAGTAAACATAAATTTTACCTATTTGCTTTTACACTTTCTTTCTAAATTGAAGAGAAAATATGCTATTTAAAAGGATTGCATTATTTTCTACCTGTTCATTTTGTTTGACAGTCTTCCTTAGAGTTTAAAGGTCTATAATTGAAATAGAATGGATGACTTTGCATGTTGAGGAGAAGCTGCTAGAGCATGCATGGACCTAACTATGGCTGACTCAGCTGCCTATTACAAGACACTATTAGGGAGAAAATGCCTAGATGCGGTGACTGAGGTTCCAGTTTAATTTGCAAGATTTACCAGGTAGTAGCAATTAGCTCAGGTAACACGTTCAGATTATTAAAACAACACATTCTTTACAGCTTTCTTCCCTTGTCTGAAGGAAAATAAAAACAAAACAACTCACAAAACATTTTGTTCATATTAGTTTCTGTGGGAAGCATCTATGATTTAGTTTAAATATTTTTAATTGATTGATTAATTCATCGGTTTTTTGAGACAGGGTTTCTCTGCAACAGAGCCCTGGCTGTCCTAGACTTGCTTTGTAGACCAGGCTGGGATCAAAGGCATGCATCACCACACCTGGTGTTATTTAAGTATTTTTTAAAGTTTCTGTAGCTAACAATATAGGAAAATCAATATTAGAATTTGTGCCACATATGAAAATGTATGCCTGCCTATTTTTCAGCAAACTCAGCAAAGGCAGAAATACGATCTTAAGTGGGCTCACATCCTTCATGTGCAAAAGGCAAATCATGACTGTAATTTCTGTAGTTAGACCAGAAAATAAGTTACATATTTATGTATGTGACATTGAGCTAGAAAAGTAGTGTCAATTTCCTTTGTGAAATGGAAGCAACTATAATAATTTCATGTAGTTGGTATGAAGTTTTTAATACTTCATATGTTGTAGTACTTGGAATACCAACTTTTAAATTGTTGACATTGAAGCAAATGGCCCAGGCTAGATAGAGGATGTTGCTATCAGATAAAGTATTTCCCCTAGGATCGTGAATATGGTAGATTAATTTGAAACAAGACTTTTACGAAATCACTCCTCCCACAAAATAAAAAACAAAAGAAAAACCAGACAACTATGATTTTGGGCAATGTTAAGTTCAATATACAAGTATGCTTCATGATTAGATAGAGTGTGTGCGCATGTGAGCGAGTGTGTGTGTGTGTGTGTGTGTGTGTGTGTGTGTGTGTGTGTGTGTGTAGGTTTTTCACTTGTGCATGGAGCCAGAAGTCATATTTTGAGGGTGTCTTCCTTTCTCGTTGTCGTCGTCGTCATCATCATTGTCATCATCATCTCATCATGAAACTGGAGCTTACTATTTGGTATAGGTCGGTTGCTCAAGTAACCCCTGTAATATTCCTGTCCATACCCTGCCCCACGTCCGTTTCTGAGATTTTGGCTCCTAGGCTGCCTTTTACCTGGATGCTTGGGGTATGAACTCAGATTTTCATTGTGCCAAAAGTACTTAACTTACTGGTCTATATCCCCAAATCTATCAAAAAAGGTTTTCCCCCTCTACAAACTCAAAAATCATGAAGAATAACTGCCAAAAAAGCAGCGTAGATCTTTTTGTCAGCCTTGCATGGTCAGTGCCAAATTTTTAAAGTCTGAGCATTTCTTGTGTTCTGTTTTCAGTCTTATAATATGCTACCTTATAACTTAATGCAATAAAAAAATCACTCTTGGCTTTTTAAAGTTTAGTATTCATAGTCCTATAAAGGAAGAATTTATCTTTTTTTCTTTTCAGAAGAGGAAACTGATTATTTTCAGAGTAGTCGTGTCTAAGATGGGGCTTTATATATTTTAGGCACTCATCAAATCCTACTGGTAGAATGATTGACTTGCCATGGTCAAATAGCTGACCTTGGTAGAGTGGAAGTGCAGATCTGGCTCCTTAATTCTCTAGCAGTTTAAGGCGTGTGCCTCTCTCTGTGTATGTGCTCCATCTCCACAGCTGCCCAGAAACTGGAACTGACTGAAATGGTTTTCTTCTAAATAGTATGGGAGTTGAAGCAGGTCCTGTCAACTATCAAAATCAAGAAACAAATAGAAGAAATTGCATAAAGGCAATCACAAAAGAGTACACATAATTATAAATTCAATTCTAAAGATAAAATAGTAAAGATTGTGAAATTCTGAGTTCCTTAGCTTAGCTTTTATAGTCTTTCATCGTAGTCCCCTCTTTTTTTTTAATGAGGAAGAAAGTTTTGTTTGACTCATAGTTTCAGAAGTGTTCACTCATGTTTGACCCTGTTACTCTTGAGTGTCTCGCAAGGCAGTATAGGGATGAGTAGGGATGGATGGAGAGGGAGAGAGTAAGAGAAGCCAGGATGTCCCTAGTCCCCTTCAAGGGCAGGCCTCCTATATGACCATAACCTGCTTTCTGGAAATAGGCCCCACCTCCTAAAGTTTCTATTGCCCCAAAATGCCACCTTCTGGATATCAAGCCTTCAACACAGGTGTCTGTTTACATCTCAGATCCAAACTTTAACACCTTGTCTCAGGGTTAGATTAAGGGAAATCCCAAATTTGAGATTTTTCTTGAAGCTTGTTTCAGTGTGTGGACAGTAGCTTGCTTGGAAGAGTCACGCTCTGGTGGCTCCCGGGCTTCATGGGAGGCTGTGTCTAGTCTCAGTGTGAGGAAGGGCTGAAGGAATTGAAATATCTCTCTCCCTTGCTTCTGCTCTTTGGCCCAAGGGAAGAAGAATCTTGTGCACTTAACCTATCAGACTTATCTCTCACTCCTTCAGGGTAGTCATATTGAGCCTTCTGATGTTGCCAGCACATGGCCTGTTTTTAATGGCCTTTATGTACTAGTGTCTCGGCTTTGGCATGGCAGAACCCACTCTTCCAGTTGAAACAGTTACTTTAGTTGCTTTATACTGGGCTCTATTGATTTTTCTCCTCACCATTAATCTGCTTTAAACTGAGTCCTCTTTTGCTTTGTTTCATCTGAATATCTTCCATATGCTGTATGCTATTGACTCTTCTGCTCTTATATCTGTTAATTGGCTGTTTTTGTTTTCTAGTTGTCTTTTAGTCTTTCTGAGAGAGCATGGAGTCACACATAGCCCATGCTAACTTCAAACTTGCCTTGTAACCGAGGATGACTTTGAGCTCCTGACTTTACTGCTTATACTTTTTACTTGGCCTTTAATACTTACTTACATCCAACGATATTGTATATAATATTAAAATTTCTTTTTGTGTTTCTAATATGCAGTCAAACTTAACATATCTAAAATTTCACTCTCAATTTTCCTACCCAGTTGTCTTTGTTAAATAAAATTCCAGCCTTCTCTTTGCTCAGACTGGAAAATTAGGGGTGTATTTTTCTCTCCCCCCCTCCGCAATCAGTAAATTGTCCATCTTCTGCCTCTACCCTGTATTCTGGATTTAGTATTCTTACCATTTTTTCTTCTTTTGTGAATTAATCTATTTGTCTATTTTCTCCCATCTCTAGTCTTTTCTCTCAATAGTTAGAGCACATACAGAATTGGAAGATAGCTCTTATCATTTTTCTCTTTAAATCTTCTAGTAGCTTTCTTGTGCAGGTACTATTAAGAACTGATATGCTGGACCTTTGCTGATTGCTTTTGTATTATGCTAACCTCAGTTTATAAGTCTTTTTTTCTCAGAGATGCCTTCTCAGCTGTTCTTTTTGGTGGATTCTCCTGATTCTCTGCTACCTTGTATTTTACAATCTATTTTACTTTCTTTATAGTACATAATACCTTCCAAAATTGTATATTTATTTACTTGATCTTTGTCTCATTTACTAGAAATGTTAAATTTCATGAAAACAAGGACCATGTTTTCTTATTTCTATTTCTCTAGCAACTAGAATAATGTCTTGACTATAGATAGTATATAACAAACTGTGTCAAAGTTGTGTCCCTCATGCTCCCCATCCTCCCAAATGTATCTTCTGAGTGTTCAGTTCTAAGGTCCTGTTTATCCTTCAAATTTCAACTTGGCGTGTGTGGGTATGGACTACTTTTTCTCTTCATAAACTCTTTTACCCCTTCACCAGGAGCAGAGTTAAGCACCTCTCTCTCAGTTTTCATGGAGCTTTTTTTATTCTATTGGCATTGATGTATTTGTATTCTTATTAGACTGAGTTTTTCTGAGAACTGTGTATTTTTATTTAGGTTGAATTTCTTTGCAAGACAATGACCTAATGTTGCTTAAAAACAAACAAACAAACAAACAAACAAGCAAACAAACAAGTACTTTAGTGAGAGTGGTAGTTTTACAAAACAACCTTGAATGTGAAAGACAAAGATGAATATGACTCTTACCTTGTGGAAATTCACAACTTGCTTATTATTAAGTGGATATCTTAAGTGTCTCAAGTATTTTGCTTAGGCACTAATGATTAAAACAGCACATTTCCTTGCCTCAAGAAACTTGTATTTTAGTTGGATATAAGTTTTATAAATATTACTAGTACTTTATGATATATATTAGTGCTGCTTTGTGTTTTGTCTGTTACTAACCTGTGAACCCTTTGGAAATAATAGCCTAGACAGATTAAATTCTTATCTTTATTCTGTGTATGTTTATCAAATGTTCCAGATTAGCAAAAGAGGAACCAAGTAGTCCAGAGCTATGTAACACACTTAGAATGTTTTCTGAGGCATAGCCATGGTAAAATTACATTGAAGACAGGAAGTGAAGATATTCTTAACATAATAGCAATAGATTACTGATGATTATGCTTTTTAATATTAACATAAAATAGAATCATGATTTATATTTCTTAATTTATGTGGCTAATTACATCTATTTCTTGTGTTACACTTTTCCAACATTTGGGAACTCTGCTATAGGATTTTAGAAGTGTTGCTCTAAACTCCTCAGTTTCTGAAATCTATGTATTGCCAAATCCTAAGTGAAAGGATGAGTAGTTTGAAAGAATTTTGGTGTAGCCGATACAGTTTTGTAAAAATCACTACTTTGTGAGTTTTGCTACAATCATGTTACTATTTTTATATAGCATTGGTTAGGTATAAACAATACTTTTATAATTTTTTCTAGACAGCTGTTCTATTAGAATTGGGTTAGACTTACGGCACATTTGAATAAATATTTCTGTAGATATTTAATATTATTTGACAAGTTAGACAATTGAATCTTTTGGAGGAATAAGTAAATAATGTTTGTAGAAAATGTGTACATATTTTAAGTATTTACAGTAGACATTTTAAATATCCTTGGTAGAGAAGGAGTTAACAGGTTAGCTCCCCGCGGTTGTTCTCAGCATGCTCTCTTGCCTTTAGGAGCTGAAAAGATGATAACATTGGGCCCGGACATGCCTGTGTGGGGGTTAGGGTACTCCTGGGGTTTTTACAGCTAGCTGTGAAGCAAGCTAGAACTTGTTCATCTCTGAGTTCCTTGTTTTTCTTTCAACCCTTTCAGTGCCCTGCAGGAATCATTAAATCAAAACTTCATGCTGATCATCACCCACCGAGAAGTCCAGCGGGAGTACAACCTGAACTTCTCAGGAAGCAGTACTGTTCAAGAGGTGAGTTATGTCTCACAGCCAAGGAATAAAGGTAGCTCATTATAGCTAATGTTGACCCTGTTAAAGAGAGCTTATCTGTTCTGGTATAAACTCTCTTTATGTTTCATTATTGGGTTTTTAGTTTTAATTAACTGGAGAATTAATGATTACTGTAGATACACTAAATGACTTGACCTAAAAATACAAATGTTGTTAAGTGGAAGCTCCTGATAATTCTTAGAACACTCGGCTTAAAACCCTGCTTATGAGGATTCCATTATTATATGAAATAGTTCATGGTTTTATAGTAACTATTTAAAATATTTATCTGGAAATTATTGGCAACATTCCTTGTGGAATGTGTTTCTGTTTTATTTGAAAGGTCACTCTAAAATGTTACATGTATTTATATTGGTTATGCTTCTGTTTTAAATAGGAATTTGAAGAGGCTTTTCTTAAGCAGCTCAATCCTAGCTTAGGGCAGTATTCATAAGACGTGAAGAGCGTCATTTTAGTTCAGACTATCAGGAAAGAGTCTGTTAATTTGTCTATATTGTCTTCAGTGTAGCCAATGAGGGCCACTGTTTCTAAAAAGTACTTTCCTATGGTTGAAAATGCACCATCTTGGAATGTCTTTGGCCCCACCCATCTAAAGGCCGTTAATTCCTCTGCTTAGGTGGTTAGGAGTATTAAAGGCTTAGAAACATTAAAATAGTGACCATTTCATATTAATCTTCATAATTTATAAAAGTTACTTTTTTTTTAACTAATTATTTTTAAGAGACTAAATAATGCTAAATCGTGGATTGCTACATAAAAATTTAAGACGATATTGTTTAGAATAATTAGTAACATTTTGAAAGAACAAGTAATTTTTAGAATTAAATGTTTCATAATGGCCAGATTACTGAGTTAACTTTTTTTACATGTTTGATTAGTGAATTTTAACCTTTGAATTTGTCATTAAGGACTCCTTTTTCTAAGTTTATTTTCTTAAATCATAATGTGAATAGCTGTTATATAACTAAGTACTAGCATTCAGCCTTTGACTTCTAAATTTATCCATTTATTTGTTTGAATTTTATGCTTATGCATTGCCATTTTATTTTTAACCTTTAGAGTGGGCATTCTGTGCTCTAAATTTTTAATTTCTTGAAAAGTCACTTTGGTATAAAATTGAAAGATGCCTCTCTGTCAGATTTATTATAGGATATTTGAAAATAAATCTAAATCACATATGTGAACCTTTAATTAAATAAGGAAATTTAAATCACTCCAGTTAAGCAATAAAGCAAAATAGTAAGGGGTAAATTTCATTTTGTTAGTTTAATTTTTTACTTGAAGAGGAATATAATGCATGATGGATAAATACAGGAATCTCTTTCTTTCTGCATGAAATTTTTATAGATTTTGTGTGCAGTTTCTCCCGTTCTGAAACCCAGTTGCATTGCTAGTTCAACTAACCTGAGTATATTTCAACTTTCTCCCACAAGAGGGCAGAAGGAACTATTAAGACGATAGTCTAAAAATGCCACTCAGTGTTTTCAAATTAGCTTCTCTTATATTAACAAAAAGGAGCATAATGGCCAAGTTATTGTTTGATTTACAGATAATTGGCATATTGCAGCGAGGAGACTTAATTTCACCCTTTTAAATTAAACAGGGAGATTTAAAAAGACATAAAATATTCATTAATGTTCGGTGATTATAAAGTAGTGGCATATATTTATTTTGCCTTTATTACTGTTTCGATGGGAAAATACTGCAAATATTTCCGAAATCGAGTTGGCCATACTGACAAGTTGAAATGTTTAAGCAATGTTAATGCAATCTGCTCACACCTGATATCCTATGCAGAATGATTCAAAATGACTACATCAATTATTAAAAGAAATATTTAAAATTCTGTAAATGTGCCACTGCGTGCCACAGTTGGCTGAAACTGTTCTCTGCTATATTATTTAGATTATCAAATATATTTTAAGTGTCAAGGACTTGAAAACATTGAAATTCTTTTCTTATCATGTTCTAAATATCTTTAAAAATGCTCTAGAAACATTTTTGAATGACAAATATTCATACGTATTTCTTGTAGTTTTTCTTCATTTTTTATTTTAAATTTTAGTTTAATATAATATTTTAAAATGCTGGTTACTAAGATTGCATCTATTGAAAATTGCTTTTTTTGGTGAGGTGACAGTTTTCTATACAGGTTGTTTTATTTTGTGTAACTTTGAGAAAGGCTGAGAATAGCTCCCTGGCTTTTCCTTGGACCTATGGGATCTGTGCTGAGGCTGGTTTCAGGAAGAAAAACTGCTTCAGTGGACAACCTTGCAACTCACAGTGTCTTATTTCTTGCTAAGCTACTGTAAGTCAGTTTAATTGCACTAAGAGAAAAGTACAGTTTTCGAACAATTTGAAGTTCTGTGTTAATACTATTGTTTTTGTTTTTAATGTGGAAGCTTATTGATGTTCTATATCCAAATTGTAAATTAATCTGTCACCAGTTTCACAATCTTCTTTCAATAATAAGCCCCAAAATAAATTGTGACCACTATTATATATGCACATATATAATATTTTTTCACATATATGTATGAAGAGAGTTTAAAGAATTGATTAAAAACTGACCAGTTTTCCAATAAATCATTTTCATTTTCTAGGTAAAAAAATTCTTAATGTTTTGAAAGTCTTGATTTTTTTAAAAGAACGCTTTTACAATATTTTTCACTTAAAACTATTAAGTGATTATGACTGAAATGGACACTAATTGTAACTGTTAATTGAACAAAATAAGTCTACGAAAATACTGAGGTAGAGAATAGTGCTAAGATGCAGTTAGGATTTCAAATAAATTCTTAAGTAATGTGGCCAGGCAAGTTGGTGGTGATAAGCTGATGGTTGTACAAGTGCTTGCTCATCCTGTCTCTGGGACTTTCTTCTTTTGGGTACAAGGTGAGCGGTTTTGGTTTTGATTTCGTTCTTGTTTTAAGCTCTTTACAAAATTTTCCACTTACATATTCTATGTGAGGGCATAGTATTAACCTCTGGAGATGGTTAGGATGAAGAGAGTTACAAATAGGTATAAGAAGTAAAATCCTTATTCTTTCATGATGACACCATAACTTGTAAAATTATCAAGTAATATTAAAAAAAAAAAACACTGTGAAAGCCCAACTTTCTATCAATTTGCACTCTAAATTAATACTAATCACACTTTAAAACACCGAAATTCCTTCAAACTTTAAACAAGCCTATCTTATTTTTTTATCAGTTCTTTACTCTTGAGAATTCGGAGTTTTACACAATTAATTGTAAAGATTCTAATAATTTAAAAATCTGTGGTTTCAGATGTACTTGGGGTGGGCAAACACAAGGGAAGAAAGACTGATTTGCCTCTGCAAATCCTAAGCACAGGTGTGGAAAAGGATATAAAGTCCCTGAAATCAAGCCAACTTTTTCTTGGAAACTGATTCTTTGTTGTCTGCCTTATTATTGCAAAAGCTTCTGTTAGGCAAATATCTACTTTTTTGTAGGTGTCATACAAACTTAAGAAACATACACCTGATCTGAAATAACAAAGATAAGAAATCTAAGTATTTTTAATGCAGAATCATGGAGTATTACTTATCTATTACAGTGAGAAGTGTGATGAATAGCTGTTGGAATTATTTAAATCCTCCTCCAAGTTTCACTTTACCCTAGAATTCTCAGTATTCTTATTAATGTTGATTTAGTTCTTGATGGGAATGAAAGGGGAAAACTGACAGCCTGTAAAGCCATATCTTACAGGCAGTAAGTAGTGCATTTACTCCTAGCACCATGTTATACAAACTAATGATTAAGTGGGAAGCCATTATATAGCTAGAATTGGTATCAAGAAGTAATCTCAGTAAATCATACCAATTCTTAAAAATAATTGTGAAATCAGGATGTTAATTTTGCTTCTGAAATTTAAACCGTGTGTGTGTGTGTGTGTGTCTGTATGTGTGTGTGTGTATGTGTGTGTGTGTGTGTGTGTGTGTGTGTGTGTTTGGTCTGTCCTTGGTACTTTCTCATCTTAACTAATGTGTGGTTTGGATTACTATTTAAGGTTGGTGGCCACTAACTATCTTGAAATTTGTAGTTCTTCATCTATTATATTAGTGATCATTTCTCTAGTAGTAAATAGATTATAACTTTTTAACTGTTGTGTCCTTTAAATGTTTTAAGTGCCGTTTGGCAGTGGTGTGGTGGTGTTTGTTTTCCAGTATGGAGTGGGAGGGCTTGTGGCAAAGAATTGGAGAGTAAGGTAGCTAGGAAAGTTCATATGCAAGAGGGTAAATTAAGTTGTGTGCTTACTTAATTAAAAGTTTAAGTGGTTTGCTTTTACTGCAAGATAAATGGCATATATTAACTCAATTAGAATGAGCAATTTTAATTAGCATATATCATTAAGAAAACTTAAAATAAAAAATGACATCTTAGTAAGAAGGAAAGATTATGATTTAAAAAACCAGGCATGAGTTCAAGCCATTATTCAGCTTTCCTAAAAAGGAGACTATGATTACATATATTATTAGTTTCAGGTTGCATTTTAAAACAGGTTTGTTAAATCATACTGCTTCAAATGAACAAATAAATACGATTATCTTATTGAGATGTTCTGTGTTTCTGTTGTGTCCCTTAGGAAATAAATTACAGCAATATGTATGTTGTAGCTATTTGGAAATGATAACATTTTCCTTATTCTAGAAATGTTTTACAATAATTTGGACGTTGTTTAAGAACATGAATATTTTCATCTGTTTCACAAATAAAAATACAATTTTGTTAAAATTAAGGGCAATGCTGTAGCCCTTTGTTACTTTAAGATACTTGTGTCCTAATACCTTAGCCTATATCATATTCATAATGGTTTGTGTGTTGATAGCTTTGAAATGCCTGAGTTAAGAGAAATTAAATTCAGTTATCAGAAACCAATAAGCCTAAGACATTTTTTATATGCAAGAAAAGGCAGAGAGTAAATAATTGCACTGGTGACCAATACTGTAATAATCCTGTTTTACAATATGCACTTGACAGGTTGTAATAGTGCTAATTGAAGAGACTAATTCACACTTGCTTCATTCTATTCAAAGGCAAAATCAGCAGCTTGTTTTGCTTTTGACCAGATGGTCCTCATGAACACCTACTGTGCACTTTAAGTGCTTTACTAGAATTACAAAGGCTGGGGGCTGCGTTCAACTCCAAATGATTTGAGAAGGGGGGGGCACCTCTGTGCTCAATGGATTTGGTGCAAGTAAATTAATTCTAGTGGACCCATTACACACAGAGCCCCCTTTTCAAAGCTCTGAGCCTCCTCGCCTGCTCTGTAGCAATGAGAAAGAGAAAGAGAAAGGCAGATTACTGCAAACAGAAATAAAAAAAAGGGTATGAAAGGGAGAAAAGAGGCCTTGAAGCCTTTCATATCATTTGAGTTTTTCAAGTGCGTTATTTTTGGGGAGGGTGGATGTATGAAAAGCCAATTGGAGTTTTTTTTGTTTTAAAGTGCGCTATTTAAGCACCATGAATATAAGCGCAAGAGCAACAGTTGACTGAGTTTACTGTGGTGAAGCTTTGTGTCCGAGGATGAATCAAATTCATTATATTCAACTCTTTGTGTTTTAACATGAATGTAGGGTTAGTTTCACAAGACTGTGTCTGTTTAGGATAATTATAATTTAATATTTTCCTTTCATAAAGTTATCACTGTAGATGTCTAAAATTTTAATCAAAGCAGATTTTGTACACTGACTTTGAAGCACCCTGACAGTTTAAAATTCAAAGGAAAGCTTTTTTAGTTTTCAAAAGAAAAGAAAGGCTCGGTCTAATGGCATTGAAGCAGAGATTATTATAACTAATTAGAAGTCACACATCTGTTAGCTTTTGGTTTGTGATTTATGTATTTGTGAATAAAACATATACTTTAAAAATACATTGCCATTAAAGTGAACTGAAATGATAAAATGCTCTTAAAAGGAAGTATTTACTTAACTATTTTTACAAATTTCTACAGTTGTATAAATATATATAATGAAACCAAGGTATATTGGTTATGAATCAGTATCACACAATTAATAACCTTACACTGAACTGTATGTTTTAAAAAAACTATACTCATGGTTTTGTTAGTATAATTCTGGCTATTAAGTAATCATGAAATATTAACAAAATGTAGTTTTTTAAAATTTATAACTTACTATAAATCCCTTAACTTTAAGGTGTTCATCTATAATTCTCTTATTTGGAATGCTACCACTGTGAATATTTTCTTATGACAAAATATGTAGGTAATATATAAATTATCACATTTAAACATGTGTCCTTTGTTTTGGCCTTTGATGAGATAGCCTTATAAACACCTCTAATTTTAAATATGCCAGTCGTCTTCTTATGGTATATTTTAATGGCATGGATTATCTTTGTAAACTCCTTATTACTGACATTCTTATTTGAATTCTTTCTAATAGCTATAAACAAAGACAACAAAATCATATCAAGAGTATAATTATAAATGTTTCATAGTCTTTACGTTTGTAATGCTTTCATAATGCTGGAATATATTTGAACAGACATATTAATAAGTGTGTCTTTTATGTTTGTGCTCAAATTATACACTTAGAAAATAAAATATAAAAATGTAAAACTAACCACAGAAATTGTTTTAACTTCTCAGAACCACAAAAATTGCTATTTTTCAGACTTTCAACTGAAGAGGGTACTATACCCTCTTTGGTGCTTGAAATAAACTTTAATACTGTGGTCATTTTTTGGGGATTTTCTATTGAAATTATATTTGGAGGATAGAGCAAGATAAAACAGAATTCCTCCAAACATTCAACCAATGAACATCCAGTGAAATTTGTAAACAATAAGTTGTTAATGAATTGGTATCTTTGGGAATAAAATATTTAAAAAACAGATAGGAATAAATGACCAAATTAAAATAAATAAAGGAAAAATTACTGGATTTTTAAAAAACTGTAGACAGAGTGAAGAACTGGTATTAGAGCCAGAACTTCAGTTAGCACAAGGGGTTTGATCATGACTATATAGTCATTTGCATAGGTGGAGCCAGTTCTCTGACTTAACAAAGACAATCGTTGGATAAATAAATGAAAGAATAATTTATTTCATTATTAAACTATTATGCCTAGATTTCTGAATGCCACATACATGATTACCTAGGGAGGGGAAAGGCTGTAAATTTCATCATGAACCTCTGTAGCACCATATTACTCAAGATGAGAAACATCCCCTAGCCATAAAGTAATATCCCATTCTTAGCTCTCCCTTCTGCAAAACCAAAGAGCCAAATAAACAACAACCAAGGATTAAAGGATGGGTAAGTGAATAAAAGATGTTCATAAACACAGGTGACTAAGACTAGGTATATTAAGGTAAGTTCTACTTGTAGAAAATATTTCCATATTTATCATTATAAGCCCCAAATTATTTGGACACAACCTCTGAAAACATCAGGTTATGATATTTTTCTTTAATCTAATATGGCTCAGCACTATGTAGTCAAAGGATCTTTCTCTTTCAAACATTATCAGTCTGATGAATATACTTTGAGAAAAATTTTGCTACTTAGTTTGGAGTTTTATTACCCTCAATATTGCAAACTCCCCCCCCCCCCACTTTTTTTAAGGAAAAAAAAAAAAAAAAAAAAAAAAAAAAAAAAAAAAAAAAGCTCACAGCAAACAGTGTATAAATGACAAAATGTATTCCTTGCTTTGTGGTCATTGCGTGACCAGACAGTACAGCACTGGATTGTCCTGGGGTTTTACAGCTGCAAGGCAAAAGCATCTGTTCATTGCAAAGCCGTCATTGTTTAATTTTGACACTGACTTTTCCATGCATCTTGTACCAAGCACTGGATTAGATGCCACTAGGATGAAATTTGTTTTAAGTTGCTCCTGAAGTGCAGCTGTCTCTGTATGTGGCCTTGTAGCTTAACCAAAATAGACAGACGTGGGATCAATCAGAATCTTTGTACAGGGTCACTTGACCAGACTAAAGAACCTCAGAGGACGAATGGAGACGATATTATTTATTGTGAATAATTGCAAAACAACTCTCCAGACCCATTTAGTGAGTATGCAAGTGTCTTGCCTCTATTTAAGGACGATACACCCTTCGTTAAATATTTAACTTTTTAAAGTTGATTATAAGGGTCGAATATTAGAGTAGTCTGTATGTTAGGTATTATTTTTCCACAATAATTTTCAGGAGAAAGGGTTCGGTTTATTGGTCTCTAAACTAGTAATTGACTGAAAATAAAACTCATTCTAAAATCACTCAGCTAAATTATTGAAAAGAGGGCATTTTTATAGAATGATAATTTTTCTTTAATGTTTCAAGTGAATGAAAAATGAAAGAGCACTCCACTTCCCAAGTTTCCTGGGATTGTGTGAATTTCTACCCAGCTGGTCCAAATTGATTGATACAGGGCCAAATATTTGTCTGCCTACATTTCAAAGTCTATAATTTGCTAATGAATTGTGGTAATAATCTTTCATCATACATGAAAGATTTAGCCAAACAATTTGCTAAGTATGTATTTTGATCATAAGATTTTTGGACGTACACCAAGCTTTACATCTATATTACAGCTAATGCATGGGGGTAGAGGGAGGCCAATTGGAAAAATAATACTGAACATGGACATTGATGGGAAGGGATGAAGGAAACAAGAAAAGAAGGTACCTGAGAAAAGAATAATGCTGGGAAAGTCCTGTGAATGGCAGAGGAAAACAAATTATATTTGGACCAACAATACAAAATTGAATTTAAAAAAATGTTAGCACACTTTTAACCTGCAGTATCCAGAAATGTTGTGTCTAGTGTAGATTTAGACAAGGATAGTCCACTGACTACAGCTATTCCATGCATTAGTTGTGGATAATTTCATAGAAACTTGGTGTTAAAAATGTCAAATGTCCACAAATCTTGAGTAATTGAAGGCATAACACTTAAAACCAAGGAATTGTATGGGTAAATTAAAAAAAGAAAGAAAAAAAAGGTGATCTGACCAGTTCCAGAAGAAGCTTCTAAATCACTTCAGGCATTCAGAGACTGTTTCTTCCTCCAGAACAAACATTGTGCAAAGGACAATTAGGCCTGTTCTTTCTGGAAGATAATGTGGCATTAAGTAATTTCTGCTTATGAAAATGCAGACCATACTTAAATATTTTGATAGTTGGGCCTAAAATGTCCCTCTGAAATCTAGGTTGCCTTATGAAGTAAGAGGGCAAGAAGCTGTTGAAAATAAGTCTCTTATACGCATAAGATTTCCCTTTCATTGTTAGCAGTCAATGGGGCCACGGCTTCTTTCTATTTGACTGGTAGTTTAGTCTGTTTTTATACTATCTATGTTATGAGGAGAATATTAAATAGTAATAAAATTTCCCTTGCCAGCTATTTATTTGTTTCTCAAAACTTTATGCCGTAGTAGATAGTTTTGAAAGATAAAACATGAAATGAAGAAATAAATAGAAAACTTTGTCACGTGCAGAGAAAGTATCTATCTTAAAGGAGAGTGAAGTAGACTTTTATTTTTATTGATTTTAAAAACAAGTACCAGGAATTTTTATATACCTGCTAGACCTCTTGAATATATAATTATCAGACCTTCAGAGCATTAATTTGTATTCATTTATGTAATTCTATTTTTTTTTTGTTATAGGCTAGTAAATCCAAGGTGGCACCATTAGTCAATCTTGAAATATTTAGAAAAGTTATATATATATATTTCTAACCCCAGTTTTATTTTAGATGAATTGAAACCTTTTTTGACACTCTATGATTTGACAGTTACATCTTTATCAATTTAATGTCATAATTCTTACAGGCATTGGTATCAGAGAGTTACTACAGTAAATGTTAATAAAAGTTTGGATTGGGCATCCTCCTTTGTTTTCTTCTTTGTATTATATAAAAGTTTCATAATCACCATGGAGGAACAGTAACATGAGAATCACACTTAAATTAATATAGTTAATAGAGGCTTCTGATTTTTTTTTATGAAAACTAAGTTTCTAAAGCAAATTGTTAGAGTTACAGATTTATATTAAATCCAAATCTTATTATTAGTATTATCAAAAGCACTTAAAGTTAAATACCTGCATTTATGTGATAAAAATGTTATCTCAGGGGGCTGGAGCGATAGCTCAGAGGTTAAGAACACTGGCTACTCTTCCAAAGGTCCTGAGTTCAATTCCCAGCAACCACATGGTAGCTCATAACCATCTATAATGAGATCTGGTGCCCTCTTCTAGTATGTAGGCAGACACATGGGCAGAATATGGTGTAAATAATAAATAAATAAATAAATCTTTTAAAAATGTATCTCCAAAGAAGTTTGTATGTATACTACTAAATTATCACCATCCTCATCATACCATTTAAATGTCAACTCATTTATTTTGAATTAAATCTTGTTTCTCTTTATCTATCACATGGTAAAAAGGGAATTTTAATAAAGTGCATTTTATTTTCTTGCTCATCAGATTATCTATTGATAATAGTACACATGTACATACATATGGGTTAGTTAGTAAAGTACTAGAAATTAGTAAAATATCTTAAGAGTCCTCTTGTTTAATGTTAATTCTAATTTCAAATGTGACTATTTATATGAACTGGAACAAAGTGTAATGTATATTTGCAAAATGCATGTAGTTAACATGAACATGCATACATATCATAACTCAAAGCAAATGTTGGTTTCACATGAGTTGGCTTTGTTGGTGATACACATCCTTTTTTGCCCATATGTATTTAGTCTTTCTAGGAACTGGATTTGTAGTTATGATATGTATTTTTACTTTTTTCTTTTAGTGACTTCACTTTATGGCTGTTCTTTGTTCTTTGAGGGGACAAATTGATTTGTTGAAATTCCCAAAAGTAATTTGAAACCATGATTGTGAGCCAGGTAGTTATTCAATCTGGGTAGTTAATTCTGTGTCATTCAGGATAGATGTCTCTTTTCTGGGTGCTCTCTCTGTGAGTATGTATCAGCTAGACCTCATTCACTTGCAGTCATCTCTCTATTTACTTATTTCCCTGATAGACGATATGCGCCTTAAGACAGGAAATGTGTAAAATGTTTATCTCTTAATGTCAGGGCACCTGATGATGGTCATAGAATAGGTGAGCTTAAAGTATAGCTGAATTAGAAAAGAAAGATCTGTTATGTAGTGAGGTTATTCCTGCCCAAGACATTTGCAAAAGTAATCATGTGAGTTTTTTGAGTACTTTAAGCTTTTTTTTTTTCCCTTCCCGAGACAGCGTTTCTCTGTGTAGCCTTGGATTTCCTGGAGTCACTTATATAGACCAGGCAGACCTCAAACTCACAGCGATCCTCCTGCCTCGACCTCCCGAGTGCTGGGATTAAAGGCATGCGCCACCACCGCTGGGCCTACTTTAAGCTTTTTTAATGTTAATATTGAAATAAGCATGCTTTTAAAGCATTTAAATTTGTTTGATTAGTATGTGTTTCACTGTGATCTTTTCATATCATCTCATATATATTATTATACTTTGTACTCATTGACTATCTGTTTGGGCCGATTTTTCATCCTCTCACTAGTCTCCTTCCTCCTGTCAAAAAGTTACCCTTCTGTTTTCATGGCACATGTATTCTATTGTTCTCTTGTTCTTCCCATCCCCCTACAGACCTCTTCCTTCCTAGCCTTTCATAGTCCCCCTTTTACTTAAATGTCTGCTTTTCTCTGTCTCTGTCTCTCTTACTTTCTCTTACTTAAGTAGATAAACATGTATATTAAATCTGCATTCCTCATATAAGAGAAAACATACAATATTTGTCTTTCTGAGACTGGCTTATATTGATCAACACAATATTCTCCAGTTCCTTCAATTTTCTTCATATATCATTATTTCATTCTAATTTACATCTGAATAAAAGTCTATTGTTTTCTCTTCATTCATGCTGTCCATATACTGATGGATGTCTAGGCTAGTACCATAGCTTATGCGTGTGCATCAGTAAACATGGATATTCTAGTATCTCTGTTGTCTGTTGACATGTCCAGGAATGATGAGTCTGGATAGCTGTTTTCATTTTGCTCCTTTGAGGAGCCTCCATGCTGACTTTTATAGTGACTGCATAAGTTTATATTCCCAGAAGTACTGTGATCTGTTGTACTGGACCACTGCTCCTCATAACAAGTTATGTTCATATTTTGGAATTTTTATATGTAAAACGGTAGCAACTTTTGCTACCAAAAATAAGTTTTTAAACCTTAATACATGTGTGTGGCTTTTGTGCTTCATTGAACTTTGTATACTGTTAAGTCTTAGCATTTCCATATTTCACCTATACTTCTTTGTTGTGTTTTGAAAAATCATAGCTAGGTCTAGAGAGATGATGTAATCATAGACGCGTCAGATGTTCTTGCAGAGGACTCAGGTTTGGTTTATAACACTCATGGCAGCTCACAACTACCTGTAACTCCAGTTCCAGAAAAGGGATCTGCTGCTTTTGTCTGGCCTCCTCTGGCACCAGGCACACACGTGGTGTGCATACATACGTGCAGGCAAACATTTATACCCATAAAAAAATTTATGATTAACCATACTATTGGACATAAATTGGTATTTTGCTGTCATTTTGGTTTACATTTTTTAATGGCTTATGATTGGTAAAACATTGTTTGATGTGTTTGTTGGATATTTGTTTATCTATTTTGGGGACATATCTATGTAAGTACTTTGCCTGTTTATGGGAGGGAGTTCTTTCTGGAGTGATGAAAATGATCTTGTTTGGTGATAGTGACTGAGAAATTTTTGAGTTCTGAAAATAGCTGAAATGTCCACTTAAAAGTAAAAAGTGAATGTGGAATGTGAAGGGCATATAAGAGAGCTACACTAATAAAATGTAAATTGTTCCAAAAAGGAAGATTAGAACAAACCCTGAAGATGATGATAAGATCACCAAGTTTCAGATCACCTGTGCTTGCTAAGAGTTTAAAGATAGTAACTATGTTTCCCTTTTATTGCAGTAAAACCAGGAGAATTCTTTAATTTAAAATTATTAAGTGCTTCAAAACTTTATGGACCCACAGTCCATAAGCATTGGCCTAAATACATGAAAGGAGTTACTGATTATTTTATGGTATTTGTTGCACTGGGAGTTGGAGGTAGCATTTCAAGAGGGTTGCTGCCAGCTTTTGTGTGTAGCAGAGATACTATCATGAGATACTATTTACATCAACACAAAGTTTCTGTGACTAATTTTACATTGTGCTTCCATCAGTATTTTTGTCATATTTTGTAGTAGATGCATGTTTGACAATAGAGTGAAGACTTTGTATGAAGAATAAAGATATTGATAAGTCAATTTTGTAAAATGGAAAACAACATTTTCATGGCCACAATGTTGCATATCTGTATCATAGTATTCAGGAAGGAAGTGAGTCATTAGGATTATTTGAGTCCAAGAGTTCAAGGTCAAGCTGGGTAGCATAGAAAGACCTTATCTTAGAAACAAACAAACAAACAAACAAACAGCTGCTTTACTCCCCTGGTCTGACCCCTGCTGTGGTGATTGAATCTCCAGACCTAGTGTATATTTTGTAATGGCCCATTATCCAAGGCTGCGGCTTCTTTCTGTTTCAGAGCCTTCTTAAGCCTATTTGGAAGTCAAGGTTGCTAAGCACGTGTTTCCTAACACAGTAAAGATGGCATTTTCTCTGTGTTCACCGTGTTAAGCTGTTTCTGCTATGATTTTGCTGCCATTAAGCTTTGGTATGTTGCTTATCTGACCACCCACCTTTCAACATCCATGTTAGGATTTAGTGTGAACCTCCTCCCATTAGATGAAAGATTTCCTTTCTCCCTAGTCAAAAATGTTATAACTAAAAATATATCAAAGTGTAATGTCTTGGGTACTTGAAATATTATTTTTAAATTACTGCATTAAGACAACTTGTATTGGTGTTCTGGCAAGAGTCCTATCAGTTATGCCAACAGTAGCATTGTGGAAAATACTATATTTTTAAAAATTATTTAATTTGTGTATGTGTGTGTGATGTCTGTATGTGCATATATTCACCTGTTTGAACACACAGATGACAAGGGGCATGTATGGAGGTAAGAGAACAAACTAAACTTGTTCTTCGACCCTGTTTGAGGCAGTCTCCTGTTTTTTCACTGCTGCACTTTCAGGCTAACTATCCTAGAGCCTCTGGGAATTCTGCCTCTTATCTTGCCATGGGACCTCTAGGATTATAGCCATGGTCTGCAAAACTCAAGTTCTCATACCTACACAGCAAACACTTCCTGCTGAGCCATCTTCCCAGTCCCTAAAATACATTTTAAATTCAACTTAAGTCAATACAGTTTTATCTTTTTTTCTAAGACATCCTCTATAGCCATATTTGTGTGTTTTAATAAACTGTTCTCTGACAGTTCTAAGTGATATTTATTGTCATCTAAATTTGAAATAATTTATAATTTAAAAAAATTTTAAAGGTAAACATGTTCAAACCTTAACATGTAAGTGTTAAATACTAGAACTATCAAGTTAATCAGAAATTGTGTTTTGTGGTCTATACATAATATTTGCAATTGTCCATAGTATCTGAAGTCCCTGTCCAAAAGTCTGTTGTGCTAGTATGTAATCAATATGTAGGTAATCTGCTTTCTTAAGCAGGAACTTTCATAAGCCAATCAATGAGCAACACAAATTTTAAGCTTATTGTGTGTTCTCATTTTAGTCAGTAGATTAAATACTTTGAACCAGTAAGATAAAAAATGTTAGACATGCCTTTTTCTTGATTTTCTTCAAAGAACAAAAACATCCACATTGTTCTAATGAGTTGCAAGTACACTCTTTTTCTCAAGGTGTATCTTTGGTAATCAGCTACTGGATTCTACTCCAAAATATGCTCCAGGCAATTTGATCTGACACAGTTACTAAAGCAATTTAATTAAAACATTCTAACCAAATGACCATATTTTAATAAATACTTTATTATTCTATGGAAAAGTTAAGCTGTTGAAACTGATCAGTTAAAATAGAAGGTTCTTAGTTGTGTTAGACTTTTTAAATGTACTAATTTTTTAAAGAATGTGTGTATGAAGCTATTATTAAATCATATGTAAAGAATAATAAACATCTAAAAATTTCATTAAATTATGCCAGGTAGTTAATTACCTTTTTGCTTTTTCACAGTCAAAGTCATCATAAAATTAGACATAAAAAGCATGCAGCCAGGCATAATGGTACAAGGCTATAGTCCCAGAACTTGGGATCAAGAGTTTAAGGCCATCCTTGTCTACATGGCAAATTTGAACCAGCCTGAGCTACATGAGACATTGTCTCAAAAAAAAAAAAAAAAAAAAAAGAAACAAAAACAAACAAACAAACAAAAAGCAGGGGAAGGGGAGGAAAGCATATGAAACTGAAAATTAGCTTCTGTTCTCAGGCATATTATTAAAAGTCAACTTTATTCTAAGCATAGTGCTTTGTTCCTTACAAGGTATGGTCAGCTTGTACCTGAAGAAGCAGCTTCCTCTTTCTGTATATAATTGCCTTCTATTGATTGTGCGTCAGTAGATTCCACCTAAATGCTATGCTTCAATGTTCTAACTAAGGAAAAAGACCATCAGAGACACTTTTCATTTCTTGTAAGTAAGTTGAAACTTTCAGGGTTCTGATCTGTTGCTTTGGAGAGTTGTTTGGACTAGATCACACCACACCTTACGTTTGGCATGGAAGTTCTTAGTCTCTGCTAGGTTTTCATGTTTTCTTAGTAAAGTGATAGAACACGAGGAGTTAGTTCTGTTTGGAAGCATCTTATTAAATATTCTTCTCTATGTAAGGCAGAGAAGTAGAGAACAAAAAGTTAAAGATTATTTTGTGATAAAGCTACCAATGGCACCTTAACATTAATTTTATAAAACATTAGATATTCCTGTTATCAGTCTGTTACACTCTATCAGAACTAAGTTTTTATTTATTTATTTGGAAAAGGTTATTTTACTGTTTTAATTCCCTTATTCAGATTCATAATTAGTTTCATGTGTGAAAAAAACCAGTAGTGTCAAAACATGCTGTGTATACTGTAAAAGCCACTTTCTTTTATAATCTAGACTCCTGTTTTTTTTCTTTTCAAGGCAAACTCTTTCTTACCTGGATGCAGAGATACAATGTCCAAAATTCTAGAACTTTATTCTTGTTTGGCTATTCTTCAGCAATGGACTGTGCTGTCAGGCCTTTTTGGTGGTGCTATTAAAATTGTATTAACTGTTAGTATCTGTGGTTCTCATTTTACTAAAGTAAATGCACAGTCTTGATTATTTCAATATGCGTATTCACAATGTTTGTGCCACTGCAAATATATACAAAATATATAGCAATTGCTCTTTTTCTCATTTTACATGTGCAATTATTTGTTTACATTTTAACTAGACTGTGTTAAGCTTTTATATTCATTTATAAAATATTTTTAGGAGCACTGGATTGAAATTTAATAAATACAAAAGAGATTTTATTGAAAATTATTTTCTTCAGCTATGTATGGTCATGTAAATTATAAACCCTTAGTGATCGTAGACTAAGGCTGTGGTGTTAGGATGTACAATGAAGCTGTAAATGTATTTCTTGAATTCGGGGAGAGAATTCTTGGTTATCTTCAAGAACAAATTGTGACGTAGTGCTTAAAAGCCACAATACGCAACTGTCTCTTTAATGCAGAATTATAAATATATAATTCTTCAATTTAAATTGAGAAACTTAAGTCTTGTTCCAGTTGGAAGCGAACATTTACTGTCTGTGCCTCACCACAGAGGAACTGTTGGCACAGTTTGCAAAGAGCACTAGAAGGAGCAGACACCCAGACAGTCTGACATTACAGTTCACACTCGGCCTGTACTGAGAAAGAGTGAGGGCTTGAGCAAACTTAACTCTCAACTTCCTTACTACTAAATGGAGTAGTGTCAAGACCAGAAGCTACAATAAAGTTCTTTTTTAAAAATGTATTATAGTTAAATCATTTTTCCTCCTCCCTCTGCTTTTCCCGATTCCTCACAATTGTGGAAGAAGGAACAGAAAGATTGTAAGAACCAGAGTTTATTCGCTTTAAAAGCCAAGCTTTCCAGCCAAGTAGATCTTAAAAACCTGCACATTACTTAATTTAAGTCCCTTTTTTATTCTTCACACCCACTTGTCACCATCATCTTTTAGCTGAACTCCAGCAGTAGTCTATTACTGAATGAATCTTCTGTAGTTTGGTTCTTACATTTCTGACCCAATCTAGTCTTCACGTAGCAACTCAGGTAACATTCTTAAAACATGTTAGGCTGGAAATGTAGCTGAGTAATCAAGTACTTGCCTAGCAGGTGCAAAGTGTCAAATTTAATCCTTATCACTCTTAGAAAATAACAGGGGTTTGCTCACTTTTAAACCACCTGTACTATTTCAACCAAACAAAACCCAAACCCTTAAACATTGACTATAATGATTTTTACATGATTTGGTCTCTTTCTGGCATCATATTTGTTTTTGTGTTTCTTTTGTTTTGTTTTCAGTTAACTACCATAAAATATTACATTGGTTTCTTTATTTCGATGTACATGCCCCTATGTGTCTTATTATCTTTCTTATGGCTGTTCTTTTTACCTGGGACATCTTTCGTATGACTGTCTCCTTGTTCTTCAGATCTCTTCTTATTTGCTTGCTTTGAATAATCTTGTTTATCACCATCTGTCCCAGTCTAACTAGATTTCCATTCCTCTGTAGCTTTTGTCATTAAACTTAGTTTACTTCCATCATAGAGAAAGGATCTCTAGTTATAATATATTTGTTTATATACCAATAGAACTATCTTATTCCTTGAAGCAGCCTTAGCACCTACTTGAATAACTGCAATAAAATTTTACTGATGATAAGAACCTTGTGAGTAAACAGACTCTGTTCCCCTCTTACGTTGATCTAGCCCTTTGTGCTCTCTAACCTACTAACTGATCTGGAATAGTTACTCTCTGTGCCTCAGTTTTTCATCTTTGAGATAGTGACATATTCCAGATATCTTTTATAGTTACATTAGTGCAGTTAAATTATTAAAAATACTTGAAACATAAAGCACTCACTTTTAAGATGAAGAAGAGAAGACAGTGGATGGGATGAGCAGGTTCAGGAGGACAGTTGGTGTGGATTCCTCAAGAGAAGTCTTTATCACCACTTGGTCCTTGGTTCTGACCGCTCCATCTATAAAACAATGATAATTGTTCTCTTTGTAACTGAGTGTTGTATGAACTTCTTCTGCTTCAACTGCTTTTATTCTTTATGTCTGTATCTAAAAAGTTGTTAAGACCATTTTCAAAGGCTGCTCCCTCCTGAGAAAGTGAGTTTCTTTTTCTTTTACCTTAAGATCCTGACATTATAATCAAATATTTAGTACTTAAGGTCTTCCTGCTGTGTGCTAAGCACCTGGTTATAGCTTGTATGGAGACTAGATAATTTGCATGTGGAATTTTTATCTGAGGAGATAAACATATGAAAGATGAAATAATAAGTGCTTCTGTTAGACTTTTCATCATGACAGACATTAGAAAATGAAAGAAGGAATGATTTATGTTGGCTCACAGTTTCAGAAGTTTCAGTCCACTGTTACCTGGATCCCTTGTTTGTAAGGTTATGGGAAACAGAACATCATGATAGGGAGGGAGTCTGTTGCAGATCAAAGCCTCGTGGTGCCTGGGGAGCAGAGGGAGGCTGCATGGGACCAGGCAAAACTCCCTTCAGAGACACCTCTTTGATGGCTTTTTTTAAAAAAAGGCCTTACCTTTCATAATACCAGTACTTTTCAGAAGTTTATTTAAAGTTTGATTCCATCACTGGATTAATTCATTGGTGAAGGCAGAACTCTCATGATTCATTTTTTCTCGACCTGAAGTTTGAGTACTGTTTGTGTTTGAGGACAAGCCTTCAGTACCTGAGTCTTTGGAGGGGCTCCAGGCTATAACAAAAATCTAATGGTAGATAATGTGGACAGAGGTTAGTGTTACCTATATGGCTGACAGAAGGCCTTTTCAGGATGCCGTATTTTGACTGGGTCTCTAAAACTAAATATACTCCAAATGGAAAGAAAGGAAAGAATGAAGCTGCAGGGGAAAAAGGCTCCCTTCATGCTTAAGTCACATCAAGTTCTATCTGTGGTAGATGTTATAGAGTGGTTGGCACTTGATAGGGTTTTTGTTGTGGTGGTGGTGGTGGTAGTGGTTTGTTTGTTTGGTTTGCTTTTCCCAGATATCCTTTCTCTACATAGCCCTGGCTGTCCTGAAACTTACTCGGTAGACCGTGCTGGCCTTAAACTCACAGAGATTTGCCTGTCCCTGCCTCCTGAGTGCTGGGCTTAAAGGTGTGTGCTACCACTGCCTGGCTAGTCTTTTTTTTTTTTTTTAATCATTTTTAAATGTTTGAGTAATTAGTAAGTGTAACATAAGTCAAGCACTAAGCAGTTGTTGGTTTCTGGTTTCTTCTTTTGAGCTAGGTTTTGTTTTTGTTTTTGGTCAGTGTGTCCACAGTGAGATGCAGTAGCAGCTACGTGCAGTGGGCTAGTGCCTCTCTTCTGCCAGTTTGTAATGTGAGTAGTACTTTTCTATTACAGGAAAAAATATTGAAGCTGAGTTAACTGAATCAGCTTTGGTCATGAATTTATTTTTAAACAAATAACTTGTGGCTAAGGAGGATAATGATATTAATTTTGAAAGCTGGGGTGAGTCAGATCCTTCTAAGTGTAGTAGAATTCCTTTAGAGGTTTTAGGCAGGGGAATCACAGCATCTTAGTGTAGAGTGGATTGCAGGAGGCAGACGTGAGTGACAGACCACTGAGGCAGCAGCGTTCTAGTGTAGCTGGGGGGTGAGAGCGGCCTTGCTCTGGATGCAAAGCAGTGGATGGCAAACTTGGGGCTGGGGTGTGATGAGTCCTAGGTTTTTATATAAGTAGCAGAGTTAGTGGTTGTATTTTCTGAAATGACAGAAGACTATGTATGGAGATAGTTTCATTTGGGGTATGTTATCTTTATATTGACTATTAAATACCTGAGTGGAAAAGTAAGACCATCAATTGCCCACATCTGTAGGTGCGTTTTTATTAGCTGTGAAGTGGGGAGATTGCCATCTATTGAGCACAGTTGCTGGGTATGTGTTGGTGTAGACAGCATATGGGATTGGATGGCTAGTTGAATCAATAAAGCAATAAATGAAGTTCACAATTTAAACCCAATATTGACACCTTTTAAATAATCAGTACTGGCTTCAGCAGTGATTTTGTAGCCACGAGTAGTAGTGGCAAAATACTGTGCATCAATTACTACATTGTAATATAAGGGGTCTCCATAGAAAAGATATATTTTTAAAATGTTAGCTATTTTTGCTTTATAAATTGTTCAGTTATTGCCCTCTTCCATGTGATTTGCTTAAAAATTGTGAATTTTATGAAATATATAGACTGTAGAAAAAACAGATTCTCTACAGTACCCTAGTCCGTGATTTGCCCTTGATGTATGCTTAACACTGACACCAATGAACTAGCTCTTCAAAATGAATTTGCATACTCAGGCGCCCTGTGGTTTCCTTAGAGTAAAGTTATTTGGTCTCTCAGTCCCTTTATACTAGTCTATGAGTCCAATGCTGCTTGGACTTGAGGGTGAGTACTGAAATTGCTGATGCAGGTTTTAGATTGTGTATTGTCGAGTAGTTTGGAGGTCAAGAGGAAGGGGCAATGAAAGAGTTGTGTGGTCAAAACTGACTGGAACAGTGAAGGGCTTGAAGTCAACTGTTAGTTTTTAAGAGGCAGCAGCTTTATTAAAGAGTCTTAAACTATAACAATGTAAATTGGTGTTTTGTTTTAGTTAACATATTTGATAGGATTTGTTTCACAATGTACGCTATTCTAAAAGTTAATATAAACAGTAATAAGGTTGTTGCCTAGTTGAAATGAGAGAATGGTATATTTTAATTTTCTTAATTACAAGTGAAATGGAGAGACTTATCTTCTTTAATTATTTTTTTTTATTTTATGTACATTGGTGTTTTGACTGCATATGTCTGTATAAGCGTGTCAGATCCTCTGGAACAGAAGTTATAGGCAGTTGTGAGCTGCTGTGTGGGCACTGGGAATTGAACTTGGGTCTCCTGGAAGAACAGCCAGTGCTCTTAACTGCTGAGCCATCACTCCAGCCTGGAGAGGCTTACTAATGGCATGGAAACAGTTGTTTTTTAATCTATGAAGTGCTTAGAAGAGTATTTCGACATAGTGGATGTTATTTAAATGTCTGCTAAGTAAACCATTTAACAAGTTTTATTACATGTTGAATATATGCACCTATTTTACCCTTTAGAATTTCAGCTATAATTCTGACAGTAATGTTCAAAGATATATATTAAGTATTGCTTTACAGAATATACAGTATTTTCTTCAAAATAAGTTGAATGAAAGAGAAATTATTTTTATTTTCAAATGTTTTTATGATTGATCCTCTGAAAACTACTACTGGTTTGGAGTGGTGGAGTGCTATTGTGATACGTTAGGAGAAAACATATTTTTGAGGTTGGAAATAATAAAGTTCAACGCAGGTTTGCCACATAATAAAGCAGGACCCTTCCCTGCTCCCAAGATTGATCTGAACATGAAATGTGCAAAGTACCTGGATCAATTCCCTGGCACTCAATAAATGGGAGCTGCGGTTATTAGAGTTGCTCTTCTCTGCACCACCTGATACTTTATTGATGTCTTTAGTATTCTTAAGTGTCACACTGTATCATACATATTTGTTTCTGGGTGTAATTTTCTAGAGGGCTGTGACTTCCTGTAAGGCAAAGATATCACATCTTTATCTGTTTTTGTGACTTTCCTACAGGGCTTTGCAAACTGTCAATGCAGTATTTTTTTTTTTTTTTTTGCCACCACTTGGAGATAAATTTGAACTGTTGCCAATATTTAAAAGCTAGACTATTTATTTCACTTTTAAAACAAAAACAGTAATCAAAACTAGATCTCTTCACTTATTTTAAAGAACCAAAATGCTCTGGTGGTGCTGAGGGTCACAGTTTTTATGCTGTTGGCTGGTCGAGAGTGGTCTTGGATAGGACATGTTCATCAATTGATAATTCATAACAAATCAATATGTTTCCTCAAAAGTAACATGGGCCATTTTTCTGTCATATTGCACTCAAATCTGTTACTTGTCTGGTAGTTCTAAACGTTGTCATTTGAGATTGCTGCAATGGTGTATGTAAAAGAGTCTATAACTTAGAAAATGTTTCATGAATGTTGGATAGATGAAGGAAAGATCTATATACACACGTAAGTACAGAAATACAGAAGGGAAAGAATCATATACATACATAAGGATAGAAATACAGAAGGGTGCCGGTTGGTGGTGGCGCACGCCTTTAATCCCAGCACTCGGGAGGCAGAGGCAGGCGGATCGCTGTGAGTTTGAGGCTAGCCTGGTCTACAGAGTGAGTCCAGGACATCCAAGGCTACACAGAGAAACCCTGTCTCCAAAAACAAACAAACAAACAACAACAACAACAAAAAACAAACAAACAAACAAAAAAAACAAAAAAAGGAGGGAGGGAGAGAGAGAGAGAGAGAGAGAGAGAGAAGGAGAGAGGGGTACAGAAAGGTATCATCCTGAAATGCACAGGATTAGAAATGAAGCTCACTGTAGCTTGGCATTAGAAACATCTGTTCCCACCATCTCTTCTTTTACAATGTACAGCATAAAGAATGGGCTATAATATAGAGGTGACAAAGACTAGTGCTCAGAATAACATGGCTTTTATTGGATGCGATTGCCAGGCTGCCACAATTTTCAAGGTTGGGCATATTTGAATTTACTCAGTACTGGCAAAGTGCAGTGAGACGTGACAAAAATAAAATATGATCAAATGGACTTTGCATTTATTTTGGAATGCATGACAATATCTAGTCACTCGAGGAAAAACATACAAACAACACCCAACTGTGTTTGAAGACAAGATATCTTTGATCAGAATCTCTGAACTATCCCTTTGAGTTAGCTATCAGTATAATAAACTTTATTAATTTGTACATGACAGTAATTTGGTATTTATGATTATTTAGTCTCACTGAAGTAAAACATGTCCCAAATCTACGCAGGAAAGAGTTTGCTAAGCAGGAGGACAGTACCAGTAACATTTCTTTGGTAGCGGGTGTGGTTAGGTTAGGGGGGTAGGGAATGAGATGATTACAGAAGAAGCACATTTTCTGGTTTCAGTTTTCAGGGAGTTGTTATGGTGCAGTAAAATATAAAGTGCCTCTGTGTCCCATAGAGTTCCCTTTGAATCCTCCTTCTGCTATGTAGTAGGCATTTGGGTCCTTAGTTTATTTTTTAAAGAAGGAATGAATGCATTGAACCTAAGACCAGGTAACGTATAGGTCTGTATGTAAAGCACCTGACCGAACCTTTGCATTTTGTAGTCTCTCTGCGTGCACCTGTACATTTTTATCAAGATTTCAACCCATCTTACATAGGAAATAACTAGGCATCTATTATTATTCTTTGTAGCGCCTCCTCTTGAATTATCTTGCGTTACCCACTCCCACCTGTTGTTCCTTACTGCAATACATGTATAGATATAAGCTCCATGAAGGCAACGACTCTGTCATCGTCACTGTTATGGATTAATCTCTTCTTTACATTACATGTTCAACACACGCTTGTTGTCTGACTGGACAACTGAATGAATGATCATGAATTATTAACACTCAAGTGAATGTGCCTGATAAAGCTGGAACTGAGTTTTCAGTTTGTTAAGTCCAAGGGGAAGTTCTCTTTCCACTTGCTAGTAGTATCACATACTATCCCTAAAATATGCACACTAATTTACTGATTCTCCGTCATCACCCTAATATATGTCGTTTTTAGTTTTTAAGAATAATGAAGTGAGTATCAACTTTTTGTATGGAGGCAGATTATTTTTTCAGAAAAGTCTATGTGTATAGGAATGTGCATATGAATGCAGGTGCTCCTGGAGACCAGAGACGTGGGGTCCTTTGAAGCTGGAGTTATAGGCAGTTGTAGTTGCCTGATATAGGTCCTGCAAGAGTAGTACATGCTCGTAGCCACCGAGCTCTCTCCAGCTCCCTGTGGACAGAAGTTTGGGTGTTAATTCTTTAGTGTCCCATCTATACTTTCTCCCATTTTCTTTCCTTTTTAAAAAATTTACCTATTAAAAAACCCCCATATGCATATTTTAAACAACTATTTACATATTTTTATTCCAACTACATTAAGTAGTTAATGGAATCTAAGAGATGTGCTCCCCAAACATCCTAGCATTTTCTTTGCTGTACCGAAGGCACGTGGGAAGAGGTTCCTGAGTAAGGTGGGGCATTCAGTCTGGTGGTGACTGCAGTATCCCTACAGCTTCCATGTCTTCTAAACCTACCACATACATACGTTAAGGGTTCTGCCCTCTTTTCTGGCCCCTAAATATAACTCTGAAAAATAAAACTGTCAGGAACACAACATTTTAATTATTGTAGTATCATGTAAATTACTCTATACTCATTCTCAGGTAAACAGTTTTATAGTGAAGGAATTGACAATAATTAGGGTCTATTTTAAATAGTGTAGCAGTTACCTAAGTTACATTTAAAAGAAACTTTTGTCATGTTGACTTTAATAATTATAGTATAGCTCTGTAGTTATGATTTTTTCAATTATTTGTACTTTAAAATTTTTCTTCAATTTTGGAGTACTAATTATTTCCCATTGATAGTTCTTACTAAAATGATTAAAACAATAAAAGTGTCACTTTGAAAAAATAATTTAACTATATGATTTGTACTTTTAGTAGACTATCATATATGTAACTCTATCCTTTGTGTTATCTTATTGTCACTAGAGGTTTTTCTTTATACTTTAAAAATTGAGTTTATTTTTAAAATACTTTCTTAAAACCTAATTTTCCTATATATTTATCAACTATGTATTTAGATCAACGTAGGTTTTCTTTTTTTCTTTTTGCTCTATCATTTATTTTTAAAATGGCCAATCCCTGAAAATTTCACCATTATTTAACATTCTGGATATAGTTGAAGTAATGCTTCTATGTCTTACTGATAAAGACAACATGGCAATGTCTCCATGTACCTCTTCTGTCATATACAGTTAAAAAAAAGGTGTGATTTTCTTCTTTTATCTTATTAAATAAATTATATGGTCATTTTATATGGAGCTTCCATAGTTAGAGACGTAAAACAGCAATTTCTTGGTTCTATAGCATGCCATAGTTCAGAGCTGAGATTAGTGAAACCCCGTAGAGTTGTTAATACTTGAGGGCATCCCCAACTAGAAAAGTATGTGAATTTAGGCATGGGAGGAAGGAAGGATCTGCTTTAAATTTAGTGTAGGGTCACTGAATCTTAATGATAGATTAAACAAGGGAGGTAGAATAATGAATAGGGGTATGCTGTGTGTAGCACTAATACCAGAAGTCCATGGTTTGTGGCAGTTTTTTATGTCTTTTCCCATATGGTTTTTGAATAGAACAGGTTATGGCAGGGATGAGCTAAGGAATAGCTTTGTTAATGAATAAATAGGAGTAATCTTTTATTTTTTTAAAACAGGAAACTTCAGAGAGTTTATTTAGAATGTGTACTTATTTAATGAATCATGTCGTTAATTTTTTCACCATCTTAATAATACATTAAGTGATAATGCTAGGGTGTTTCTAGTATTTTCTTTCTAAATAAGCTGTATCTCCATTTTAGAACCAGCCTTAAAACCTAGTGAAACCCTTGGGTTAGGATTTTAGCTGCCTTAATTAAAAGCCACTTAAATAGAGCTTCTGAACATTGGCCGCCTCATTCCTTAGAGCTTGGTGTGTATCAGGCTTTCATTTATAGTGCCATTCAGTTGGTGTTTGGAGGCAGTTTCCAACTCTGTTTCATTCAGTCAAAGTTAACTAGGTGTGTAATTTTGTGCTTATCCTTTTGTAACTTTGCTCTTGGCCAACACAGCTACTTTTCTGAAGATGCTCTCTTTTCTCTTTCACCTACATCTCCCTTAGAATAACGGTGAAATCTGATCATGAAAAGTGGTAAGTTAGAATTTTAAAGTCTAATCAAATGTACTATTAAATACCATGGGTCTCTTCTTTGCAGAAACTTAGTTCCCCATTCTTAAGGGAGAGATTAAGTATGTTGTCTCCGGTGCCCAAGTTAAGCAGAGTCAAGGGAAATGCAACTCTTCTGACTCCAGAGCCTCAAATGCAAACACTGCTCTGGTTGTTCCCAAACTTTCTTCTTGATGTGGATGACTTGAATGGTTTATTTTCACTTGACGAACCACACCCCCAGGCCACGTTAGTATTCATGGCAGACCCTAACACTAAGTCCTTTTGTTGCTTTTGTTATTTGCATGTTTTTGTTAACAAGAAAAGATAAAATTATTAGAGACCTGATTATAGACTGCAGTTCTATTACTGATGGTTCCCACCACTTTTTTCACCTCTCAGAGAAAGCAAAGGCTGCATGGGTAGCAGAATGCAGCAAAGCAAATATAAACATCATGGTTCAGTGTGACACTGCCAGAGTAGGGAGGATTGATAGGGTTTTGTTTGCTTGTTTTGTTTCTTATTCCCACATTACAAAATTGTAACTTGCCAAAAATATCAATACTTAAACTTTTGAAATGTTTTTTCAACTGCCCTCTTTAGTTAAGAGTATTTGAAAACTGCTTTGTCATTGTAACTTAGGCATTAATTAAATGAAGGATATTTAAGCAAGTAGATTAATTTGCTTGTGTGTATTTGTAGCATAAGTGTATGAATTAATTCACCTGAAGTAAAATTTCAATTCTAGGGGGGGGGGGGACAAAAATGATATGCACAGAAGTTTAAAAGCATTGCCCACATTCTCTTTCGCAGAGATATAGTTTCATTTTAGAACTCACAGGAGTTGCAGATACAACAAAGCTGTTTCTAGAAATAAGAATTTTACCTATCCAACTCATAAGTATAAAATAAAAGTTGGCAAGAGTGTCCATTGGTTGATAGAGAGAAAACTGGAATAACAAGGTAGAAAAAGGCTGATGTACCAAACATTGGTCAAATAAAAGTAGCAGTGCTGTGGTGGGAATCTCATCATGTTTTTTCACTTTAGTTGAATTCTTTGAAGGAGGCTCAGAAGGCATTGGTCAGTGAGGATGGAGGAGTGTTTACTGACAGTCATATGACAAAGCTTATTTATCGTGTTAGTATTCCTTTTTTCTTCTTCTTCTGTGTGTGTTTCTGTCTATTGTTCTTTCTTTCCCAGTTATTTGTGACCCCAGGAATTGCACTCATATGGTGGAAGCAGCATTCAGTTATGTAACAGTAACCAGCTGCTATTTGCTCTGGCAGTTATTCTTTCTGTACAACACGTAAAAGTACAACAGTTGGCATCCAGCAACTATACTTTATTGCTTCTTCAGAACAACAGCTGTAAAAAGGTTTCCTTGCTTTTGTCATGGAGACTGCCTATAGTTGGCCCCCTCACTTGTCACTACTCAGTGACCACTGTCAGCGTAAGTTGAATGGTCTCACAGATGAGTAAATGTGCCTCTGTGTGGTGGTGCATGACCATGAGCTCAGCATTCAAAGAGGCTGAGACAGGTGAGTCCCAGGCCAGACTGAATTAGGTAATGAGATCCTGTCTTGAAGAAGAAGAAAGAAGTTCCTTACTTACAACTGTAAAAGTGTCAGGTGGAAAGACTTTTAAAGATAATTTACCATAACTTTTATATGACAGACAAAGTTCAGGTTAGGAAATTTGCTATAATTATGAAAGGTTCTAAACCCTAGTGTTTATTATAGAGTTCAATTTGACTCAGTAGTCACCATTTCCTAAGTGTAGGAAGCTTGAAATGATCACTTTATCTGAGCTTCAGTTTCTGTTTTTCTAAAATAAAGATAACAATACAGGTAAAAGTTATTGAGGGAAAAATACATTAATATAAACTAGGAACTACTTTATTGAGGACTCTCCCACTTCTGTATTCAGCATCGCCCAGACCATTAATAGGACAACTGAAATAAAAACCCAGGTTGTTCGGGTACAACTATCTTTACTTTTAATAGAAATCTCCTCACTACAGATGAAAAAGAAAGTATATAGATATGTAAGTGAGTCATAAGCCCATGAAATAGAAAGGAGAAAGTTAGATGTGTTTGTCTCTCTGTTTTTCTACCAATGATATTGTATGGATCTGTATATACATGTATACATGTATTTAAGCAGAAATGGACATTACTTTGTAACTTTGTTGTTTTCTTTTTTCATGGCACTGGGGATATACCTGGGACATTGTGCATAATAGCTAAGCACTCTACAACTGAGCTATTCCTCAGTCCCTAGTTTTAAAAAAATGGTAGCATCTATTAATTATACACAATGAGTTTTATTGTGACATTTTCCCCCTGTAAAGGGTCAAATAATAAATATTAAAAAGTTTTCAATGTACAGTCTGTTGGATGTGCTCCACTCTGCTAACATGGTTAGTACAAAAGCACCAAAGACCATCTGAAAACAAGTAGAATTGGTGATGATCTAGTGTAACTTGCTGGCAGAAAAGGACAATAGGCTTACTGGCCTTTGGAATACACTTGGCATGCCCTGCTTTAACGTAATAAAAGTGTGGTCTTTGAATGCTGTGGAGGCTTTCTCTCTTACTTCAGGTGGGCTTTAACTCAGCAGTAAAGGTTATCTCAAAGTGTTCACTGAGTGAGTGGCTCCCAAGTTCTTGTCGTGTGAATTCGAAGAATAAAATTTTTATTTGAATAGAATAGTATATTTTATTTGAATAGAAAAGGCTAGGTTTTGAATAGAAAGCCAAGTCTTAGAAGTTTCACTATAGAAAGCTTTAGTGAGAAAGAAGGCAGAGTTCTTATAAGGCAGCAGCAGGTCCGTCAAGCTGTGGTATAGCTTTGCAGATCTATTGCCTGGTTAGTGTGAAGCATGGGGAGGTGGACAGCCCAGTTGGCGCATCCACCAGGAATCCAGGTGCTCTTCGGGTCAAGACCTCATGTAGTTTCCAGGAAAGAATGCTAATTTAAGGCAAGAGATAACAGGGAAACAGAACTCCCTTAAGACACTCCAGACCTCTGATAGGGACCAAGGACATTTCTGGCATCCTCATTCTAAAACTGCCTGGCCAGTTGCTCTCTCCTCTCTTAGGATGGCCACTTTTAGTGTTGCATATTTCATTTATTTAACTATGGTACTGCTGGATATTAGATAGTACCATTTTGTGTATTACTGACAAGGCTACAGTAAATATGCTTGTAGCTAAATATTTGCTACTATGTATCCTATATTTGAGATTAACTACTGCATTGCTTCTGAAATATCTTGTTTACCCAATGAAATTCAAACTTAAAATCAAAACATCTCTGAGTTGGAAGTGTTTTTTGGTTCATGAATAATCATGGCTTGTCTTTCTTTTTTGTTGTCCTCTCTTATTTTGGAGAATCTGACCTAGAGCTTTGTCCATGCTGAACACACGTTCCAGCACTCGCAGACTAGTATATGCATTGAACTAGTGGGAATAATATATAAATTGAGCTTTATTGAATGAATGTTGTCTCACATGAGACGCTAAGAAATGTTCGTATATTATGGCAGTTATTTCTGGGTCTTCCTTATTAATTGACATTTTCCTGCCTGATGGTGCAAACTCATTAATTTACTTAATTTTATGTGAGGGGAAAATTTAAGACTGTTGTATTTTTATTCAGTACAGGCAATAAACGAACTCTTTTCTTCCATGATATGTATTAGTTTATCATGAGCTCACTATAACAAAAACATAGATGAAAAGATGGCTTTCCACAATGTTAGAATTTATTGAAAGATTGTACATTTACAAGGCTCAAGTATTTCAGTGACATCAATTTGCCATCTAATCACACCTAACCTGCTAACTCAAACAAAACTTTAGGATTTCTAGAAATTTATTTGTTCTTAAAAGGGAGAGGTCCCCTTAAGCATAGACTGTAAAAATTTTAAAAATCAGCTAGCTAAAGAAGTGTGTCTGTCTGGGGCAGTCTGTGTATAAAATTTCTACATCTTAAGTGTCAGATTGGAAAGAGTTATCTGTAGGGCTGGTTACTACTCACCATGCAAGCCCCCAGAGTGTTCAGCACACTGCGATGCACAGGGCCCTGGAATATGCATCTCTAATTTCTTCCAGCTGACATCACTACTGCTTTAAGGACTGCTGTTGTAGTAAAATCATTGACTTCTTCTATTTATTAGATCATTATTTGAGACTTTACAATTTCTCTAAATTTTTCCTTTATCCACCACTAAGTTAATATTTAGCCTTTTAAAAACATTTTTGATGTTCAGCCTATTTTCTCATCTATTACAGACTTTGATTTCTCTTTCAAATTATGCTTTGAGAGCTGGTGATGTAGCTCAGTTTGTAAAGTGATAGCATGACATGCATGAAGCCATGGATTACTGTTTCCTTAGCACACTTCAGCCTGGCGCAGTGGTGTATGCCTGGTAATGGAGGCAGGAGAATCAGAGTGTTTGAAGTCATCCTGCTCTGCACAGCGAATTCAAGTCCGGTTAGAGAAACCAAAAGTTAAGAAAATATAGACTTAACTTTTAAGTAGGATATAAGCTATTTACTTAAATCCACAACTTAGGTTAGTTTGCTTTAAATATGTGTAGCTTTTGCAATTTTTATAGTATTTTTATTCTCATCAAAGTTTCAGTATAATTATGAGTTTTCTAGTGGAAATGCTTAATCCACTTTCATGGTGGCCACATTCCATTTACAATTGTATGTTATTGAACTAGATTCTATACTTGATTCACTTTATTATCACCATCCCAATAATCCTGTAAAATGCTGGCTGCCCTGTCTCGATAGGGAAGAAGCAAAATACATTTTCTAAGCGTGGTGAAAACAGAATGAAGGTGCAGTTGTTAGAATCAAAAGATGTTAAAGTGCAGGATACAGTTGGTTCAGATCCTGCTTGAAAAGCACTCGAATTTTATAGGTCTCTGCATTGTTTTCTGGAAAGATGGTATTTGAGAAAAAGAAATTCTTGAGTTACTGTTTTTATGAGGAGAAAATTGCTTGGTCTTTTAATGGTTAATGAGAAGAAGTAATAGTTAAACACTTGGAGCATTGATTTCTGATTTGAATTCTCTCACACAGGCCAGCCCTGGGGGAAGGGGAAAGCTTGCTAATTAACATTTGATTACTGATGCCACCTTCTCATTCCCCTTGCACCATCCGGTTTCAGACGTTTCCCCCTGGCCCCCCCTGTTGAGGGAGGATTTTTATTCGGGTTCAACTTGCATCTTAGAAAAACAAATCCATGTACAACTGCAGTGCATGTACAATATGTTAAAAAGAAGAAAAGGAAAGGCATTAAATATGTGTTCAAAGTATGTGTTCAAAGCCCGTTCTGAATCAGAAATGGTTGGTTTCTTAACTACACAAGCCATTCAGAGCACCAGGGATTGCCAGGAAACTGGAACTCAGCCTGGTCTGTGTGCCTTGTTTTGATTTAAACAGAACATTGCAAACACTTACTTGTTCCACCCAGTTGCAGCTCATAGTTTGATATATTTCAAATTTGGATAAGCTGAGGTCTAATATCTCCAGAGGCCTTTTTTTCTTGTTAAGGCGGCGGAAAAATCACAATGATGCCTGTTGTTTCACGATACTTTCTAAAAGACAATGTGCACTGGTACCATAAATCAGAAAATCCAGAACCAGCTAAAAGCTATTTTGAACTCCTATCAGTTAAATATATTTTCCTACATTAAAATGTTTAATGAATACAAACTAATGGGCCCAATTTCAATGATTCTAAAACATTGTAACTGTTAAGACATAGATAGCAATGTTCTGGCCAGAGTCTCACTGATGACACAGTTGGCGGAATAGTTAATTCAGAAACCACTGTGACAGGCATTATTTTAACAGTAGATTTTATGAGGGGAAATATTAATTATGTTTTTATTAAGGTATAAGAAAAGAATAGACTCAGAAATGTATTTATCCAGGAAAAACTTGATTTTAAATGCTTTTATATCTTTCTCACCTGAAATTATTTTCATTTTCCTCTTTGGTGTCTGATATATACACTCTACTGCTATTAACTTAGAAAATTAAGACTAGAGCCTTAATATTTGTAATCTCCCTCATTATGTCTTTGTTTAGCATGTATCTAGCTCTTCTTTTTTGCAGCCAGGATTAACTGCAATACTGTCATGAAATCATAGGACTTTATAGCACTGAAAAGCAAAGATGCTGCTGCTTTGTTCTCTTCTCAGGCTGAGTGTACTAAGTATCAGAAAGGCTCTGCCAATGCGCCCACCAGTAATAGCTGTGGCATTAGAGCTAGAACTCTGGCTCTGCTTCTTTTACACCACAACACATACCCAGACGGCATATAATATTACCTGAGAAAAGTTTTGACAGTTTCATCAGTATTTTTAGGCTTTATAGACCTTTAGTTTGCATTTGGAATAACTAAGAACACTTCCTTTGAGTTTAATCTTACTTGAATCTAAATTTTAAAATTTACTATTTAGTTGGGTAACTTTCCTAAGAATTTTTCCTTTACGAAATTACAATGAAATTTTACTCAAAGAGAAGTTGTTAGAAATTTTAAGTGAATTTAAAGTGAAGCTGGGAAAGATGAGTTCCTATGACTTTACTGAGCATGCCGTGATAAGGTGATTCTTCCGCCTATGCTGTTTCATATGAAAACATCCATAAATACTATAGAACTATGAATTTTGAAATAGAGATAATTAACATTTTAAAATTTAGTTGTTGTATGTACAGACACATCAGCAATGAATGTAACTAATAAATCAGAACTGTATTCTGCCCTTTTTCAAGTCATTCTGGTGTGGTGTGTGTGTGTGTGTGTGTGTGTGTAATGTGTGTGTGTGTGTGTGTGTGTAATGTGTACGTGTGTGCGTGTGTGTGTGTAATGTGTATGTGTGTGTGTGTGTCTGTGTGTGTAATGTGTACGTGTGTGTAATGTGTACGTGTGTGTACGTGTGTGTGTGTAATGTGTACGTGTACTCATATACGCATATCTGAAGCTGTGAAGAAAAATTGTCTTAAGAAAAATCTAGAAAGCAAACTCCAGAAAAAGAATTGTGTTAGTCTAGAACTCTAATTCAAATATAGTATGTTTAGCTGGCAACCAAAGTATTTATTATATTCCTTCAGAACTCAATGAAACATTTGCATGGGTTAACAACCTAAAATCTCACACATTTAGAGCTTAACAGAAAGCAAGATTGAAAAGATTCTGAAGGTTCAACGTGATTTTGAGTCAGTGCTTATCAGCGAAAATGTGCAAGACCCCCCTCCCCCCAAAAAAGTCTCAGGAAACTGTAGCCAGTGAAAGTGTCATGTGTTCTTACGTAACTGGAATTTCAGTCTCTAAAGATGAAACTGCATCAGAAATGGGACTGTAGTATCAGCTGAGCGCGTCAGCTGCAGCAGGCCAGCCTCTGTTCATTCTGCCTTTCTCACAGCTGTTCCCCTTCTCCTCTCTTCATGTTTCTCACTCAATCTTTTTCTGCTTTTCCCCTCCACTTTCTTTTCCTGTTCTCTGCAACATCTCTATCCCCTACTCCTTTGCCCTGCCTCCCCCTGCTTCCCTTTAGTCTCCCTCCTCCCATAGGAGAGCTATGTGTCTTTTTTCATAGGAACTGCAAATTCATCTGCATCATCTTATACACAGCTGTGTTTTTGTCATTCAAGTTCCTCAAAGACTACTTAAAAAAAAAAAAAAAACTTCACATTTGCTTTGTGTACTTTTAAATTTTTCCCTCACTAAACAATTGTGATGTAAAATGTTAATTCAGTAACTCATCAGTAAAGGTGATGGAATTTTTATCTCTTTCATTAAACTCATTATTTTGGTGATTCTGTTACAACTTTGCTTTATAATGGTGAAAGTCTGCCTGTGGTTACAGCATGGGCTTAACTTTGAAAAGCCAACTTGTTTTCACTTAAATTGCTGTTTAGTGATTGATTTGGCATAATATTTCTTTTGTCATAATTTCAGTACTTTATGAATTAATTTAGCCTTTGCATTGGAACAATCAAACATTAGCTTAATATGCTTTACATGGTGCTCTCGCAGCTGAGTTCTTTCTGCATTAACTAGTTTATTCTATGACAAGTTGCTTAACAGATGTCATTCTGGGAAGGACAATGAAGCCAAATGCTTGTGCAATGGCTAACATTACTCTAACTTTGATCACTTTTGTTCAGCACATCAGTCTGGCATTGTGCTTTATACCAACACAGCGCTATAGCCAGAACATGCTTTCCAGGCTTACAATAGCAGAGGAATGTCATTCAACTCAGTTCAGTTATATATAAATTAATGAAACAAAAAATACTGTTCATTTCATAATATCATTCATCATACTTTAGAATTAAAGTAGAATTTAAAGAATTTCACTCCAAAGTTATTTGTTTATGCACTCCTCATGTTTGTCCAAGTTTCCAACACTGGAGTAACCTCTCCACCTTCCAAACGAATGCGTGTGCGCATACGCACACACGCGCGCGCGCGCACACACACACACACACACACACACACACACACACTCTCTCTCTCTCTCTCTCTCTCTCTCAGTTTTTCTGATTGTGGTAAAAAATAGCTGATGATCTCTGGTGTATCTTGGCACTCAAATGTAAGCTTAAGGGAAGAAATTTTTTTTCTTGAAGTGTAAGGATTCCTCATGCATTCTTTTCTCTTTTCTTTTATGAATATAATGCTTTGGATTGCTGAAGCACCTTTGTCTCCCAGAGCACTAATGGTTAACTGTGATGAAATAGACTCAACTAGTGAGTCCTTCAAGGCTGCTCAGTTGCCTTTGGCTAAGTTGTTGAATTGGTAAGGACCGATCAAAATTTCCAAAGTTGATGTGATGACTAGATGCAAAATATTGCGTGGTAGCCTGAGCATTGCTAAGACACTCCGGAAAAAAGCTGCTGTTTAAATTGAGTGGGGGATCAAGCCATATCCCAAGCTCCTCAGATTTCAGCCCCCAAAGGTGTACATTAGAGATAAAAGTGGATTGAGTTCCATGTTTTGTTGCCTTAGTGTGTGCATATCTCTGTTTCACTGGAAAGATAACTTCGATATGTTTGTGAATAATAAGGAATAATAAGAAAGCAAAATGTTGTACCTGGACAGCATGGTACTTAGGGTTCTACATCTTAGAAGCATGAGTTAGTGCTGCTTGTGGAGCAGCCATATTAAAACTTAACTATAGAAGAAGATACATGTCACATCTCAAAATTCATCCAAATGTTAAGAAGTACACTAAACTGAAGAACTAGTTAAGATGGCTACCTCTTCATTATTACAGTTAACTATTTTAATTGTAAACAAAGAAGGAAATAGAATTTCTATATGCTTTTTAGGGGGGAAAAACCCTAAGAAATTAAAGAAAGGTGTGGCCCCCTGTGGGTGGGATGGGGTGTGGGTTGGTGGCTTTGCAGAGTTCTATATTTTCTAAGCTGGCTCTTCACTGTGTACAGTGGGGCACTGGAACTGTAGGTGTGGGCCACCACCCTCAGCAAGATAAGATCTTTCTTAAGTCTCTGGATAGCAGATAATTGAACGCTACACAACCTTGTTATTTGACTTGACTTTTCTCTTTTTAAAGTGAAAGGTATAATAAAGCTGCTGTTAGGCTCGTCTTGAGACAGGGTCTCACTAAGTAGTTCTGGCCGTCCTAGAACTCATTATGTAGCACTTATTTTTTCTTTAGGAGAGCCTAAAATATTATGTCAATGGAGACCTTAGATTAGTTTTTAATTTGGGATTATTTCAAAGAAACCACAAAACTTTTTTTTTTTTTATTGTTTATGCCTTTGAAACTAAAACACGAAGTAACTTCAGTCCCTCACTGCACTTCAACCAAGATTCACCTCTTTCGTGGAAACTTGGCATTTACTTTTGGTTGAATCACTAAGTTTTAAAATTAAATTACTTATAAACATGTGTAAATGTAGTCAGCTCTCAGTGAGCCATTACCTCAAGTTTCTAAACTGAAGAGATACTTGAAGTCAGCCAGTGATCAACAACAGTCATGCCGAGTCTGCAGAGACGACTCAGCGCTTAAGCGTATATGCTGTTCCTGAAGAGAAGCTGAGTTCAGTTCTTAGCACCCACGGGGGGTGGCTGACAGCCACCTGTGACTCCGGCTCCTGAGTGTGCCCATGAACATTTCTATATACCTGTACAAACAGGCGCACACTGAAAACATCAGTCTTGAGAGGAAGTTACTACCTGAAATATTATTTCACGTAGCCTTTACTGGAATTCTGCTCTTGAATTTATGGTATTTTTTAACTTTTGTAATTTTTAAAAAACTTGTATTAGCTCTAAATTGTTGTTTTAAAGCTAAGAGAAAATATGAATTAGTGTTTTGTCTTAAATAAATGAACTAAAGCTGTCATTATAAAATAATGTCAAAATCCTATTTTAATTCTGTTGCTTCCTTTTTATAGGTAAAGAGAAATGTGTATGACCTTACAAGCATACCTGTTCGACATCAGTTATGGGAGGGCTGGCCGCCGTCGGCTACTGATGATTCAGTAAGTTACAACCATTTTACAGCTTTCTTTTGCACTATAATTGATTTTTATAAGTAGAATCAAATACTTTGAGTTTTCCATTAGCAGAACTTTTTATTTACATCAAGCCATGTCAGTTTTTTTAAAAAAAATTGAATCAATTGGAACACATTTGCAGAACAAATGTCCATAAGCTGAGCACATTGACATTATGCTGTAGTTGTGTATGTCAGTGTCAGCACTTGACTTAAACTTTTGCTGAGGAGAACATATTGGGTTATTATTAATAAGATGTTCAAAGTAAAGAAAAAATTTCCTAAGTTATAGATATTTCAAAATTAAACTGAAAACATATATGTGTGTGTGTGTATCAGTGGTCTGGTAGTTTAAAAATGATTATATTTTACAGTTGATGTAATTATCTTTAGTCACTACCATAAAAAAAAATCAACAAAATATTAGCTTGTCATCTTTCAGTAATAATGATTTATAAGTACTTTATTATATATAAATTATCTCTATCTCTGCTATTTCCCCAATTAACTCTTTTTCAAAAGAATAACTTTTTTAAAAAAAGATTTATTTATTTATTATTATGTATACAGTGCTCTGCCTGCATGTACACCTGCAGGCCAGAAGAGGACATCAGATCACATTATAGATGGTTGTGAGCCACCATGTAGTTGCTGGGAATTGAACTCAGGACCTCTGGAAGAGCAGACCACGCTCTTAACCACTGAGCCATCTCTCCAGCCCCAAAAGAATAACTTTTATCCTCTTATGAATCCCACTGACTTGAAGTTTTGGCCCTTCTTCTCATATTTACTTATCTGTTCTTAACAGCTAACTATCTTGTTTTGTGGTTGGTTTTGTTGTTGTACGTTTGAAATGTTTTTCTTTCTTTCTTTGAGAATTTTATACAGTATATTGGCATCTGCTTTGTGATTGCTAACTCTCTCTAAACATGAGGCCTGTACTGGTGTGTGGTTGATAAACCCATTATCACTCCATTGAAGAAAAGTGATTTTTCCTCTCCGAGCAGCTCTTGATTGCAAATAACTTCTTAGCTAGAGGTGGGAGTTTGTGCCCATTTTGCTTCACAGTACTGGGATTTTGTCTGACTTAAATTTACTCGCCAAGTAATACTCCAGTCTCTGTGAGCTGGTGTTTGCATCCACCCTCTTGTATCTGTGACTGTTTCCTTGAGACTGTCTGTCATTTGGGGCTCATGGAATCATTGTACCCCCTCTTCATAGATTCCTGAGCCTTGAGGATAGGGGTGTGATACAGGCATCCGCTTTAGGGCCAGGTGCTCTGAAGTCTCTCATTCTCTGCACATTGTCCAGTTGTGAGTCTCTATTGATTACCGTCTACCCCAAGAGGATGCTTCTCTGATGAGGTCTGAGTGATGCACTGACCTATGGCTATAGCAATATTTCATTAGGAATCAATCGCCTTTTATTTTTGTTTTATGTGTATGCTTCTGTTGGTGGTGGAGGACAGAAGAGGGGGTCAAATCCTCTGGAGCTGGATTTACAAGTGGTCGTAAGCCCCTCAGTATAGGTGCTGGGAACTGAACTCAGGGACTCTAGAAAAGCAGCGTGTGCTGTTAACCTCTAAGCTATCTCTCCAGTCCATGAACATTTCAAATTGCAAATGGGAGGGTTTTTCAGGAATTCTAATTTAAATCTATTTTTAAAAAATAGATAATGCCCCCCCCCCAAAAAAAAAAAAAAAAAAAGTTCGAGGACTTTGTAAACATTGTATAATACCAAATAATGATTGTAGCTAAGAAATGAAATAGCTTTTCTTATTTTTGTAATAAACACTATGCCTGCTTGGACAGTTAATGTTCTTCCATTTAACATTTTAAAACAAATTATTTTTGAAAGACAGGATAATTATTTTTTAAATTAAGTTTTTGCTTCTCTTTCTTATAATTTATTTAATGTGCATTGGTGTGAGGATGTCAAATCCCTTGGAACTGGAATTACAGACAGCTGTGAGCTGCCATGTGGGTGCTGGGAATTGAATCCAGGTCTTTTGGAAGAGCAGACAGTGTTTTTAACCACTGAGCCATCTCTCCAGCCCCCAAGACAGGATAATTTTAAGATAGTTTATTTATGAAGATGCTATTTGAGTCTAGTTACATTATAAACTATGTGCCTTTGGAGAAATGCTTTGTGAGTTTCAAAATTTTTTAAATAATCAGAGAGCACTACTATTCTTTGCTAGCACTTGTATTATAGTATATCTGGAATTATTGGTCGGTTGGCCACTGCCAAAAACAAGCTGTAATCGCTTGCTTTAGTGTTTTTTATTTGATTTTTTTTTTTCCCCTTTCCTTTTCTTTTCGGTTAGGTTCTAAGAAGACATGAAAAAGTAGAAATGTTCTTACTGCTGTCTGAAACTTATTATAAGACATAAAAACCATCATTAGAAGTAGATAATTTAAGATCTGAGCATATCACTGCAATTCTTTAAGTTTCAGTCACTTTCCACTACAGGGTTTCTCTGTGTAGCCTTGGCTGTTCTGAACTCTCTTTGTAAACTAGGCTGGCCTCAAACTCACAGAGATTCATTTACCTCCACCTCCCATAGTGCTGGGACTAAAGGCGTAGACCACCACGCCTGCCTTACACCATTTCAAATAAAATTAATGGTAGCATATTTATATTGTGTGGCTTTCAGTAGACAGTAAAAAAATCAGTCAGCATTGTACTTAAAATAACTCATGTGTAATAAGCAAGAATCAACTGATTAAAGCATATGAAAAGGTACCTGGGGTTTGCCACAAAATTCCCTGCGGGATGAGGAATGCTTGAAGATAGTCAGTACAGATTATCCATCTATTGAGCAGTACTGGGTCTGAGTGACATGCGTGGTTTATAGGTTGGAAGGTCACTGCAACTTAAAGGCATTAATAACTAGTTGAAATACCATAAAGGTAGGAAATGTCTTAGAATCAAGACTCCATAGGCGTCAGAGTAAATTTACAAGTTCTGAGTTTAGAAAAAATATTTTGACCCCACACTTATACAAACCATGAAATAAGCTGATAAGTTACAAACTTCTAAGTAACAGGAAAATTAAACAAAGTAGGACCTATTCCACTGCACTAAAGCACCTTATACAAGCTGCATCCTACCTAACTCATGGAATTAGTTTGATACAGTCTTTCAGGAGATCCATGTTTTAATATTTGTATAAGATTTTACTTTTTGTAATTTCATGATTTTAGGAAAGTAATCAGGTTAAGCTGATGGTAACCAGAAGTGTAACACTGCCTGGTGCTGTGTCTGTCACAGCAAGCGTGAGAGGGAGTCCCCATCAAGCTTCATCCTCGTGCCTCATTATTCATATTTGCACCTTTTCCCAGGACCTGTGAAGTGGTGCCTGTCCACACTTCCCCAAAGCAAATGTTGCCACATTGGCAGGATATGCCTTGAGCTGCGTGATTTGACACAACAAAGATGTTTAGGGCCAGGCAGCTTCTAACTGGTGCCTCTGCAGATCTGCTAGCTTCACTGTCTGAGTTCAGGCCAAGCAAGTCATAACTGTGGTCTTCCGAGAGAGTCTAGCCAAATAAATGTCAGAAACTTTTGTTTCATGAGGATATAAAAACATGTAAAGCTCGTGCTTTGCAAGTAATCTATATTGTTGCAGGTGGTGTTGTTTTTATGCTTGCTCAAAACACTCAAGTGGAGGCATCTGCTGCAAAACAAAACAGTCCTCACAGCTTAGGGCACGAATTGGGGACAGCTGAGAAGTGTCAGCTGTGTAAACAGTCTGAAATGTGTTACCAACAAAAATATAATTAATTTCTTTCCAGGATAGTGTGCCATAACTTAATATGTAGGGTGGCTTAACATTTCAGTGACAGCACCTGAAAACCTGCTTCTCACTGCCCGGCTAGAAGGTGGATCACAGAGGTCACTAAAAGTGAATTCAGTTTACACTTTTGCTGCTCAGTAGCAGTTTTTCTGTGGCTTTGACTATTCACAGACCTTCATGAATTTATGGGAATACTACATACCAAGAAACTAATCAGCTTTGGGCGGTGAGGAATGTCATGAACTTAAATGATAGTAAATTGAGTTGACATTTAAATGAATGATGTTGCGGCATGAAGTGCCTTTTCTCTTGAGGAAGGCAGGAAAGCGTTATTTTATAATACTTGCTTTATGTTTTTAAACTGCATGGAAAATGCTTGGTAGTAACAAAGAAAATGTTTTCTTCAGTATAGTTGTCATTAATTTTTTGGCTTAGAAAACAGGACAAAGGAATGGACTTTGTACAAATGAATTCTTATATTGTCTTAAAGGATATTATAACCTGATAGATTTGAGTATTCTGCTATTTTCCAGCTGCAAAGTGAAGCCAGCAATCTCTGAAAACACCGTTGTAGTCTCTTCAGACTTAAAAACATTTTCTTGCATATAGCTATATACTAACAGGACAGGAGATCCTGTAAACTGTCAACTTTTTTAGCTCCCTTTGAACTCTTTCATCAGGGAAATAGGTATCCAAAGCCACCACAGTAGGGGATGTTTTCATGCTATGATAGTTTGGCTGTGAGAACAAGGAGTTTCAGGGAGGTGAAATCTCATCTTGCATGTTAGCCTGGACACCCTTGGCTTCCAGAAAGTAGAACTAAGTTTAACATTACCAATGTTATTATAAAGCAATTTGAATATATGGTCATTTTAAGTAATGCTTTTAAAGCAGAAAAATCATGCAGATGTAATACTTGATTTTATTACGTTTCTTATTTCCCTTTTTCTTTTCAGATTACCAGTGATCCTCAATAGTTCTGTCATTAACTAAAGCATGTAATTGAGAAATTAAAATTTAGAATCAGAAGTCAGAGGGCATGCATGTATTAGGCAACAGGAAACAGCTTAAGTATTTTTATATCAGTAATGCAAGGTTACCCCAGCAAATACGGTGCACAATGGCATCTCTATAAAAATAAAAGAAAATACTCTCACACACACACACTCTTCACACACCCTTTTTATAATTTATAACTGTGAATGGGGAATGCCCCCTGCTTTGATTTTTCTGGTGGAGACCATTTCTTCTGTGATTTCTTCCTAATGCATTGTAGTAAACAGGTATCAAGTTAAAGCCATTTTCCTGACCGGTGCCCTTGCCCCTACAGAAGCTACTGTTCCATTGCAGACTCCCACAGCTACCAAAAAATTATACATTGACATTATCAACTAAGTAAATTTGAAAGCTTCTGTGCAGCTAATATTTCAAAAGTATATCATGGAATGATATCCAGTTTGTTTTATTTATCTTCAACAACAATCCAGTATCTTCTTTTTATGTACAGATTTTTATGCTGGCATTCAGAATCCTTCATTCTTTGGTCTCAAAACATTCCAGGTTCATTTTTCCATGTAGGCCAAGATTGAATGATATGAGAGACAGGTGGGGAGGAAGGATAAATTAATGAATCAGAACACAAATGAGCAAACCAGTCTGAGTTGACTGGATTTCAACATTGCTAGTATTTGGATAAATTGCATAAGCTAACTTGTTATCTACGAAATGATGGCATGTTCACACCTTTGAGAATCTATTGTGAACATTCAGTGGTTTAGGTCACATAATATGAAGGTGCCGATTTGCTTGTTTTATTTAGGATCTCTGCAGCCCAGTCTTGCTTTGACTCTGTGACCACACTGCTTCAGCCTCCAGAATACTGGGAATGTGGGTGGGTGGGTGGGGGGCTGTTTCACCACACCCTAGCACGGCTCTGTCACTTTTGTAGGACAGACTTGTTACGTATATTTACCTGAGGACACACGTGATACAATGCAGAGATTGGTAATTAGGATTGTGAGCCCAAATCATACTCAGCATCTGTCTGTTCTTGTCATTAATGATTTAGTGGGACACATTCATGCTGTTTATTTATACCCTGTTTGTGTTACTTTCCCACTATGGTGGCATGGCTGTAGTTGCAATGAAAACCTCCAGGCCCACAGAACCTGAAATATCTACTATAAGACACTTGACAGTTTTCAATCTCTGGTGTAATGTCTGGCATTTAGTAGGCATTCAACAAACATTAACTCCTTTTCCCTTGAGTAAACGTCTTTATATCACTTAACACATCAGGTTCAGAAGCATTCTTTGAGTAGCTTCAAGGTCATCTTATGCTGTTGAAATTACTTTGTTAACCTGTCTTAGGGCAGCTGGATTTGGGAAATCTTTGAACATTTTCATTGGCTTTTTCTTTATTTGGCAAAGTCATGGATAATGTTGCTTCTGGATGGTAGTGAGACTCAGTAGCTTTGGGAGTTCATTGCCCCTGTCAACATGGAGAGTCTTTTCCAAATAACACAGGCAAAAACTAAACAGAAGAAAGAAAAATTTGAAAGCAGTTTAAAGAAAGTTTGTCTTTAAAAGGCAAGAAAAGTTGTGAAGTTGTGGAAAGGACTCTTGTGTGCAGCGTAGAGTAGGAAGTCAGCATGGTGAGCACACTCAGGGAATATTTATTCAGCAAGCAGAAGGGAGGGTACATAGATCCCAGCCCCCAAAAGGGACTTTATAAGCACCGAGAAAAAAGTCTATGAGTCTTCATTTCAGTTTATTAACATTTCAGGTCTACTAGTGTTGCTTCTGCCCAGTTATATCTGCTCTGAGAACTTTCTTCCTTGTGTAAACAGATAGAATGATGAAATACAAAACAACTGTTTTTTGCGCTGTTTTGTTCTGTTTGAGATAGGGTCTTGCTGTGCAGGTTGACCTGGGTGTAAGCGTTCATGCCTTTGCACCTCAGCTTCCCAAGTCTGAGATTACAAGGCATTTGCTACTGTCCAGGACTCCAGGTTTCAGACGTTTCATCACAGGCACTTGAAGGCTCTGAGAAAGGAACAGATTGTTCTGTGATAGTTTTGCGTTATTCTTGGAAGAAACTGATGAGCCCCACAGCTAAAGTTTGTCAGAATACCAGCCGAAAAAGTTTGCATAGAGCTTCCCAAATGCCCATCTGCATTCATTGAGTGATGTTCCAGAAGGCTAAGCAAAGAACAGCTGCCAGGGAAAAGCTGATGCCTACCCGCCATTGCTGGATGCCTTGGTGAATACACCTGGCGCTCAGCAGATACCATCAAAAGAGTTACGCCTTATGGAGTGAATAAGCTAGCTCTAAACTGAAGACTACTTGAGAATTTCATTTGTTGAAGCTTAAACTAAAGCTCAAAAGGAGCAAGTTGATAGGTCAATAGTGAAGCATGGTCTAAGATCCAATCAGAAGTTACTAGGCATATGAACAAGGACGGCAGTCTGACCCACAGTCAGGAAGGATGTCAGTTAGAGGACATACGCATAGAAGATATTTTAATAATGAAATCAGCACCTGTGTATGTTAAATAGCTATTATACATGCTATGAATTTGCCCAAGGGTTTTCGTGAAAAATAGAAAGTTAACGAGGAGAAAACAAATATAAAAATAAAATAATACTTCTAGAAATAAACAGTATAATATCGGAAATGAAAATGCCATCACATAGGATGAGTAGCAAGATAGGAACACACAGTGGGACAGCCACTAGGGGAAACAGTGACACATTCTTAGAGAATTAAAAGCCATGCCAACTACATATATTTACCCAAAATGTTGATTTCACAAAGACTTGTATTTGTATGATTGTTAAAGAGCACTTTATACCAGAATAATAGAAAAGGTGTTTGGCTGGGCAGTGGTGGCACACACCTTTAATCCCAGCACTAGGGAGGCAGAGGCAGGCGGATCGCTGTGAGTTCGAGGCCAGCCTGGTCTACAAAGCGAGTCCAGGATGGCCAATGATACACAGAGAAACCCTGTCTCAAAAAACAAAAAACAAAACAAAACAAAACAAACAAAAGAAAAAAGAAAAGAAAAGGTGTTTGAGGGCAAGAACTCACTCATCAAAGATTTCATGATGTAAAGGTACAAACTCATTACAACAACCTTAGGCTAAAAGACAGGTGCGTGTGAAAGTGCCTGGACAGGTGGTCACAGCAGTGGTACCCTACTCTAGTGAGGCTACCTAATGAAATACTTTCCTATGTTTGGCCTAGGCAGTTAGAGGCTAGTGAGGTTGTGAGTAGAGCCAGATTATAGTTCAATTTGGTAGCAAAATTTGGCCTCCTTTCCACATCATTTTGCAAACAATAAAAATGTAAATGAACAGCCAAGCATGGTGGGGTACACATTTAATCCCCGCACTCAGGGGGCAGAGACAGGCAGATCTCTGTTGAGCTTGAGTACAGCCTGCTTTATGTAGTTTCAGTTCAGCCAGGGCTACATAGTGAGACCCTAACTCCAAAACAAAACAAACGCAAAGAAGCAAATGTTACAGGGTTATGAAGGCTTGTTCTAACTTTGTATAAAGCCACCAGGGTCAGGCAGCTTACAGCAGGGTCTTTTTCATTACATGGATTTCCTGAATGGGCCCTGTATGAAGCTATGAAGGCTAAGCCTGGATTTGCATATCATAGTTAGGGCTTCTATTGCTCTGATGAAACACCATGATCAACAATAACATGAAAAGGAAAGGATTTGTTTCCGTTTATAATCTCAGATCACAGACTGTCACTGAGAGAAGTCAGCAGGAAATCAAGGCAGGACCTGAAGCTGAGGCCATAGAGGACCTCTGCTTACTTATAGCACCTGGAACCACCAGCCCAGAGGTGGCACCACCTACAGTAGGCTGGGACCACTCTCATCAATCATCAATTGCCTATAGACCAATTTGGTGGGGTCATTTTCTCAGTTGAGGTTCCCTCTTCCCAAATGACTCTAATTTATATTTAGTTGACAGAAAACTAGCCAGCACATTGCAGTAAAGGCATGAGGGTATTATAAATGCCAGAAATGTGGTATGTCAAGTGAAAATAACCTGCAGATACCAGTTCAAAAGAGAGGTCATGTATGGTGTAGGCAGTAGAGCTATAGGAGGAGTAAGGCTAACTCCAGGTGTTTGAGCGCAGACTGTACCACTTCAATCTTAGGTCCCAGGTATAGGATTGAAGGGTTGGCTGTTTGTCCTCCTGGGTTTATTTTGGTCTAATTTTTTTCCCGTTTTCTCGGTTCTTCCTTTTAAGGTATATTTACTTTGCCATTGTGTCTTGGAAGTATATAACTTGATTTTCTTTAATCCTTGTTCCTATTTTTTAGTTAAATATTTCATTCAATATTCATACATGCATATAATACATTTGGGTACAGTTCCTTCCATTCCCTTCCTTCCAATTCATTATCTCCCCACTGTTCCCCTTCTAACTTCATGTTGTTTCTTACTTCTTAGCCTCTTATCTTAATACCCATTGAGTCCCTTTAGTGCTGCTGTATGTGCATGGTAAAGGGACATCTACCGTTACAGCTTCTGGGTTCACATTCCTGAAGAAAACTAACTTTCCCTCTTCCAGCAGCTATCAGTTCCCAAGAGCTCCTAAGATGAGGGGGCGGGGTTCATGAGCTCCATTGTCTGTGCTGGGATCTTGGCTTTCTTGAGCTTGTGCAGGTCTTAAACCTACAGTTGTGCCTTCTGTAAGCTCATCTGTGCAGCTGTGCTCTTACGTCTAGTGAATGCTGGTTTGCTATAGACATCCACTCGCACTTTTGAATAGTGTTGAAGGTTCCAGAGACTGTTTAATACAATTCTGACATTTACAAATTCTGTCTGTCTGTCTGTCTGTCTGTCTGTCTGTCTGTCTGTCTATCTGTCTATCTGTATTTATAATGTGTGTGTGCGTGTGCTTGTGCAGTCAGACATATATGATATAAGAGTGACAGCACATATGTGCCACAATATTTGTGTGGAAGTTAGATAACTTTATTGTCAGTTCCCTCTTTTTTTTTTCCTTTTCTTTTTGGAGACAGGATTTCTCTGTGTAGCCCTGGCTGTCCTGGACTCACTTTGTAGACCATGCTGGCCTCGAACTCACAGAGATCTGCCTGCCTCTGCCTCCTGAGTGTGGTTCTGGGGATGGAACTCTGTTGTCAGGGTTGCATAGTGACCACTCTTACCCACTGAACCATCTTATTGGCTCCCCAATTCCAGTATTTTCATGCAGCTTTG